>NW_027494206.1:0-323214 GCF_021521415.1 Bidens hawaiensis
ACCGACAACGCTACCGACCGACCCCCTGGTCGTCGGTCTACCTCAAGTTTTATATTATTTTCGTTTTTTAGTTCCGGTACCTTAAGGTACGTAATCAACACGACCTAATTCATGTCAAGTTACCGCTTCAATGCTCGGACCGATAACGCTTGAGTTTTACCACCCGCCCGGGTATATGTTAATTGACGAATTAAGTTTTTGGGTTTAAGTTTAAACCGTCAAATTCTATCGATAATGTCTACATCGTACCGAACGTAGCCAGTCATGACCGAATAGACTCATCGTCGTATCGCTAGGGTTTACCAACGTCCGAGTTCAACACTGGGGTTTTGCCAGTTGTCCCGGCGCAACGCGCCGGGGAAAAAACTAGTAGTTGTGTAAAAATTAAAGCTCGTAACTCACTATACCGCCCCTTAAAGTTATGGCTTTTAGAGCTATATGAGAGAAGGAGAGAGCCCGGGGGGGGGGGGGGGAATTAATGATGGAGTGAGGAGTTACAAACTTTTTATCATTACACTAATTTTTATAAAACTCTCAAATGTTGATTGGATCGTCGCGTGTTGCAAAATATATAAGTATAAAAGGTTCTGACTACATATGTTTTTAGTCTTTGTTCATTACCATATAAGGACCATAAAGCATGTATGAATTTATATATTTATGTATCACTGTCATGGATGACGGAACGAAGGAAAAGATCAAGAGTTGGGATAAGCAAAAGGAGATACGTATTAAATTATTGGTGATCGCTAAAGAGGCATTTATTTAAGTTAATATAAAAATATTTATTTCGTTGGTGCGACTCAGAATGGATTGATGAAGGTGGCGTTGATCTTATCTGTCCACCGGACATGCTTGTATCACACTTGAGTTAGAATGTTCTAACAATTTACGTCTTATCCTTTTCAACTTACGTGCGTTAAGTAATGAAATTTCATTATTATATTTTATGTATAATTATAGTATGATACATGTGTTTCAGAAAATGAATAAAAACATATTATAAAATAACGTTAGTAAATGAACATAATTAAAACTGCAAATGCTTATGTTTTTTACAAAAAAAAAAAATGTTTAGGAAATTAACTAACACAATTTTTTTTGTTGACCTTGTCCCACTTTTCTAGCTTGAAATCAATTTTATTGTATCATAGGTGTACATATAATAAAAACATATTATTAGTATTATTTAATTGACTTAACTTTAATAGAATAAAACTAGTGGCATTTCCTGGTGCTACGTAGCGGGTAGCCGGGTATTGGTTAGTATTGGTTATGTTTGTTTTGTTACATGTACGATACTAATATTTGATATAGCAAAGAGAAAAACGCAAAAAACAAAAGCGTGATACGTTCAATAGGATATCAACATGTGTTTTACATAAATCGTTAAACGAGTACCGGTACCGGTTCCGATGATACCAACACCGGTACAGACATTATTCGGTTATCAGTTCGGTTTGTCATCATATTGGTCCGGTAATGACACCCGGTAATATGATATTAAGAATTTTTTTTTATTTCAAATGCCACTCTGTTTTGATGAAACTTGTACCAGAGCTTCAAGGAAAAAAGAAACAAACCGTAATAATGTATTTGATTTTAAAAAAGGTAACAAACTTAGGTTATCAAAGAAAATGTATAATTAATACATACAACAAAGAATAAAAATTAAAAGGTAAAATCCACATGCAGAGGAGTCAAAGAAAATGTGAAATTGTAAATATATGGGAAACAAAAGCACCTCTCCTGGTCCTGGGTAATGAAGCTTAACATGCATAGGCTTACAAATATAAAAAGTTAAAAAACTGTGCTATAAGCATTTATTTTGAAACATTAAAAAGCATTGGAAAAAAAATTAAAAATAATATTGTTATAACAATTGGATGCTGTTTAATAGCAGAGCACTCACTTTACTAGTAAGTGGTAAGAAGTTCAAATCTCACTATCATTAATTTATATGATAGATATGAGAGATAACCCTGGCTTGCCAGGGTTTGAGTCCTGATCTTACCCAGTTTTATCGGCTCCTCGCCGTCGTGCTGTTTGGCGGGCGTGGGGTCGGGTTTTATCCGGTGAATCCCTCAACAGGTGGACCGCTAGGGGCTACGTCCGTCCGGACTAATGACCGACTCGGGCTACCTTTAGCCAATGGGGGCTGCACACAAAATACCCGACGTTACTTAGTTGGCCGTTCAAAAAAGATTAATATTGTTATAACTGTTGAAACCGAGATAGGATTTTTATATGTATCATAAGTTTATAAGTTATTAGAGTGTATATGTACATACTTTGGCTCGTAACGCACTCAATTACAAGTCATACACAACCTTCCGAATTTGATTGATTTTGACGATTAGTTTATCATTTTCATTGCCTATTTTTTATTGGTAACGATAAACAAAGTTTAATACGAAAAACAAGGCTACAAGAATAAGCAAAAGCTAATGTTGGACGTCGACTGCAACCAACTATTATTATCCAAATACAATTTGCATCAAAATTGTCAATCTTTTGAACTTAAAATAATCACAAATATTCTCTAAAACGTACTTTTAAATCCATATACTTTCTTCTATCATGGGACTTTAACCTTCCACTTAATTGGAACGACATTTTCCGACACTTCGATATTCCTTGGTCAAAAAGCCCTTTAATATCACATTTTTCTAACTATATATTAAAATGATTTTAAGATGTACTAATCTGTAAGTCAATAGCCAATTTAATTATTCAAATCTGATAATGAAGACGAGAGTTAACATATATAAATGTCAATATAACTGTTGTATACTATTTAGTTATTGTACGAATACCTTTCATAAAGTTATAATGTAAACACTTTAAATTAAAATTACAACACAGAATTGAAAGATATGTAAATTATAGTCTGATTACAATTGAAAAGAGTAAAGTGTCATTTTCGTCTTTATGGTTTGACAAATAATCTGATTTAGTTAAAAAGTAACTTTTTTCATATTGATCATCAGGTTTCCCAATTCTTGTTAGTTACACTTAAATCACTAATCCCGTTAAATTTAATCGTTAAGTTTTAAATCAGGAGTAAACATGTCTTTTTAACTATTTCTTTATTATAATACTTATTTCAATGAACTGCGATATTCGTCCTTGTGGTTTGTCCAAATATGCGGTTTTAGTCAAGTAGTTTCAGTACTGCAATTTTCATCTTAGTAGTTTCATTTCACTTACAATTAAACCCGAATTATTAACCTCATTAAGTTTGGCCGTTAACCCATATGCGTGCTCCTCACGTGACGACCGGTTTTGTCGTTTTTCTTCTCAAATAAACACATTCCTAATTCGCAAAGCCCCTTCACGTGAGAGGTTGAGTGTATTTGGGGAAAAAAAAAGAGGAACAAAACTGCCCCTCACGTCAATGGCTCACTGATGGGGTTAACAACCAAACTTAATGCTAAGGGTAATGGGGCTTGGTTGAGCCCCAAGTGATCCAATCAAAACCCGACACGTAGGCGATGACATGACCCTGGATCAAGCCCCTCAACCAAGACCCAGAGGGTGGTGGTCCACGTGATCAGGGGCTTGATCCAGTTATTTATTTATTTAATTATTTTAAATAATACATTAAATAATAATATAAACAATTACATTAATAATAATATAAAAAATTACATTAATAATAATATAAAACATTACATTGATACTAGTCTACTACAAAATTATCAGGTCTTCTATCCCACACATGCTCGACCAACTCATGTCGAACGTTGTCGTGTAAATGAAGTTTTGTTAGCGGTATTTCGATCACGAATACGTGGTTGCCAGAATAATGGGGCTCGGGGGCGTTTTTGATCTATCAAAAGTTTATCGTCGTTTGAACCGCTTGACAAATGAGTTCGTCTTCTTCAGTAGAATAGGAAGACGATGACGACGATGTCATTTATAAATATGAAGATAAAATGAAGTTTTGGTAGAGGGAAAGTGTGGTTTGAATTTTTATAAAGTATTTGTGTGGATTTGTATTTATAGGTAATATATATAGAGAGAGAGAGAGAGAGAGACCAGTCAACGGCTAGTTTGACTGGCCAACGGCTAGTTTTACTAGTCAATCATAAAACAACGGCTACAAATGCCCTGCGGTCCCAGCCACGGAGCTCGTCCGCGCCCAGGCTCACTTGAGGGGTGTAGCTGTGTTCGCGAGCCACATCACCATCCACTGTGACCGCGCCCTTCCAACCACCCCACATTACCCACAGTCTAACGATATTAGTGAATTCGGGTTTAATTGCAAGTGAAATGAAACAATAGGTAAGAAAATTGCAAACTTGAAACTACTAGACTAAAATCGAAGATTTTGACAAACCACATGGACGAAAATCACAATTCACTGAAATAAGTATTATAATAAAAAAATAGTGAAAAGACATGTCTACCCCTTACTTAATGATTAAATTTAACAAGGTTAGTGATTTGGATATAATTAGCAATAACTGAGAAACGTGGATTGTCCATATGCAAAAAATAATATTTTTAGACTAAATTCACATTATTTTTAAATCACAATGATGAAAGTGACACTTTACTCTGATTGAAAATAAACTAAACAAAATACATGAGTGAGTATAAGATGGGAGGATTTTGGCTGAGAATTCGTGTTCAAACATATGTTATTTAAAATAGATTATAGATCTCACAAGAGAATATTTATGTTTCCAAGGGTATAACCAAAGCAATGTGTATTGTCGGTGAAGTGACATTAGCACCTAAAGTTCAAATTTGGTAGCCTACCACTAGTACCGTGCGATATGAGGCCCATGCTGGTAGTGGATTCGCATTAGGAATTAAAATAAATCTGACTCTGAAGTCATCCACATTACATTGATAACTAAGTGCTAAGGTGTAACATTCGGTCCTTCGTATGACAAATATTGTTTGATTTACCCACAATGAGGTTACAGATTTGTTTCTGGTTGTCTAGGTGAAGACCTCCCATGATGTCACTCACCTTGATACCACTCCCATTTGAGCACACTTAACTGTGATACGCTCCTCGCGTTCATTAACATTAAGCAAAAAACATTTTGGTGATTTAATAGGTAGTGATTTCCTTATGAACCAAGAATCCCTCATGTTTATGGTCGTTGTGAGGTTACAGATTTGTTTTTGGTTGACTAGATGGAGATTTTCCTAGAGGTCACCTATCATGATATTAGTCCCAAATGAGCATGCTTAACTGTGGAGATATCCTCTTGTCCACTATCAATAAATCCTAAATGCGTTGGTTGATTTAAAAGACGGGACATTCCTTATAACCCAAAAACCTCTCCTATTTACTTTCGATGTAAGATTCGCTTAGGATGTTACAATTGTATTTTCCTGAAATGAAACTTAAAGTAAGAAAACCTCCAACTTAATCACTTATAAATCACCCCAAAGTTAGTCTCCCCTTCAATATGGGATAAGTTCTCACTATTTGCACCTTTTTTTTTAATTTTCACATATTTTACATTTTCAAACACTCAACTATGAGTATTGATATTTTATTTAATTTAGCTTCACTTTAAACTCGGTTTGATTGTTAAGAAGCTCTCACATAGTAAAAACAAGACATTGTGTAATTATATTTATATTGACAAAAAAATTACATAATTTTAATGTTCAAAGTAAAAAATACGCATGTCGCATGCGGAAATACTTTTTTAAAACATCTTTTCCATTAATTGTGCACTAAAATATTACTACAGGTCATTTAGTTATGTTATCTATGTCTTATAAAAATTATTGTTATCATATTACTTTTTGAAAGAAAATTGTTATTATGGGTCAAGTTATTTTACAAAGAGGAATAAAAATGAGAAGAATAAGAATGATTTATAGCAACACAAAAAAACCCCCAAAAAATTAAAATAAAAAAATAAAAAAATCATAACTCAAATATAATAAAAAACGAAAAAGTAAAAACATAAAAATGTTTCCTCTGTCTTTCTCGTTCTCATTAAAAAAAAACCACAATGGTAAGTGAAAAAAGTCTTTGCGTCTTTTTTGTTTATCATTGTATTTTGTGCTTATTTTCGTCATTGATTGTGTATTTTTTTCCTTCACATTGTGTCTTTTTTTCTTTATATTGTATTATATTACTCAACATTGTGTTATATTTTGTTCGTCATTGTGTAATATTTTACGATCTATTGTGTCTTTTTTCGGTATAAGTGTGTCTTTTGTTCATTTTCGTCATTGTGTATTTGATCACACCATTGTGTTTTTTCGTTAATTTTTTATTTTTTTTTGAACGAGAATGATGGCGGAAACTTTTAGTTTTTTTTTGTTTTTTATTATATTTTGTGTTATGATTGTTTTATTATTTTTTTTTGAATTTATTTTTAAAGAGTTTTTTTATGTGATCAAAATCCTTCTCACACTTTTCATTCTGTCTCTCTTTGTATTTTAACTTTACTTTTATTATTATTATTATTATTAAAAAAGGAAGTTTGGGTTAAATATGCTAATAAGTAATAATCTCAAAATATTATTTATGATTTGTTGTACTTTTAACCAAACAACGTTTGCCGATTCGGGCCTTATGGGTCAAAAGCCCATTATTCTTATCAAGCGAGGCCCTACCTAGGCTAAAAGCCCAAAAGAGCTGTAAATCACGTTTACTTATAAAATAAAATGACTGACGTTTTAATACTATAATAATAAAAATATTTTAATACTCAAATGTATTAATTTTAATTTCTTAAAAATGATCATATGAGAATAGGACTTGAAATATTAAATACACTACTTATAACTTCATGTGTTCACCATGTACAATACTAATTATCGAAAATAAATCTTCTATATTATGGATAAACTCGTATTTAGCAAGTATTAATCCATATAAAAAGTCATACCTACGAAAGGATTGTATCCATCGTAGTATATAACAATTATTCGACTTCATGTCCTTCTCGATACATATAAGTCGTAAGGTGTATATGTCATTAATCAATTTCCCAAATGAAGTTCTACAAAGAAATAAATGTATCCATAGAAAAAAAGAAAAAAAGAAAAAAGAGAACTTTGACAATCACCCCGAGATTAATGAGTTGAATTTGAATATTGTGCCATGACTAACACGAGCCTAGCACGACTACTGAGATCATTTAGATCACCCATCTTCTTTGAATAACTCATGCCTTGCCGCTAGATTGTTCAACACTTCTTTGTGAAAACCACACCGCATTATTTTCAAGTCAAATCTCTTTTCTAGTAAACAGGCTAAACGCACTGATATTGACTCTCACTTCTTTTGTAAACTTGTCTTCTTCGGTTAGTTATACACCTAATATGTTCTTACCAAGCTTCTAGTGTTAGACATCTTCACTAAAAGTTTTATGTGCATGTCTCAAGTTTGAACATTTTCACATCATGCTTCGTATTGGTTCACCACCTATTTGTTTGAAGGGATGTTAAGGATAAGTATAAAGTTCAATATAAAGAATAAGGATAAACTCTATTTTGGTAAAACTAGTTTAATAGTTGTCTATCTTATCGATAACATAAATATGATAGACTTTTACCACATCTTAGGGGCTGTTTATTTGGGGTGTTCTAACTAGATCATTAAATTCAGGATCATATACTATATGTATTCAAAAGGATCATTTAATTATGGCTCCTCGTGGTTCTTAGTGTCACCTAGAAGAAGAATCCAACCATGCTTGGACAAAAACTAGACTGGATTTAGTTTCATATAAGAAAAAGTGGACGACTGACACCTAATATATTTAATCCATTTATGCCGTGTATATTTATATTTTTAGAATATATAATGATTCATTTACAAAATTATACTACGATTACAAGGGAAAACTTTAAAATTTAGCATTCACATAAAACGATTCAAATAACCTAGAAGTTGATTCGATAAACATGTGCGGTTGATAAAAATATGATTTAGAAATATTATAGCAGATAAATCGCGTCGACAATTTACCGCTATTATTATTTATTTTTGATCGAAATTAAATAAGAAAAAAATAGTGACACTCATTTCATGTGTTAATAAAAAGACAATTTTCTTGAATTTCATTCCAAAACGTATATTATTATATAAGTTTTGGTACCTGCTACCTAAAAAGGTTTATATAACTTTATTCTATTTCATCCATGCGTTATACAAAAAAAAATGAAAATGAATTGACACCAAAAGAGGGTTGTCTGATTGTTTTTACACCAACAACTAAAGTTATCGGCTTCCTAAACAAATAACGTAATAGGTATAGATTAAAAGATTTTTTTATGAAAAAAAAAGTATATTAATTAACACTGGGATAGTGGGATGCAAAAATATGCTCTTTATTAGAAGGTTTTACGATTATGTTATGACATAAGTATCAAAAAATGAAAACTTCAGGAAAAAACATTTTAACCTTCATGATGTATTAACTTAAGTTTCAAAGAATTATATTTTTATCTTTATAATACAAATATCTGATTGGCTAATTTTAGGGTCCATGAGTCAATTTTGAGCTCAAACCGAAAACTTGATTTTTTGAGTTTTCATAAGCGTCCGATTTAGGTCCAAGAAATGTTGGCAAAGAGCAAAAAATTAGGGTCAATGTCTTTTTCTTAATTAATAACTAAATGATTATTAATCTTTTACTCCTAAATATATTGCTAATAATATTATTAAATTCTTATAAATTAATTAAAATAAAAAATAAAAAATATTAGTTCGTTTCTAGCTTGTTGGTTTCAATCACATGCAAAACGAAAACTTAATCGAAAGTGTGGGTTTATTCTCATTCCTCTCGTCCCTACCACTTTTTTTCTTCACATATCATTGTCACATCAGTTTTTTATATTTTAACAATTACTACGGAAATACTGATATTTCTTATTCCTATCATTCATTAACATTTTCGGATTATAAATTGAGATGGTTTGGGTTACACGTCACCCATGGGTCCACACAAGATCATCGACATACTCATCACAAATGGGATTGAATGAGTTATGTCACATGGGATGAGTTGGTGTTCATGCACGCTACTTAGGTAACACACAGATAAGGGATAGGATCATATCCGGTGGCACACCCACCACTCTTATAGCTGTTAGTTTTCATCATCACTATAACACAATAGTGTTATTTACTTTTTTTCTTTTGAAAACGACAACTCACACATAAGAGCGATCCAACTCTTTTGATCATTCGAAGCCTTTTATCTACGTGCATGGGTAAATTAAATCCTAGTTATCATTCAAAATTACTGTTACAAAATAACTATTGATCCCCAGACTCTCTCTATAAAAGGTTTTTATTAAGATCACAAACATAACAAAAGGTACATTCATTTGATTTTTAAAGTCATCAATAGGTTAATGTTATGATGTCGTGAGTTTTCGATAACAAGGTTCTCACCTTAAAGAAAACATATTAATCCGAAAAGAATAAACTAACATTTTTAATAAAAAATAATATTATATGGTACTTTAAAACATATCACGCGACGATAAAATATTATTTAATATTCTAAATTTGCTTTCATCGTAAAAGCATGTTAAATATAAAAATAATAATAATAATAATAATAATAATAATAATAATAATAATAATAATAATAATAATAATAATAATAATAATAATAATAATAATAGAGCACTTATCTATTGAAGAAGTAGAAGTAATTAAAGACATGTTTACATTAATGGACTCTGATGGTGATAGCAAAGTTACATTTGATGAACTCAAGGCCGGATTAAAGAAAGTCGGGTCACAACTGTCTGAACCCGAAATCCGACTGCTAATGGATGTGGTAATTAATTATGTATTCATATACGTTTATAAAACCAACATTTTGATATATTAATATTATGTTCACTGAAATTTTACCATTTGTTCAAGGCTGATGTTGATGGCAATGGAGTACTCGAGTACGGAGAGTTTGTAGCCGTGACGATTCATTTACAAAAGATGGAAAACGACGAGCATCTTCGCCGAGCGTTTATGTACTTTGATAAAGACGGAAGCGGCTATATCGAGCTTCATGAGCTAGAACAAGTGTTGTATGAACCGGGTCAAGCAGACATGCAAGTGCTCAATGAAATCATGAAAGAAGTGGATACAGATAAGGTATGTTATTTGAATATTTCTCACTTTTAACTATACTTGACTTATTCATAATTTGTTGACTTTTGACGGTTGGTCAAACATTAGGATGGTCATATTAGTTTCAAGGAATTTGTGGCGATGATGAAGGCGGGAACGGATTGGAGGAAGGCGTCAAGACAGTATTCGAGACAGATATTCAAGAGGTTGAGTGTAAATGTGATGAAGGACGGATCAATGCGGCTTGAAGACGGGTTGATCGGTCAAAGTGTCGCGGTTTGAAGTGTGGAGTGAGGAAGTACACAATATTCTTTGATTTTGATGTCTTTAGCTTGAAAGGGATTTGCATGTTGGTGTTTAGTTTCAACTTCTAAGTTGTATATACTTTTCTTGTTGAAAATTTTAACTTCTTCCTTTTTGTTTCTTTTGCCTTTTTTAGAATTGTATTTGATGATACCAGTCCAAACAGTAATTTGTTTGTTTCAAGTTACCAGTTACCTATTTTTAAAATTTATCAATCTGTATACCTTTTTTTATTTTCAGTAAATTTATATTTATATTTTATTTTCTTTCTTGAATGAATTTTCCAATTTTAGATAGTTTATAAAATGCATAAAACCGAAGTTACGAAAATGGAGAAACTGTTCAGCTACTAGAAAAGTGTGACATTGTCTGGCCGGAGTGGGGGCATCGGGGCTCTTCAAATTTGAAGAATGCGATAACCTAAATACAAGAAAGTCGCCGTTCTAAAAGAAAAAAAAAAGATGCATTATATGTATTTTTTTAAAATAAAAAATCAGTGTAATTATTAACTCGTTCTGTAGAAGTTAATATCTGTTATTACATTATATCTTTTAAGATGATGGATTTGTTAACTTGGTTGAAATTGAGGTGATATTTGATGGTGAAAATAATAACTTGAACGTAAGAGAAAATATTTAGTTACCTTTCTATAAAATTTGTTCATAATTTTACAGTAATAAATTTGCTAATATATACTTTTCAGGAATGATAAATGCACATAAAACATTAACATAAAAACATCCCTGATTCATTCACTGTGAGAAATATTGATCATATTTTGTTGACTCATACGTCCGGTTGATGTTTATAGTGGTTTTAATTTTCGATATCTAACTGATTAAACCAAAAACTGAATTGAATTACATATTCACTAATTCAATCTTCGGTTTTGCTTGTAACTGAAAGGAAGCATAGTGAAACAAATTCGGTTCAAAGATTCTCAATTCGTTCAAACCAAATTCGCGTGTACCATTATTTTTAGTCCATATATATATATTGAGTCATTGACTCATTACTATTTAGCCCAATAAGCCAAGTTGTATTTCGGCCTATCACAAGTAGCCCAATACAAAATATCATACAACCAAAAACTAATAGGCCGAATATGATTCAATATTTCAATAAAGCCCAATATACCGAATGTTTTAGCTAGAGGTGCACAGATCGGGTTTCTAAATACCCGGGTTCGGGTATAGAACCGGGTTCGGGTATGACCGGGTACGAGTATGACCAGGTATTGGTAATAATCGGGTAGGGTTCGGGTCGGGTATTGTCTCTAAAAATCATACCCTATGCATCGGGTTCGGGTTGGGTATAGAACCGGGTATTCTAAAACCGGGTATTTGAATACCCTATATCGGGTATTGAAAAAACTCTATTTACGGGTTTTTCGGGTTTTTCCCGGTATTTTTTATATAGATTGGATTTTTTAAAAGTTTACACTTTTTAGGGGTATTATTCGGGTATTTTTAAGGTATTTTTCGGGTATACATCGGGTATTTGAAATACCCGGTTTCGGGTATTGGAAAACCTCGGTTCCGGGTTCGGGTATCACCGGGTACAAATCGGGTTTTCGGGTATTACCGGGTACAAATCGGGTCCGGTTCGGGTTCGGGTTTTAGTGCCAAAATGCATACCCTATCCGTACCCTGCGGGTAGGGTCGGGTTCGGGTATTAAAAACCCGGGTATTAGAAAAACCGGTTCCGGGTATTTATTTCGGGTCCGGTTCCGGGTTCGAGGTTTTTGTGCATCTCTAGTTTTAGCGTTGGTTTTACACTAAAATAAAAATGTGTAGTTTAATTGTTTGAACTTCTTGTTGTGTGCCCAAAACATAAGCAAAATCAACTGTATTAATTTTGTTGCAATTGAATTTAGTTTTCGTTCTGGTGAAGACGATAAAAATCTAAAAGCGATAAAAAACTGAATCTTGGATCCGGTTTTAAGTTTATTTTCAGCTACTTGAATTTGGTTTGGTGGGTTTGACTGAAAACTTTTATAAGCCAAACAAACCAAGTCTAGTCAATCAATTAATCATAGCTAGTGAAATCGCATGCATAGAACATACTATAAGGGTGGATATATAGGCATACTTTACATTTATCTTAAAGGATAGAGAAACTGTTTTCACTTTTCAGTGATACCCTTAGCTCCAAAATCATAGCTGCATACAAAAGTGTATAAGGTGATAGAGAATCTAAACAAAAGACACAAAAGTACCAAACATTTTATTACCAGTAAACTACCAGTATCATAAAACTTGTAAAAATGTAGACTGGTAGCAAATACAACATCACGGAAGAAAAATAAAAGAACACACAAAACCAAAAAATAAATATAGGATGACTTAAGCTCATAAAACAAAGCTAAAACAAGGCTATATGCCATCCCCTAACACAAACTGAATCTAGTAAAACAAACAAATTGAAAACCGAACCGATAAACACCCCCTTTATATCTATCTATCTATCTACACATAACTCAAATTTTATTTTTTTTCTAAAAATGAATTCTAAAAGACGATAAAATGGCAAAAAAGGTAAGCATTTACCATTATTCCGTTTTTAAATAACCCACAATAAAAATAGATAAAATATTATACACTACGTGTGGACCCACGTTGATGCGTGACAGTGACACCATGGCCATTGCTTCATCTTCTTCTTCAAACTCACCAACACGTCTCCTGCTGCATTAAACCCCAAACAAATTAACCACTAACCAATCAACAACACCATACCACCATGGGTATCGATTACTACAACATCCTGAAAGTGAACCGTAACGCCAGTGTCGAAGACCTCAAAAAAGCCTACCGCCGTCTGGCCATGATCTGGCACCCGGACAAAAACCACACCAAAAACAAATCCGAAGCCGAAGCCAAATTCAAACAAATCTCAGAAGCCTACGACGTCCTCAGCGACCCTCAGAAGCGTCAGATCTACGATCTCTACGGCGAAGAAGCCCTCAAGTCCGGCCAAGTCCCACCGCCGCCGCCCTCATCTTCCGGCCGTGGATACTATTCCAACAATTACTACAATAATAACGTTAACGGTAACGGTAATGGTCATCAGCAGCAGCAGCAGCATCCAAACCCTAATTTTAGGTTTAACCCTAGGGATGCGGAGGATATATATGCGGAGCTGTTTGGAGGATCGGATGGTGGGGGTGGGGGTAGTGGTGGTGGGAGGAGGTTTAAGGAGGGGTATTTTAGGAATAATGTGAATGGTGGGGAGAGTTCGGGTTCGGGTTCGTCGGTGAAGAAGGCGCCGGCGGTGGAGAATGTGTTGGCGTGTAGCTTGGTTGATTTGTATAAGGGTGCTAAGAAGAAGATTAAGATCTCCAGGACCGTTCTCGATTCCTCCGGGTACGCCTTTCTGTTGTTATTATTGTGTGTTCAAATTTGGTTACTTTTTTATGCATTTGTGGTATATGATGTTATTTGCTTTGGATTTATTCTGTGGATGAATTTAGCAACAATAAGTCTTTTTCGTGCTATATGTTTTGTGTACAGTATTGGAAAAATTTAGGTTAATAATAGGAACAATTGGTACAATTCAAGTAATGTGGATGCTTGTCGGTGACTGTCACAGTCGACACATTTTCATATCCTTAAATACTCAGGATTTAGTGGCTAGAGTCGAGTCGACAGTAGGCTCAGAATCTTGTGAGGTTCTTTGGTAATGCTGCTAACATGGTAATGTTTCTTGAAGAAGGAATAAAGGATGATGAAAAGATTAGGTCAAAGAATGAAAGGTTTTTTAAGGTACTAAATAGTGCAAGTAATCTTTTTTATTTGGAGTTTAATATATTAATACTCTTTCAGCGTATCGTGGTTTTATTTGAGGTTAGTTTTTGATTCTTAAATACATCGTTAGGCTATGCTTATCAGGTGGTGGAGACATTGAGTAAAGGTTGTTTGCATCTTACCTGAGGCAAGCACACAATGAACACACGTAGATTGTAAGATCGAGTATCAGATTAAGTATTCTCTGTAATTTTAGGAAAGTGTACAACACTAAAAACTGATCTCTAAGTAAGTGCGATGATTTTAAATTATTGTTAGTAGCAAATGAAAAATCTGTTCTGATAAAAGTATACTCGCCACATCTGCAGTGTACTATCTAAGTGTAGGTACTTGTAGTTAAGCTTCAAAATTGACAGGTTAGGTGTTAGTTTTTTTCCTTCCCAAATAGGGCACTGGCCACGTGGTCTTCTTATAAGGCTTTTGTTTTTTAATACTTATTTTATTTATTCACTTAACCATTATCATGCATTATGTATAAAAACATATAGCCTTAAAATCATTTCTTCACAGAATAATAAATATAAATTCACAATCACACGCATAAAGTCCAATCAGTTAAGTCCCTTTTAGCAACTTTTGGGATTCTTGTTTTTCTATTGCATTTCTTTTAGGTTGTTAGATTACTAACAGGTTATTGGTGTCAGTATTTAGGGTTAATTGGATATATGTAACAAGTTAGGAAGTAGGTCGGGAATTTGGATTCAATTATTAGATGCAAGTATTATGTTCCTGCATCTAGCTGGACTTGTAGCCATTCTACTTCTAGACTGGCCAATCTTTTGTACCCTATCTGATGAAAGAGTTAATGGGTGAATTAATCAAGTTTTTTGAGAGGCGAATAAACGACTTTAGATTCACTTGACGCAAGATGGTTTTTAGCCGGAACTTGCTATGGATAAACACTTTTAGTTATTTTAGTTATTAATTGGGAGTAATCTAGGAATGCAGCTCTCTATCTTAGTATAGCAGTTAAGATCTATTTACTTAAAACAATAATGAAGTGCATTGATTAGGAATGCATTATTGCAGTAAATTTATTCATTGTAGTATTTTCTATTTTGTTAGCTTTATTATATACGCTTTGGTTCAAATGCACCAACACTAATCACAATACTATAGAGAAGTATACAAGATCATGGTTTAATTGATAGTGAATGCCATCTTCTCGCAATCTGTATTAGTTTGTATCCTTCTGATTCATTTTAGCTTTTATAATTTTCCTGACTTTAATTTTATTACTCATGCAAACAATCAACAGAATATTTAACTCCCCTGTTTTTACACGATTTGATCTTTTAACTTGTGAACTTATTGGAAAGCACCTTAAACGCTGAAACGTGTTGAAAAATGAAGCATCATTTTTTCTTTTTGTTAAACATGATCATACAAGTGACTGGCCCTATTTTTTTGGAAAAGAGTTCTGAAATGCAAATTGTATTGTGTCTTTAGTAGACATTGTTCTTTACTTACTTTTAAGTGCATACACACAACCAATTTGATCATGTCTACTTATATATCTTCAATGAAGTAATTAATCTTTGACTGGGTTTCATAGCCTTTTCAGATTGTCCACTAATTCAAGGATTTTTTTGTATAGTCTTGCTCATGTAAGCTTAAATTAACACGTGCGCATTAATATTTCAACATTAATTACTAAATGCTAACACCCCAACCAAATTTACTTATCTTGAATTCTTGGTTTAAAAAAGCGTTAGGCGAGGCGAGGCGTTTTCCAAATAGCCGAAGCGATAAGCGCTAGGCGCGAAGCGAGAGCTTCACGTATGTGAGGCGCTCAATTTAAAAAAGTACTAAAAATTAATTATACATGACATATTCTAGTTGTTAATCAATCATAAAGATAAAACAAATTTGTAAACCAAACATGAATACTTAATATGTAGGTTAAACATTATAAAAAAATACTAAGAAGTTGCAAAACACTTACATTCTTAGAAAACGAGCCGATTAAAAATTAAAAATGTATTAAGCAAACATTTAATGATAAAAGAGAGTATAAATGTATAGTAAAAAGTAATAATGAAGAAAAATACCTCTTAAGTCATAAACATATGTGTAATAATTAGGAGAGTTTGAACCGATTAAAAAGATGGGAGTAATAACTGAGGAGAAGATAAACTTGAAAGTTGAAATGTCTAGAAGGTTGACATTTGGAGAAGATAAACTCTGAATATGAAAATTAAAGAGTGGTTGGAATTGAAGATAGAGTGATAAATATATATAATACGTATAATACGGCTGAGTAATGTTTTATGGATGAGCCCCAACGTTAATATTTTAAGCAGATGGGCCCAAGCAGTCACATTTTCAATCTAATTTAGATTGCATCACATGAAGCGCCGCCTCAAACGCTTCACGCCTCACCCGCTGATCAGGCTGTCACATGTATTTTCTCGCCTTATGTAAAATAAGGCGTTTAAAAAAACGGAGCGCCTTTTTAAACCAAGATCTTGATTGTACATTTTTCTGTTCTACTTTAAAGTCTAAACTTTTCAAACATCATCATCCTCGTGATGAATTTTCAAATTGAACCTTGAACTAACTCAATCTTGATCGTACATTTTCCTGTTCTACTGTAATTGAATATAGCTTCAACTCTGCGTTTTATTTCTCTTAAAACTCTCAAGCAGCGACATCACTTCTGTCAGGTTTCAAAAATAAACCTTGAACTAGCGCAATCTTGCATTTTTATTCCTCTCAAAGTTCTCGAGCTTAATCTTCTCTCTATACACTTGGTATTTTATGGAAATAAATTTCTGGTAGGATTATATAGTATGTAGTAATTATACTTTAAAGTATAATGCTTAGTCACTGTTGATTTTCTTCCACATTAGGCATCTCTGGTCATATTTTTACTAACATTGACTGCTAAAATACAAAGAGTATCTATTATCAATTTGAATTACATTTTAGGCTTTTATCTATTATTAATATTATTTGTATTGCAGTAAGATTCGGAACGTGGAGGAAATCTTAACCATTGAAATAAAACCCGGTTGGAAAAAGGGCACAAAGATTACATTCCCAGAGAAGGGTAATCAAGAACCCGGTGTGATAGCAGCCGACATAATATTTGTGGTAGATGAAAAACCGCATGATGTTTTCACAAGGGATGGTAATGATTTAGTAATGAACCAAGAAATCTCACTATTGGAAGCTCTCACCGGGAAGACGGTTGAACTCACAACTCTTGACGGAAGAAATCTGGCAATTCCTGTGATGGAAATGGTGAAACCGGGTGATGAACTAACGGTTGCTAATGAAGGAATGCCAATTTCAAAAGATCCAAGAAAGAAAGGAAACTTGAGGATCAAGTTTGATGTCAGATACCCATCAAGGCTTTCTGCTGTACAGAAATCTGATTTGAGGAGAGTTTTGGGTGGAAGCTGATATTTTTAATATTTATATTTATATTTATTTTTATTTTTGTTTATTTAAAGTCGAAGTCAGGTTTTAGAAAAACCCATGTGAAAATCTTGTACATGATTCAGTTTGGAACATGGTTTTTGGTGTTTTTTGGGGTTGTTTATGTGGGACTGGTGGAAGCATTTGAACCATTGTTTTCACCTGCACATCACCCCTTGGTGTTTCTTGGTGATGCACAAGGCATGTGTTTTTTAGTGGTCAAGACCTTTTATCACCTCACATTACTAAGGATTGTAGGTCGAATACCAATGTTTGTAACAAACTTATCTGTGTTAGTTGTCTACATCAATTATGGACTACTGAAACAGCAGTGTTTTCCATGGTGAAAAACTTGCTTATATGGTCTGTTTAGCAGTTCTATATGTTTTATGACAACTTATTCTCACAAATGACGTGAAATGTTGCGAAACTAGTGTCACTGTAGTGCTGAATATTCGAGTAACTTATGTTCCAACCCAGCAAAACAAACTGTCCTGGTATGATCAAGCAACACTAACAGTTAGCCTCATCCAGGAGTTTGTATAGTGATTTGTTGAGGTTGGCTTAGCTTTTAGGTTTTAGGTCAATCTGTTTTGCTTTCTTGGTTTTACGTATGGTTTTGGTTTTACGTATGGTTTTGGTTTTAATGTTGGGCCCCAAAACCGTTTGCGCAAAATAATGAATTTGAGTCTGAAATTTGTTAAAATAATGAGTTTGGGTTATAAATCCAACAATAAAACATTCAGACACCATGTTTGGTTTCCAGGTTCAGTGCGGTCTAGTTGCTATTTTTGGTTCGATTAGGTTCCATGTTGGTACGGAGTGTTACCGAAGTCAAATTGTAATTTTTGGTTTAAAAAGAAGCAAAAACGAGCAGTTGGTTATTAATTTAAGGTGGTTATGGTGATTCTACTTTGTCAATTACTTTGATTAATTGTTTTTTGCTCACCCCATGTGGAGGCGTAAATAAGCGTGATGGGAGGCGCCATGCTCCCCACCAGCAGCCAACACATTGCCAAACCACAACACTAAAAATAAACATGGCGGCACCATACCCATTTTACTCTCCAGTGCCATCCTCTTAACGCTCAATAAGGCAACCAATCACTTTTTTTGTTACTTTTGTTTTCTTTAAATTCAGTTAAACGACAACGCGCTTGTTAATTGATGGGTTAGTTAAAACTCACCGTCTACATGACAATGACGTGACACTTTAAATAGTCTTTGTTAGTTAAACCACAGCACACAACCTAAGCCTAATAGTAAGTATATCATATATTGATATATATAGTTATAAAAGTGATGGTAGTAAAACAGAATAAATGTTGGTGAGTTAAGTGCAAGGATTGTAGCGACTACGACCACCCTCCGACTTAAGGGTAGGGTGAGGTAGGGGTGCTCAAAACAGGATATCCGAACCTTTCAGATAGTTGATTTCACTATCCGAATCCAAAAATTCGGATATCCGATCATATAGAGATTCAAATATCCAAAAGAAAATTTGAATACACACACACACAAAACCTAACAACCAAGTTTCCAATCCAACAGCCTAAACAAGCAAATAGCATAGGGTTATCCAATTCAATTAGCTCAACATAAATTGTTCAAAGTACAAACAAGCAAGCAAATAACACACAATCCATTGTTAAAAATAAACACATCATTGAGATAGAGAATGGAGAAACAATGGTGGAGCCGTGGTGAATTTGGTGCAGACGAAAGAGTGAAAGTGGCGGACAAAGGTGGTGACAGGTGACAAAAGAGTGCCGGAGGACGGAGGTGGTAATTGGAGCCGTGGAGGTGGTTGATACGATCCAGGAGACCCGACCCATAACTGACCCGAGGCTTGACCCGGTAGCAACCCAGCCGAGTAAAAAGGAAGGAGTCAAGACAGTTTAAATTGTTTTTCCACGTTGCATTTAGTTATTTTTGTTCTATTCCATGTTGCGTGCATTAACTAGACTAGTGGGGTAACCACCTGCACGTTTGTTTACTTATGCTTAAGTTTAGGTGTTGTTAGTTTCAACTTTCATTTATATATTGTAAGGTGTCTGCATTGAAAGGAAATATATAGAAAATTGTTCCAAGTCCTTTGTCTTCTTCTTGGAGTTTTGCCTGCTCTAAAGGCAACCCATCAGTGGTGTAGATGGACAGGAAAAAGAGAGCAAAGATGGAGATTGGAGACCAAAAGTGAAGGGAACTGCGGGAAGAATGAAAGCTATGTTTGTTTTGAAATTAGGGTTACATCTAGGGTATATAATAAAAAAATATATATTTATATTTCGCATAGTTTGGATATTCGAACTATCCAAAAAATGCCACAAATGCTATCCGAATCCGAATTTTCTTATACGAATTATCGGATAATTCAAATGCGAATATGAATTCAGATATTTTTAACACACCTAGGGTGAGATAGTAATCAAGGTGTGAGGTGGTAATAAAAGAACACACTGGAAAAGTATAAGTCACAATATTGTACATTTTTGCAACAAATGGATGCATATTGCATCATGCTAAGCTTTGTTAAGTTTAATGTATGGTTCAACCGTTTATCTTTGTTTGAGTAAGCTCTGTTAGAGTACATTTTATCTTATTCGAACTACCATTGCCCAAATGATAAAATAATATCACGAAGCCGTCTCATGAAGCCACATGGCGCCCTTGGATTCTTAAGGACTAACTTTTTTCTCTCCATTTATCAAGGCCGTCTCTAAGAATCGATAAGAAAATTTGGTCTGAATGCGAGTATATATCCGAGCCTTTGGTAAATAACAATCCAACAATTAACCCTAATTTTTATAAAACAGTTAACCCTGAATTTTAGAAAACTAAACATATACATAACAACAAAACATAAATAACAATCAAACAATTAACCCTTAGTTATTAAACTAAGCATATAATAACAACTATTAGTTTAATGGCATTAAGATTCAGATTTCAGTGAACAACTCAAAAATCTAATTGAGGAGTAGCGACTGCGTATAGGAGGACGGAGCAGGGAGGCTGGATCCGACGCCGATGGAGGACTGGAGGGTGTTTTGTTCGGCGTTTGCTGTTTGTCTAAAGTCTAATCGTCTCATTATCTTTATCTCGTCTAAGTATTTTGCAAAGGTTATAAACATAATATTAGGTTGGTTAATGATTATGAACTTATGTACTAATCAGATATTGGACTGATTGAATCAGGTGGGACTAGTAATGAACTCGGGACTTATTAATTAAATTGGGCTAGACTGGTGTTATAACTAATAAATTATAATTGTACATTTTTTTTTTTGAAAAAATACACACACATATATATATATATTTAAATCCGGGCCTATCGGGTGTCAGTCCGATGTCGGTTGACCACCCTGCCATGGTTGAGAGTCGGCCTTACCATTTATGATCACGGGTACTAGTTTCGCCTAGGGGTGTTTAACGATTCGGTTAACATTTTATCTGATTTGTTCGGTTATGAGGTTTTTTACCCCTAATCGAAACCAAACCTAACCGAATTTGGAAAAGGGGTAATCGAATTGCAATCGAACTGAATTCAATTATGTTCGGTTTTGGTTAAAACCAAACAAATCGACTCAAATCATATTAATCAAATTCATCCAAAACAACAATTTGGCCTGAATTTAATTTATGTTTGTGTTTCGAATCCGAACACTCGTTAAAGACCATAGCAAACAAACACAACATATACATCTTAAACATAAAGTTAAAGACCATATTAAAACATCTAAACGTTAAACAGTCTTAAACATACAACCAATAAAACCACATAAAACCATCCTAATTAACCATAAAAGTCTTAACATAATAGAACATCCTAGATGATTAATAGTCTTCAACACTTAAAGATTGCCCAAGGTCTAATAAGGGTATGGACACTGGCTACATATTATAAATGAGCTTAAAAAAGAATGTGTCATATACAAAATAATTAATATAGTTCATTTTTTTAATCAATTAATTCGGTTAACCGAATAAATTGAACTAATCGCTTAAGAAAAAAAATATGTGTAATCGAGCCGTGAATTGAATTCGAATATGGTTTTTCCGATTACGAATAAGATTCGAATTTTGGTTTTTCTAAACACCACTTCGCCATGTCTTAGACTCATAAAGAAAGTGTGTCAAACTATTGACTAGTGGGATACGGGAAGCACAATCCCTTCTTTTACATATCTTTAATCAATCTCAAATTTGTTATCGTTGTTGAGTAACTCACGGTAATTAAGTTAGATTGATTGGTCTTGTGAGTAACATTGAATAACTAAATAATGTTAAACATGTTGTAATAAGGTTTTGATAACTAACATTTGCTAAATCATAATCACATTGACCAACAATTGTGGTTGTTTGTCGTCATAGTTCTTCAAATTCATGAAATTTTTATAACCAAATTGTTAGGTCAAATACATTAGGTTTTCTTGAAATGGTTTAATTTTATTAATGATGAGGACTTGCGTAAAGAACCAAACAAAATGTCCAGACTCGTTTACATGTAGATACAAAAATAAAAGTCTTACCATTGGATTAAATTAGGCAATTGCATTAAATAGTTTTGGTCTATTTGCGCTATATATTAATTAGGTCAGTTTAAATTAGGCTAATTAGTTTCATTTTATCTGTTTTTTATTTAAAAAAATATTGTTTCACCAATAACAAAATAAAATCTAGTGATCATTCAAAACAATACTTGACATCCCATAGGTCTAGTTCATGAACCTTTTATATTGCCTTTGGGGCTATTCTCTGTAGTTATAGCCGGTAATGGACATAAGATTTTTTTAGGCCATGTCTGAAATTTTGGTTTGTGTCGGATCAATAGGGTCGTGTGATTAATGATAGCTTCTCATGCTACAATGAGCTTTTAGACAATCACTAATTAAAAACTTAATCGAATTTGATACTCGTCATTTGCTTTTCGCTTCGTTTTTTAAATGCAATATGTACAGATTGATTTATACACTGTAGGTGTTCCCAACACGGGTCATCTTTCAATGGTTATACCCTTTCACTTAGTCTCATTTCTAGTACATCAATGATGGTCCATTTTTTTTGTTCTAGCTGGTACCGCAGTTTGTTAGACGATGCCATATCATAAAATATTAAGATCAACTTGCTTTTAATATGTGACTATGGCATTTATCATATTTTCAAAATGGTCCAAAGTTATATATGCTTTTACAAAAGTACCCAAAATGTTTGTCCCCTTTCACTTGTTTTCATTTCTAGAACATCAATGATGGTCCATTTTTTCTAGTCCCAGCTGGTACCGCGGTTTGTTTGACGATATCATATCATCAAATTGAAGATCAACCTACTTGAAACATGTGACACTTGCATATTAGCATATTTTCAAAATGGTCCATAATTTGGTATGTTTCTACGAAAGTACACACCCCTTTTAAATGTATAATTTTTTAACTGTATGAATGGTATGATTTTTTATCCCAATTAGCAAAAAAGCTAATTAGAAACAATATATACACATGAACTGAAATAAAAAAAAACCTTTCTTTGACTTGGAGTCATCGCTTAAGTGTTCAAAACAATAACATATTATTGGTCGTTACCGTTTTTTTTCATACCCGGCTCCATGGCCTACACGTGTGACCAACATTGATACTTGTTTTGTAAACAGTTTAGAGTATATGTTGCAAAACGGAAGTATTTTCATTTAAATAATCTTATATTTAAAACTTGGGAATTAAATACCCGTTGTTGATATGAACGTGTTTAACTTGAAAAACAATAATTTACACCTTTTACATTATTAAAATATTTGAGCCATTAGATCATCTAATATCTAATGGCTAACACCATCATCTTTTAACTCATATTCCTCGTTATCTGTAAAACAGTTTATAAAATATATCAGCAACACATGCTGGTGAACACGTTGACACCAAAACATTTTATATACTTAATTATTCCCTACGGGTATTTTGTGAGCTAGCCAGTCATGGAAAAGAGAATAATCAACTTCTGAAATTCCGAATAATCAAGCTCAACTCTAAACCCCTCAGCAAACACTGCTACGTATGTGAACTTGGTAACTACCCATATACACGAAATCATTACCCTAACGGGTTGTTTGTGACCGGCCCAACGTGGCAGGGGCAATGATTAAGCGTGGTGTGGTGCGCCTACTGACTGTCTATGTGTGCTGCGATCGTGGTTGTTTCTTAAATATGATGGATCTAGTTTTCACACAAGATCGTGTTTTAAATTTATAGAAGTGATTTCTACTAAGACTAACCACACACAAAATATGCAAGTATCGATCCGTGGACACGAATATTTCTAATAATAAATCTTCGTTTTAATTTAATCAGAGAAGATAATCATTTTGGGGTGATTTTTAAACTTATATATATATATATATATAGAGAGAGAGAGAGAGAGAGTTATAATAAGAAGTGAAGTGTGTCTAAGAAGTGTAAGAAGTAATCTGGTACATTAGATATATTGAATTGACGGTAGATATGGAAAGTGTGTTTATTGTGCGGTGTGTTTTATTAGATCTAATGGTGAACACACACTTTCTACACTTCTTAGGAAAAATCTACTTCTTATTATAACCTTGCTCTCTCTCTCTCTCTCTCTCTATATATATATATATATAGGTGAACAAGAAGAGAAATTCTAAATGAGTAAATCAATTATATGAATGTTACCATCTAAAATCAAGAATCAACTCCATTCTTCCTTCATGGTTATAAAGTAAATATGTGATAAACTTGGTTTAATAATGTATGATAGAATAGTCCCTCATTTCTAAGTGAACCTACCCTATGACAAAAGAAAGTAGCATGTATAACTTCATGTCTACCACGGGAATGCCAATTTAAGTAAGTGTAAGTCCCCCCGGGGCGTCGCCGATCGATACGAGATCCGCACGAGGTCTAGGAGTGCGGAATCCTCCTAGACTCGTTTAATGGTGTAGAAGACGAAGAACACGATTACACACATACAAACACACGAACAAACACACGAATGAGATAAACACATCTGCAGATCTTTTATATAATAACCGAAACACATTACATACCAAACACGAAAATAAATGATGGCCGACCCGAGGTGAGCTCTACCTCGGGCCGTCCCACACGACTCTCCCTCTCGGTTTCTCTCTAGACAATTAAACTGATCACAAAACACTCTGACTTTCTGGATACTCAAACCTAAACAAGACACATATATATATATAGGCAAAACAACTTCGCGGGCTTGGGCTTGGGCCAGTAGGCGAAGTTGTTCTAACTTCGCCTATGGCGAAGTTGTTCTAACTTCGCCTATGGCAGAAGTTGTTACAACTTCGCCTATGGCGAAGTTGTTATAACTTCGCCTATGGTGAAGTTGTTCTAACTTCGTACTTCGTTTCCGCTGATCAGAATTGCATAGCGACGGTCACAAAATGCACCAACAGACTTCCCTTTGACCGTTGCTCTCAATTCTAACAAACACAAAAGATCATCTGTTACAAAACATGCACCAACAGACTCCCTCTTAACTGATGATCTTCTGTTTGCTCTTCAACCAGCCGTGTCTGAAACTGTCTTGTAGCTTTACAAATCTACCAATCACCCAGCGTCTTCCATATCAGATCTCCCCTTCAGTGTAAGCTTCTCCGACTATATAGATTGAGGTCTTTGAAATGCATGCATCCCCGTGCCTAATTGATCATCTCAACCAATCACGTGAGTCCTCCTGACTTCACCAACACGTGAAGTTGGGCTCCCTCCACAACTTCACCAACACGTCGGCATACGATAAGGTTTAATCTTCAACTACTCAACATCAAGTGATCAATTTCATCACAAAACCAACTTGACAGAATCTAACACACATGACCATTACTTAATCCGAAGCATATTCAATCACCAGGGATAACGATCAAGAACATAAACACTTTAATTCCCGATTAAATCCAACTTGTTCCAGAATTTTCACTTTAATAAATAAGCATCACGTTTCAGGATCCAATTCTCGAACGCCTTGAAAATAACATAAATAATATGCTTTGACCGCAATCCAGTAATGACAAAAACCTTCAGTTCAATTTGACTTTCTTCAGTTGGTCAACCTCGAACAACAACTATTTCATTTGCTCACAAACACCCAAATATGTGTCAATATCCAGTTTCAATCAATATCCCATTCACAACCTCAACTCCAAATCCAGAGTTGACACGTATTTGTTCACACGTAAGACCAAGAGATAACAAGTTTCACTCGTTGACGGAACAACGTCTTCGGTCTCACAATAATCGTGTACACCTGGCCATACAGACGAAAACTCTTTTTTTTTTTTTTTTTTTTTTTTTTTTTTTTTTTTAACTTCGCCTAAAAGTCAACTTCGCCCCTCCTTAACTTCGCCTGTCCATAACTTCGCCTGAGATAAGTGAACTTGTGAGGTAGGCGAAGTTGTGAATAACTTTGCTTAACATTATATCTTCGCCTAAACCCTAAAATTTAAGCGACAACTTCGCCTGAACCCCATAACTTCGCCTGCGGCGGCTGTTCGGCCAGAAACGCATCAGAAACGTGCCAGAAACACCAAAACGCAGATCTCGAACCATAGCATAAGAGCCTAAGGCTCTGATACCACTTGTAAGTCCCCCCGGGGCGTCGCCGATCGATACGAGATCCGCACGAGGTCTAGGAGTGCGGAATCCTCCTAGACTCGTTTAATGGTGTAGAAGACGAAGAACACGATTACACACATACAAACACACGAACAAACACACGAATGGGATAAACACATATGCAGATCTTTTATATGATAACCGAAACACATTACATACCAAACACGAAAATAAATGATGGCCGACCCGAGGTGAGCTCTACCTCGGGCCGTCCCACACGACTCTCCCTCTCGGTTTCTCTCTAGACAATTAAACTGATCACAAAACACTCTGACTTTCTGGATACTCAAACCTAAACAAGACACATATATATATAGACAAAACAACTTCGCGGGCTTGGGCTTGGGCCAGTAGGCGAAGTTGTTCTAACTTCGCCTATGGCAGAAGTTGTTACAACTTCGCCTATGGCGAAGTTGTTATAACTTCGCCTATGGTGAAGTTGTTCTAACTTCGTACTTCGTTTCCGCTGATCAGAATTGCATAGCGACGGTCATAAAATGCACCAACAGTAAGCAAGTAGTTTTAGTAAAGTAGGGGTGAGCAACTTAACCGTTATAACCGTTAAACCGAACCACAACCGCCATAACCAAACCGATTTTAACCGATAACCGACATAACCGGTGGGTTGGTTTAATGAATTTTTAAAAACCGCCAAACAAAGGTCGGTTTTGGTTAAAGATAAATCCAAAACCGCTATAACCGAACCGACCTATTTATTTAACCAACAATATGTTTAATATGTTTGGGATTAACTTCCACCAAACATGTTGTTGGATTATATCATTTTGATTTTTTGGTTCAACATTTGTTATCAAATTAAGTTGAATTTCAATGTTGGATTATATAATGTCATTATTTTTTGAATATCTGGTATTAATATTATGAATTATATAATTTATTAGATTATGTCATGTCATTTTTTGTAATAATTGGTACCAAATTTTTGGGCCCAATTACATTGTTTTGGTTACAGTTAACCGACCCATAACCGACTCATTATAACCTACAAAACCGATTAACCAAAACCGCCATAATGAGTCGGTTATGGTTATGTTTATCCATTAACCGCCATATCGGTTATGGTTATGGGGGGTTTGACTCAAAACCGCCCCAAACCGACCCATGCACACCCTATAGTAAAGTATAAAGATTATGATTGACTTCGATTTCTTAAATACGAATTCTAACAACTTCGGGTGGTTATAGTTTAGTCACACAACCTCCCCCTGGTTGATTTAAGTAGGTTATACTTACACATTCCTTTAACATATAATTTCTTTAGCTAGTATGATAACCTAAGCAATCATGTTAACAATGTTATTTCAGAATTACTAAAACTAGAGAAATATGTCATAGCTTATATCTCATCATTTCTAAGTACAATATAAGGATCCATGTTTTATCTTAGATAAGTTATCAAGATATTCTTTTTACCATTTCTAGTCTCCAAGAACATGAGTGAATCATGAATGATTGTTAATCATCAACCTTGATTTGTTGAATTAAAGTGATAAAACATTTTTCATCAAAGGATAATTGCAAAATAACCATGTACTTTACCAGAACTAAATCACATATTTCATATAATCATCAAGTAAAACAAAGCTTCTTCATAGAAATTAGATGGTAAATGGAGTTTTAGCTCATAATAAGCATGGTTATAAACATCAAAGTAGATGAAGATAACAAACACATGATTAGACAAGAACAATCTAACCAAATATGGATGAATCTTCCTTCTTTAATGGTTATGGATGATGATGATGATGATGATGATGACCTCCAAGCCTTCAAACTCTCCACAAGATCTTCAATATGAATGTAAAGTGGATGTTTTTATAAGTGAAACTCGTATATAACTCTCTTCAAGCACACTCTTTGAATGAAACATGCACCTCTATTTATAGGCTGTCTGGAAGATCATGCACGACCCCGTGTAAACTGAAGCACGCCCCTCGTGTTGTCACACCCCGACTTAGGTCCTAGGCGTGTGACCAATAGTTGGTACCTGTTTTGTAAATATATCAGAGTTGCGGGTTTGTTTTAGCGGAAGTCTTTTAATATAAATATTCATTTATAAAATACCGGGATAAATACCTGTTTGATGTTTTAAAGCATGTTTGAGAAAATACGTTCTTTTCAACGGAAGTCTTTGATAAAATATTATTATATTGAAAAACTCGGGTTGGGATACCCATTTTATAATTCAAATACCTTTCTTTAGAAAACGTAATTCTTTATAATATTTTAATATAAAATATCTGAGCCATCATATAGCATCTAATGACTAATTCTCCAATCTTCTATTCTATCTTGCTTGTCTATTCTAACCTTTCTTGTTTTACTGTAAAATGGGTTGGAAAATACGTCAGCACACAGCTGGTGAATGACGCTGACTCTTTGTAAAAATATTTTCAATACCTTTGTGAAACCAACAATAATACCTTTGTGACTACTCATTAGGCACCTAACTCAATTGGGATAAAAATATCCTAAGTACATGTACAATTAATTATATACACAATATCATTTCTCTGAACAGTCCCATAGACTTTCAGAGGCATGTTGATGATATGCATGGCCTCGGGGAACTCCAAGTCACCATTTATGAATGGATCCAGACACATGTATACTTTTAATCAGAGTGTTTGTTTCTTATTATTGTAACACAAGGTTTTAAGGATTCGTAAATCCTATGCAAACATTCTGACTCTAAAAGAGTTTGTAAAAGTTTAGGGCGTATTCACCTTTTCTGTTTATAATCAGAATCTGATACAGATTCCTGTTTTCTGATTTCTGCTTCTTATTTTGTTACCTCGGACCTAGAGTACGAGAATAACCTTTGTATAAATAACTAGATCATCGATCTAGCTTCAGACCTTTAGTCTGTTTTGTATAGCTTTAACCTTGATAAAATCATTTGTTTATATAAAACATTTGGACCTTTAGTCCCTTTGTTTGTTTATCAATTATATGCTGTGTTTCTTCTTCAAGAAGAAACATTAATTTAACTATATTCTTTTTATATGGATATTATATTTCTTAATAATAAAGAAATATTATTTTGACTATATCCTTTGTATGTATATGCTTACGTTTATTAATCAAGAAGAAACAACATTTTGACTATAATCTTTGCTTAAGAAAAGTTATATAAAATGCTTAATTGTAATCAAGGTTCGGGCTATAAACCCCCGACTATGGTCTAAGCCATTTATAATCATAAAATAATAACTTAGACAGAACCCCTACCTCGCACCGGTATTTGGAGTTAGATATTTAAAACTTATCGAGCATCACTTCTATTCTATATCGCGTATCGGGGCTTAAACCGTCAGAACTTCGGAGCTTGGTACGACTAAGAGACTATGCACGCTAAACGATGTAGAGAGGGAAAATATTTTAGAGAGAGAGTGGGAGGTGTGAGGGACAGAATGTCGTGACCCCTCACTTTTATACTTGAAATTGGGTCTCATCACGATACGCGATGGAACCTCTTCCTTAGCCGTCGCGTATCGCGATGGCAGGTAACTGATGCGTGGCATGTTGACTCAGCCTAGCGCCTGCCACGTGTCCTCCTGGCGTGACACGTGTTGCTGAGTCACAACAGACCATCGCGTATCGTGATGGCCTTGTCTTAAGCTCATCGCGTATCACGATGGACTCCAGTATTCAGATTTTTACTTTTGGTCCCTTGTCTATAGTAGCTTGTCACGTTTGGGTCTAACTCTCGTTGTCCAAAAATACTAAGGCGGCTCTCAAAGCGGCTCGCGGCGATGCCTTTGCCATCGTCCTCGTCCGAGCTCGTGCGCGTGCGCGGGTGCGTCGGGTGCTCCGCACCCTCCGCTAGGACCATTTGGTGCATGTTATGCATAAATTAATATTACTATGGAAACTTTCTTCCTCATAAAATTCTTCCATTTCTTTACCACTTTCCATGTGATATGGATACTATTTTCCTTATTTATACCCAAGCGGAATGCTTCCACTTTCTTGCATCCTTCCATGTGAGATGTAGTTTCCTTTTCTTATTTCCTTCATGTGGGAGGACTTGCCTTATGAAATCTGTTATTTCATTTTATTTATTATTTATCTTGAAAATATTTTTGGTCCTTTATCTTTATTTAATTTGTCAAATTTGGACCAAAATTTTGGGGATGTTACACGTGTCCAGGTGTGCAGTCGCATTAAATGCTCTGTCATATCGTACATGTTGACTCACCACGGGGGCGTGCTTCCCGAAGCACGACCCCGTGTTTTTGGATGTCTGTTATATTTTCTTTTGTTTTTTCGGAAAGGTGACCACGACCCCATGTTCCCTAAAACGCGGCCCCGTATAAGTTGTCAAGTATTTTGTCTTTTTTTTTAGATTTTTGTCTTTTATTGCACAGGAAAGCATGGGGGCGCTTTTTAATGAAGCATGAGGGTGTGTTTTGATGTTTTCTTGGGTTTTCTTTGATTTTTCTTTGCCTTTTTATCCGTTACTTCGTTTGAGGCGTGGATATACCTGAAAATATATTTTAACATGATAAGTAGTTATTTGAACAATATTATACGAAAGATGTTGCAGTTTTTAGAGATTATTTGATGCTAAAAAGATGTATACTTTTATATACATCAACTGTCCACATTAGGGATGGCAGCAAGCCGAGTATTGGTAATATCATACCCATACCCGTTTGAAAAATTGTGTCCCATATCCAGCCCATTACCCATCGGGTATTTGTCGGGTAATTACCGTCGCGTATCGAGCATACCCACGGGTACCGGGTATACTCGTTGGGACTTTCAAGTACATTTTTTATCATTATAATTATGTTATTTGTATAACAATTTTTACAAATTTAAATATAATACACTCCATAAATATAAGCATGACAATATGTAACAATTCAAACTTTTCATTTATTGTTTTGATAGTCGTTACCTGACCCGTTTCTAGGCTCAGATAGTTTAATCAATAAAACATCACATTTATCGAGTTATTATTATTTTTGTCTTACATGTTTAGATAATTATCCATTATAACTTTGAATCATGTTTAAAACTAACCCTAAACTTAAGGTGTAACCTCTTTGGTATCCACAAATGAAATTCAGGGACCATATTGCAAACTTGTCTAAAGATTATATTATAACCTTAACCCAAACTTGTTTTTTATCGAAAATGTAACCCATATGGTTTCTTGATCCCTAATCTACGTCTGCACCTTCTCTTTAACCCAGCGACCATAAAACCTATATCAATTGCAATACAACAGCCGACCATTAACGATTCTTGTTCGAGTTTAAGCCGTTCTTAGTTCAATCTTTTAAACCATCAATTCGTAATCGTTTAAGGTACTTGATTTATGTTTCTGTGTTGTCTCTAACCTATTAATAATAACCCCATAACAATTCGGCCAAACATCAAACGTTTTGCCCGATTGTAAATTCTAGGGCTCTTAATTTGGGGACGATGATTGGCTTATGTGTATTTATATAACCGGTTATGTATCTTAACTAGGTGACACACCACCTCAGTTGGCTGGTGTAACACCCCGGCTAAAGCGGAATACACCTGGGTGTGATGTACAGATTGCCCAAAACACATGTGACACTATTAAGTGACAATAATATCATTAATTCATTGATGATTCAAATAACAAGTACTTTTTCAAATAAGAAAAATACAAGGAAATAAACACGTCAAAAACTTTATTATTGATAATCCTATGTCTAGTGTCTTCGCTTGTTTCATCCTCTAATAAGCATACCTGTAACATATGTATAAAATAATGTCAACTAACTTAATAGTTGGTGAGTTCACACATTTTTATATAATACATAAAAACCATACAATTCCATGAAACTCGTAAAAGCAAATAAGGTTATTTCCAATTGAGATTGTGCACCAATGTACTCGGTTAATGAGGCTCTTTCCCACTCATAACAACAAGGTCTTGAGTGCAAAGGGGGGGGGGGGGTGTATGATCATACTATATTGAAGTAATCCATGAGCAAGTATTATGAGCAAGTAACAAGTAAGCACACAAGTCCATGTATGAATTGTAGTTTGTAAGCAAAATCATAAACAATTGGATTTTTGTAGGATACATATGCTAACCCAAAACAATAAAAGACTAAAAAAAGAGGTTGTGAGAAACTCACCTTTGAGATTGGATGACAACTTGGAAAATAAACAGAAAGCGCGTTATATGAAACCGAATGATCGAATCTCGCGTGCTAAAATAATAAACATGATAATTACTAACTAGATAATGGAAATAAAATAGTGGTTTTGAAGTTCATATGTTATTATTTGTATATATACTTTTACCCATTCAAAGTATATTAATATTTAAACTTAACGGATTTTAATGGTTTACTATTATAATCTTATTTATGAGTTTTACACTAAGTTTGTATATAATAATGTTACGGGATTTTAGCGTTATAGGTATATTTTGGTATAACATTTGACAATTTAGTTTCTATAAAGTTATAACGATATTATATATACACATATTTATATATATATTTTACGAGTTTTAATAAAAGGTTTGGGTTTGTAAAAGTTGGATTCTAAGTTAAAAAGGTTAAAAACATTCTAAAATAATTTGTATTTAACTTAATAGTGATTTTATTTATTTTATAATGATTTATTAACATGTATATAATCTATTATAATTAGCAAACATGGTTTTTAAAAAATATATAAAAAAATGTGCAATGACCCGGGTTCGAATTCGGGTCTTTAGGAACACAGTCAACAAACATAACCACTAAACCAAACAGGGTTGTTGGAAACAGATTAAACAAAATAACTTATATACACAAAGTTCAAGTTCATCTTCTTCCCCACAAAACCCTAGATTTCAATTATCCAAATCTGTTTTATGTTTGTTGATTTAGAGTTAGGGGTTTTGTTTGTCGAGTTAAAACTTATCACAACCATGTAAAAATTACTTTGGATGGTATCGGAAGAACGACGAACGACGAGTTGGCCGGAGCCGAACTAGTAAGAACAATTTAGAGACTGTGGACAATTCGTTTGTGTAATGTAATGGTTGTCGAGCGTTTGGGCGATGATTAGGGCCCTTTTTATAGTGTCAATTGGTTTAAGTCATGTTTAATTCGATTTATTATTATTTTGGTTAAAGATTCCGATCGGTTGAAGTTAATACGCGTTAATTGATGTTTAAATGATAAAATTAATCATGGAATAAAGTTTATAATTAGTGGAGAAGTCGTTTGAGGTGATTAACGGATCCAAACGGATTATATTATGGCGTTTAAGGGTCGCCGAAAATGTTGTGGCCGTCGCCGGAGCGGCTGGTCGGAAAATCGAACGGGGACGGGAAGGCTGGGCTGGGTTTGTTATTTTTATTATTATTATTATTATTTAGATGTTACACTTTCAGCCCTCTTACTTAATAACATATATAAAACTAATTTTTAACTTTATTTACCTCTTAACCCTTAACTTTACAAATGTACATAACTATCTTAAAACTTGTTATATTTTTGTATATTTGGATTGTTTGAGATTTATACCCGAATACTTTGAACTTGATTATTTTATAAACTTGTATAGCTCGGAGATTCGTTATTTGAACTAAACGGATAAACAATGAACGAGTAATAACTATAAATCGCCGAAATTAATATTAAATGATACAAATTTATTGAAACGACACAACGGGTCGGTTTAATAAGTACAAATACAAATACGGATACAAATAAAAATCGACAAATGTCACAGCTGTTGCACATGTGGTTAGTGAGACATCCCACATCGGTTGGAAGGGAGAATAAGTCTTTTTTATAAGGAGGTGGATACATTTCCCATCATAACGCGTTTGTGCACTTAATAGTAGTGAATGGGAAGAGAATTCCACAGTTAAACGTGCTCAGGTGGGAGTAGTATGAGGATGGGTGATTACCTGGGCAACCAAAAGCAAATCCGTGAGGCGATGATGGTACGTCCCGGCCAAAGCGGACAATATTATGGTGCGGTGGTAGCTGAGCTGTTACAGTTAAGTCCAGGTGAACCAGCCGGAGGTGCGGGTTAAAACCCTGCGGCCCGGTTTTTGTTGTTTTATTTTTCTTCTTTTATGTTTTTAATTGTATATAATTAATTTTAATTGAAGTAATATATTTTACGAAACCGACACTTTTGGATTTACGTTTCCCACATCTTTTTGTTTAAACTGTATGCAAATGTATATATATTCATAATATATGTATATAATATGTTTATAAATTAAAGGTTTTAACAAATACAATTATAATAAATATATTAGATGTGTTTTTTAATTTAAAATAAATATTTAAAACAAACATTATTATATAACTTATCAAATTATAATTATTGGTTTAAGTATTTTATGTATAAGTATATTTTATGTATATATTTATATTATAGTATTTATATTATATATAAACTTAAATAAAAGTGATTTTTATCAATAATAGTAAATTAAATGATAAGTGTTTCACAAACACACCCGATTATCATCAAATCCCGAATCTCTATAAAATATAGAATTCGTCTTTAATCTATATTTATTTCCCGCTATTTGTCTTAACTAGGGTTTGTTGTGGCCGTCGCCGAAGCGGTTGGTCGGAAAAACGAACGGGGAAGGGAAGGCTGGGCTGGGTTTGTTATTTTTATTAATATTATTATTATTATTATTATTATTATTTAGATGTTACACTTTCAGCCCTCTTACTTTAATAACATATATAAAACTAATTTTTAACTTTATTTACCTCTTAACCCTTAACTTTATAAATGTACATAACTATCTTAAAACTTGTTATATTTTAGTATATTTGGATTGTTTGCGATTTATACCCGAATACTTTGAACTTGATTATTTTATAAACTTGTATAGCTCGGAGATTCGTTATTTGAACTAAACGGATAAACAATGAACGAGTAATAACTATAAATCGCCGAAATTAATATTAAATGATAAACGACAAAAACAAATTTATTGAAACGACACAACGGGTCGGTTTAACAAGTACAAATACAAATACGGATAAAATAAAAATCGACAAATGTCACAGGATTCTCTACTTTTGAGAATTTAGTCCCGAAATTATGTAGAAGGATCCGTAACAAAAAGATGAGGATACTTAGTTCTCATTTGATCTTCTCGTTCCCAAGTAAATTCAGCGCCACGCTTGGATTCCCAACGAACCTTTACCAAAGGTATACGGCTACGTTTAGTTTTCTTGTCTTTGCGATCCATGATTTCCACCGGTTTCTCGACAAAGTGCATTGTTTAATCGATGCGGACTTCGTCGAGTGGTACATGAAGGTTTCCCTCAGCAAGACATTTCTTAAGATTTGAAACATGAAATGTCGGATGAACGTTAGAAAGCTCTTGAGGAAGTTTGAGTGTGTAAGCCACACTACCAACACGAGCAAGAATCTTGAAAGGTCCAACGAAACGAGGAGATAATTTGCCTTTCTTGCCAAAATGAACAACACCTTTCCATGGAGGTACCTTGAGAAGGACACGATCACCAACATTAAACTCGAGAGGTCGTCGTCGGTTATCAGCGTAACTCTCTTGACGGCTACGAGCGGTTAAGAGGTTTTGTCGAATTTGAGCGATTCGATCAGTAGTCTCTTGAACAAGTTCCGGGCCGGTGATTTGGGTTTCACCAATTTCATTCCAACAAATAGGTGATCGAAATTTACGACCATAGAGTGCTTCGAACGGAGTCATATGGATACTCGAATGATAACTATTATTATACGAGAACTTAATCAAGTGAAGATGAGAATCCTAGTTTCCACCAAAATCCATGACAAATGACCTAAGCATGTCTTCGAGCGTTTGAATCGTGCGCTCGGATTGCCCATCGGTTTGAGGATGATAGGCGGTGCTAAGATCCAATCGAGTTCCCAATGCTTTTTGAAGTGATGACCATAAGTGAGAAGTGAAACGACTATCACGATCGGAAATGATACACAAAGGTATACCATGACGACAAACGATACGCTGAACATAGATATGAGCGAGTTGATCAACCGAAAACTTTTCACTGATCGGGATGAAATGAGCAGATTTAGTCAAATGGTCAACTATAACCCATATACCGTCGTGACGGTTTCGAGTGGTCGGAAGTTTGAACACAAAATCCATTGATATATCTTCCCATTTCCAAACAGGGATGTGTGGTTGAACGAGCAAACCAGATGGTCGTTGGTGCTCGGCCTTAACTTTAGCGCAAGTAAGGCATTTTCCCACATATAATGCGATGTCTTTCTTCATACCGGGCCACCAAAATGTGGTCCGCAGATCAAAATACATCTTATCCGCACCGGGATGAATGGAATATCGAGACTTGTGAGATTCGTCCATGATGAATGTGCGAAGATCGTCAAGATTAGGAACCCATAAACGATCGAGTTAATACAACAAACCATCGCGCTTAGTTTCAAGTTGATTCTCGGCACCACAGGACATTTCTTCGTACATATTACCCTCGATGACAGAGAAATGTTGGGCTTTAAAGATACGAAGTTGGAGATCGGTTTGAATGGTCACACAATGAAGCAGAATTTTTTTCACATGAATCTTTCGACTAAGGGCGTCGGCTATAACATTCGCTTTACCAGGATGGTAACGAATTTTGCATTCATAGTCTCTAAGTAGTTCAGCCCATCGTTGTTGCCGCATGTTTAGATCCTTTTGGTCAAAAATATGTTGGAGACTCTTGTGGTCGGTGAATACCACACACTTAGTGCCATAGAGATAATGTCTCCAAATTTTCAACGCGAATACAACGGCACCGAGTTCGAGATCGTGCGTTGTATAATTCTTTTCATTAACCTTAAGTTGTCGTGAAGCGTAAGCGATAACTTTACCTCGTTGCATAAGGACACAACCGAGGCCTTGATTGGAAGCATCGCAATAGACAACAAAATCCTCATTGCCCTCGGGAAGTGCAAGGATCGGTGCATCGCAAAGCATGCGTTTAAGAGTTTGAAAAGCTTCATCTTGCTTTGGCCCCCATACATAAGGTTTATCCTTGTGAGTTAATGACGTTAGGGGCAAAGCGATCTTGGAAAAATTAAGAATGAAGCGACGATAATAACCCGCAAGACGAAGAAAAGAACGAACTTCGGTAGGAGTGGTTGGAGTTTTCCAATTCTTAACGGCTTCGATTTTGGCTGGGTCAACGTGGATACCCTTTTCGTTTACTATATGCCCCAAGAATGGAATTTCTTTCAACCAGAACTCGCACTTTGAAAACTTAGCATAAAGTTGTTCATTCCTTAAGAGATAAAGGACGGAATGAAGATGTTTCTCGTGCGCGGCTTTGGACTTGGAATAAATAAGAAAGTCGTCAATAAAAACAATTACAAATTTATCTAAGTAAGGTTTGCATACGCGGTTCATGAGATCCATAAACACCGCGGGTGCATTGGTTAGCCCAAAACGCATAACCATAAACTCGTAATGCCCATAATGAGTCCGAAAAGCGGTCTTGGGTATGTTATCTTCATGCACGCGTAGTTGATGATAACCCGAACGAAGATCAATCTTTGAGAAGCATGAAGCTCCTTGGAGTTGATCAAAAAGATCGTCAATACGAGGCAAGGGATAACGATTCTTGATTGTGAGTTTGTTGAGCTCACGGTAATCAATGCACATACGGAAGGATCTATCTTTCTTCTTGACGAAAATAACAGGTGCGCCCAAGGAGATGAACTAGGGCGAATGAACCCTTTATCCAAAAGTTCTTGGAGCTGGTTAGACAATTCTTGCATCTCGGAGGGTGCAAGACGATAAGGAACCCTAGCAATCGGGTTTGTACCAGGCATGAGGTCGATTCGAAATTCCACATTACGAATAGGAGGAAGACCAGAAACATCATCGGGAAACACCTCGCGATACTCACGAACAACAGGAATGTCCTCAATTTTTCGTTCCTTCTTTTCCACCAATGGGCTACGAATGCAACATACTTCTTGTGTAAGTACGTTTGGGCTTGAAAACAAGTGATAAAATTTAGGCTCGAGGAAGAAGGCTTTTCACCAGAGACACGAAGAATTTGACCATCGGCAAGGGGAATACGAATGAACTTCTCAAAGCAAACAATTTCAGCACGTTGAGCAAATAGCCAGTCCATGCCTACTATGATGTCAAAACTTCCCAATTGCATAGGAATGAGGTCGATTGAGAATTTATGGCCATTTAAATGTAACTTGCAATTTCAAATAACCGAGTCAATTGCTACCGATTTACCATTAGCTACCACAACAGAATACGAGTTCTTAAGCTTAGATCGGGGTTTAGCAAGTAAGGGCTCAAATTCAAAAGACACAAAACTCATATCAGCACCGGTATCAAATAAAATGGTTGCAAAGTGGTCATTTACGAGGAACGTACCGTTCACCACATCGCCGCTTTGCTGAGCTTGATTGGCGTTAATCATGAAAGCAAGCCCACGATTTTCTTGAGGAGCTTGAGCAGCTGGAACGGCTTGACCAACTTGTGGTGCAGGAGCTTGGATAGCTTGATGCGGCTGCACTTGAGCTTGGTTAGCCAACAACAGTGGAACTTGCGGTTGATAAGCTTGCTAGGTTTGATAAGTTTGCACTTGGTATAATGGAGCCGATGCAAGCTGAAGCGAGTTTACAGATGCGAGTCGTGGACACGCATTGCGAAAGTGGTTAGGATCACCATAATGGTAGCAAGCTCGCACTTGGTTCAATGGTTGGGCATAAGACACAGGACGGGGGTTTGGTTGAGCCAATCTTGGAGGAGCAATGACAGAGGTTTCTCGGCAAGTGGCACTAAGGTGTCCAAAACGGTTGCAACGAGTGCATTGACGACAAACGGAAAAGGCGGGATGGTGCCGTTGGCAAGCGTTGCACAATGGATGGGGTCCATTGTACAGCTTTCAAAGAGGTGGTGCAAGGTTGGGTTGGGGTTGAGGTGTGGTTTGTTGGGTTAACGCATAGTTCTTGCGCTTCTTGCCATGGTGGTGTGAGGAGAAAGCAGGCTTGGATGACTCGGGTTTCGATTCTTTGGACTCGGTAGAGGGTTTATCAGCAGGTTTCTTCGATTTCTTTGATGTCAAAGTCCCGACTTTAACATGATTATCAGTTAAGGTTGCAGCAAGGTTAATCGCATCGCCAAGTTCTTTGGGAGCACTACTCAAAACACTATCTTGAATTTGTCTCAGTAGTCCCTGAATGTACTTATCGATGGCACACGAAGTTGGGGTAACCAGGTGAGGTACCAGCACACTGAGTTCATTGAAATGAGTAGTGTAAGCTATGTGCTCACCACTCTCTTGTTTGAGGTTCCAAAACTCAGCTTCCAAGTTCATAAGCTCACTTGGAGGACAGAACTTCTTGGTCATCAGTTCTTTCAATTCGTTCCATGGCATAGCCATGGCAGCTTCGGCACCACGAGTTGTCTTTTCCTTCACCCACCAGGTAAGTGCCCCCTTTTCAAAGACGCTTGTAGCAAAACGAGTTCGCTTATCATCGGGACACTCAATGTGGAGGAATTTGCTTTCCATTTGTTCGTACCACTAAAGTAAGGCAGTGGCACCTTCATTCCCATCAAACTCCGGGGGTTTGGTGCTGGTGAAAGTCTTATACGAACAGTGAGATGGTTTAGGCTCGCTTGAAGCAGAGGCGATACTAGCAGAAAGGTTCTAGTGAATTTGGGTCATCATATCAGGAATGACCGTGGCTAGTTGTTTGGTGATTTGAGAAGTTAACTTGCGGCTAGAGGTTTTGGAAGAACGGCGCTTGTTGAAATGGATAGACATTCTGCGAACAATAGTAACGAAATTCGTGAGACTCGGAATAGGGTGTGGTATAAAAGAAATTCCTTTTTAAAGTTTGATCTACAGAAATAAATAAATAAGTAAATATTTAAATACATAAATAAAAAAATCATAACAATGGTAATAAATCTTGGGTGGACGCTTACAGAATTCCAGTTTAAAAACACATTGTAAAACATAAAGGAGTGCAACCATATTCTTTTCACAAAGACAACATGGTCACGGTGAAAACTTAAAGTTGTGATTCATATGGCGTTGAAAGTGGTTTGCTTTGGCCTAATAGGATTCATGCCCTTTCCTAACTCTCCAGTTACGCAACCGAGTCCCGCGTCTGATTGGGATTTATACGCATTGCTTATCCTTAGGTTTCAATAACCTTGGTGTCAAGAGTTTCGGAAAACAAGCACGTCCCCCTTCCAGTTACTACATACCCGCCATAACGAACCATCTTTAAGAAGAAGAAATATCGGAACACCATAATAAAAATCGATTATTGAAAGTGTTTGAAAAATCTTTGTTTTTAGGCATAAGCCTTGGACTTGTGTATGCTTGTGTAATTGAAGTAATCATCAGTATAATGGTAACAAGTACGTGCTTTGAACAATCACATAAGGCCCACATAATTTTCTAATCATGCAACCTAAACAATTAAACAAATAAACTATAACTAACTATAACACTACGTCTAATGTCCTATCTTATAGTCACGGCTCTGATACCAATCTGTAACACCCCGGCTAAAGCGGAATACACCCGGGTGTGACGTACAGATTGCCCAAAACACATGTGACACTATTAAGTGACAATAATATCATTAATTCATTGATGATTCAAATAAGAAGTAATTTTGCAAATAAGAAAAATACAAGGAAATAAACAAGTCAAACACTTTATTATTGACAATCCTATGTCTAGTGTCTTTGCTTGTTTCACCCTATAATAAGCGTACCTGTAACATATGTATAAAATAATGTCAACTAACTTAATAGTTGGTGAGTTCACACATTTTTATATAATATATAAAAACCATACAATTTCATGAAACTCATGAAAGCAAATAAGGTTATTTCCAATTGGGATTGTGCACCAATGTACTCGGTTAATGAGGCCCTTTTCCACTCATAACAACAAGGTCTTGAATGCAAAGGGGGGTGTATGATCATACTATATTGAAGTAATCCATGAGCAAGTATTATTGAGTAAGTAACAAGTAAGCACACAAGTCCATGTATGAATTATAGTTTGTAAGCAAAATCATAAACAATTGGATTATTGTAGGATACATATGCTACCCCAAAACAATAAAAGAGTAAAAAAGGGGTTGTGAGAAACTCACATTTGAGATTGGATGACAACTTGGAAAATAAACAGAAAGCGCGTTATATGAAACCAAATGATCGAATCTCACGAGCTAAAATAATAAACACGATAATTACTAACTAGATAATGGAAATAAAGTATTGGTTTTGAAGTTCATATGTTATTATTTGTATATATACTTTTACCCTTTCAAAGTATATTAATATGTAAACTTAACGGATTTTAATGGTTTACTATTATAATCTTATTTATGAGTTTTACACTAAGTTTGTATATAATAATGTTATGGGATTTTAGCTTTATAGGTATATTTTGGTATAACATTTGACAATTTAGTTTCTATAAAGTTATAACGATATTATATATATACATATATATATATATATATATACATATTACGAGTTTTAATAAAAGGTTCGGGTTTGTAAAAGTTGGATTCTAAGTTAAAAAGGTTAAAACATTCTAAAATAATTTATATTTAACTTAATAGTGATTTTATTTATTTTATAATGATTTATTAACATGTATATAATCTATTATAATTAGTAAACATGGTTTTTAAAAAAAATATAAAAAAATGTGCAGTGACCCGGGTTCGAACCCAGGTCTTCAGAAACACAGTCAACAAACGTAACCACTAAACCAAACAGGTTTGTTGTAAACAGATTAAACAAAATAACTTATATACACAAAGTTCAAGTTCATCTTCTTCCCCACAAAACCCTAGATTTCAATTATCCAAATCTGTTTTGTGTTTGTTGATTTAGAGTTAGGGGTTTTGTTTGTCGAGTTAAAACTTATCACAACCATGTAAAAATTACCTTGGATGGTACCGGAAGAACGACGAGTTGGCCGGAGCCGAACTAGTAAGAACAATTTAGAGACTGTAGACAATTCGTTTGTGTAATGTAATGGTTGTCGAGCGTTTGGGCGATGATTAGGGCCCTTTTTGTAGTGTCAATTGGTTTAAGTCGTGTTTAATTCGAGTTATTATTATTTTGGTTAAAGATTCCGATCGGTTGAAGTTAATACGCGTTAATTGATGTTTAAATGATAAAATTAATCATGGAATAAAGTTTATAATTAGTGGAGAAGTCATTTGAGGTGATTAACGGATCCAAACGGATTATATTATGGCGTTTAAGGGTCGCCGGAAATGTTGTGGCCGTCGCCGAAGCGGTTGGTCGGAAAAACGAACGGGGAAGGGAAGGCTGGGCTGGGTTTGTTATTTTTATTATTATTATTATTATTATTATTATTTAGATATTACACTTTCAGCCCTCTTACTTAATAACATATATAAAACTAATTTTTAACTTTATTTACCTCTTAACCCTTAACTTTACAAATGTACATAACTATCTTAAAACTTGTTATATTTTTGTATATTTGGATTGTTTGCGATTTATACCCGAATACTTTGAACTTGATTATTTTATAAACTTGTATAGCTCGGAGATTCGTTATTTGAACTAAACGGATAAACAATGAACGAGTAATAACTATAAATCGCCGAAATTAATATTAAATGATACAAATTTATTGAAACGACACAACGGGTCGGTTTAATAAGTACAAATACAAATAAAAATCGACAAATGTCACAGCTGTTGCACATGTGGTTAGTGAGACATCCCACATCGGTTGGGAGGGAGAGTAAGTCTTTTTTATAAGGAGGTGGATACATTTCCCATCATAACGCGTTTGTGCACTTAATAGTAGTGAATGGGAAGAGAATTCCACAGTTAAACGTGCTCAGGTGGGAGTAGTATGAGGATGGGTGATTACCTGGGCAACCAAAAGCAAATCCGTGAGGCGATGATGGTACGTCCCGGCCAAAGCGGACAATATTATGGTGCGGTGGTAGCTGAGCTGTTACAGTTAAGTCCAGGTGAACCAGCCGGAGGTGCGGGTTAAAACCCTGCGGCCCGGTTTTTGTTGTTTTATTTTTCTTCTTTTATGTTTTTAATTGTATATAATTAATTTTAATTGAAGTAATATATTTTACGAAACCGACACTTTTGGATTTACGTTTCCCACATCTTTTTGTTTAAACTGTATGCATATGTATATATATTCATAATATATGTATATAATATGTTTATAAATTAAAGGTTTTAACAAATACAATTATAATAAATATATTAGATGTGTTATTTAATTTAAAATAAATATTTAAAACAAACATTATTATATAACTTATCAAATTATAATTATTGGTTTAAGTATTTTATGTATAAGTATATTTTATGTATATATTTATATTATAGTATTTATATTATATAAACTTTAATAAAAGTGATTTTTATCAATAATAGTAAATTAAATGATAAGTGTTTCACAAACACACCCGATTATCATCAAATCCCGAATCTCTATAAAATATAGAATTCGTCTTTAATCTATATTTATTTCCCGCTATTTGTCTTAACTAGGGTTTTTTGTTGGTAAATCTCGAAGTGCGCGGCGTCTTGTTTTTCTTATCAAATCATTTCTGTTTTTGCTTATTTGATAAGGTGAGTAACTCATTTCTCTTTGTACTTATTTTCAATAATTTTGGGACATATGCGTATTATATCATATTACACATTACTTAGTATTCACATTAGCAAACTGTTAATTTTGTGTGCATATCAATTAAATGCCTAATTTGCTACATGCCTAATTGTTTATTTGATCGCATTCGGAGAGGTCCATCATAATCACATTAATAGTGTGATCATACGACCGTCGTAGTAGCCAAAGCCCACTTCGCAAGGTAATGGTTTTACCGACTACCATTATTTGCTCAATGACTTTATTGTTTATCTCACAAAGGACAGTCTTGAATTCTTATATTATATTATATATAAATTACTGATGTTTTACTCATTCAACCTTGTGTTGACAAATTCTACTTAAATTTATACGCATATGCAGGTTTTCGTTTGAATTGATTGCCAAGATGAAGAACTTAGGGATGATTTAAGTTAGAAGAATTTATCAATACTTATTTTAAATTTGAATTTGTTTTGCTTGAAATTTAAAGATTATGTACTGTGGTTGTTTGGAATATTTGGATCATTTAATTTAATAAATAGATATTGTCACATTTAAATTTTGCATGATAGTACCTTGTGAGTTGTGAACATTCAGTTTGCGCCCGAAATTTTCGCCTTAGCTTGCCCTAGTAACATGCTTATGACCCATACCTGCTTATTTAATTACCTTATGTGTTCTACTTATGTGTTTACAGCTTACCTAGTTAATTAATAAATTATTGTTTATTTATATTATCATGCACACACACAACTCCGAGGCTATGCGTCAACCTCAAAACATTTTCTTCATATATAAATTAGTAGATTGCCTTTTATTATTGTGAAATTCCTTATTGTTGTTTTTACTCTTTCACCTTAAGGCTGTGTAATATGACAAGTTCCTGTAGTAACTGAAGGGGGGGGGGGTAGAGAACTGTGAGTCGGGCCTTGGCAAAACGGTTTCAAAGACCCAAGGTAAGACGATATTCCTTACCTGGAGGATAACCTAACCACAATACTCGAGCTTATAGGCCAAAGCGGAACACAAATGTCATACGACCGATACCTTAAGCGGTCAAACGTAACCGTAATTAACGGTTGCATTCTTTTTTTTAAACCGAATTCACGGTGGTTCATGGCTAAATTCGGTAATTCCGATTATTGTGTTATGTTTCTTTTAAATGGTTAGTTGGGTGAAAAATCCATGAAACCCATGGGCACTCCTATTATCCAATTCTCAACTTTTTTTGGATTATATGTTTTGTTGGAGCTTAATCACACGTGGTGGTTCACGAGATGCTCCTACTACTCATTCTTTTATCTCGTTAGTTCGTTATTTAGTTGGTACAGTTAAAATGTCATGTAACGCTCATGGGCCATCCAAATCTTTTGCTTTGATAATTCGTTATTTAGTTGGTACGGTTAAAATGCCATTTAACGCTTATGGGTCGTCCAACTCTTTTGTTTTGATAAATCGTTATTTAGTTGGTACAGTTAAAATGTCATGGAACGCTCATGGGTCGTTCAACTCAAATACTTTTATTTGTTAATTTGCTGGGCCATCTAAACTGCCATGGAAAACTCATTGGATGTCATCCCACAAAATATGTTTCATTAGTTGATTTTAAAGTTAACTTATTCAAATAAATATTAACCTTTAAACAAACCTCACCTCCTCATCTAGTTATCTCATATTGATCGCATTATTTACGTCAACTCATAAATATTTACATAACTTACCATTTATCTTACAAGCATTTACCTTTATTCCTCGTAGTATGTCTTCTCTAAGAAACCACCGTCGTCACCAACGTTCATCTAGTTCTCATGACAGTCGTCTGGCTGCTAGGATCACCAAAGAATTTGCTGCTGTTATGCCTACTATCAAGAGTCAGATTCAGAGCCTAAACTCAAATTTTTCTGTTACATCTGCTGCTTCAAACAACATTGACTTCAAGAAATTCTTGTGTGCTAAGCCTACTCAATTCTATGGTGAGGAGAATGCCACTAAAATCCTTCAATGGTTCGAGAAAATGGAGAACTTGTTTATCCATTGCGAATGTCCGGACGCCAAACAGACTATGTTCGCCTCGAGCGTTTTCGAGGATCAAACTAAAACTTGGTGGAATAATTTCAAAGCTAACCAAGGAACTGAGTTGGTTGTGGCCATGCCTTCGGACGAACTCAAGGATGCCATGAAGAAAGAATTTTGCCCTGAACATGAACTGCAAAGGCTTGAGGCTGAATTTTGGGAGCTCAAGCAAATTGGTGGAGATAACTCTACAAATTCTAACCGCTTTCATGAACTTAACAATTGATTTACATATTTGCTTGGTATAAATGGTACCTCATCTTGTAACCCCCAAGACTCGTGGCATTCAGAAATACATTCGCGGTTTACCGTCGATTTTCCATGATGCGATTGTGAGTCGTGACCCTTTAACCATTGGTGAGGCTATGGACCTAGCTGCTTCCCTCACCAACGATCATGTTAGTGATGGAACCTTGTCCCGAAAGAATTCCAAGCCTATCCCCGACAAGACCAAAACCGATTCATCCACTGATGCTAAAGCTGAACCCAAACCTGCTTTCAACAATAATAATCACCGCTACAACAAAAACAACAACACCAACAACAAACGTAAGGCCAATCACCAAAACTATGCCATTAACCAACCCAATCACCAACCTCAACAAAACCAAAATGCCCCGAACAAAAGAGCCTACACCGGACCTCACCCACTATGTGCTAAATGTAACCGTCATCACCTTGCTCAATCACCATGCTATCTGTGCACCCAATGCAATCGTTATGGTCACCTTGCTAATATTTATATTGCACAGCCTGGTACGCAAGTCGTTCAACAACGGTCTGCATTGCCTGCTCCTAGACCTGCCACTACCCCACATGCTCAACCTAGTGTTCCTACTACCCGTGATTGCTATCATTATGGAGACCCTTACCATCTCCGTAACATGTGCCCATTACTTGCCCATGCCCACCAAGCCCATGTAATTCCTGCGCCATACTATACCACCCATGCACCCCAAGCCCAAGTATACCCCACACCTTACTATACTTCCCAAGTCTATCAAGTGCAAACCTATCAACCCCAAGTTCCCCAAGTTTATGCACTTCAAGCCTATACTCCCCAAGTGCCTCAACTCATGGCTCCTCCGTCTGCATCAATTCAAGCCCATGCTATTGAGGCCCCTCCAGTGAATCAAGTTGCTCAAGCCCCTCAAGATTTTTTTTGGATTACTCCTATATTACATGAGCTTCACGTTACTCTTGTTCACCCAACCTATGGTGTGGCAATATTGTGCCACTTATTTAGCAGTCATGCCAGTATTTCATTAGTGCACAAAACATCATGAGATTGTGTCACACCCCGACTTAGGGCCTAAGTGTATGACCAACAACTAATACATGTTTTGTAAATATATCAGATTATTGGTTGCAAAGTGAAAGTCTTTTCATTAAAATATTATATATTGAAAATTTCGGGAATTAAACACCCGATGTTCTTACAAGCGTTTAATATGGGAAACGTTAATTCACATCGTGCACAATATTAAAAACTTTCAAATGAGCCATCAGATCGTCAAATGGCTATAAAACTTTCATTTGTTTATAACGGTTTATAAAATACGTCAGCAACACATATTGATGAACGCGTTGACTCTAAAACATTTTATGAACCTAGTGTTTCCATGCGGGTATATTGTGACCCGGCCCATCATAGAAAACGAAATAACTAAGTTAAAACTGAAATTCTTTTATTAACCTTAAGCTCTACTCGAAATCGCCCAGCAGACAACATCTGAGTACTTAGCAACTACCCATATACACAAGACCACTCCCTACACGGGTATAACTTGGACTTGGCCCATCACGGTGGAGGAATGACCAAGCGTTGTGCGTTGGGCTCACCGAATGCCCACATATGTAAGGTGACGTATATAAAAGTATACACCTTTTAAACATCAAATAATCTCCAAAAGTATACCTTTTATTATATTATTTAGTTAAAATAGTTATTTATTATGTTATTTTCTATTTTTAGGTTTATTCCAGCCTCAAACGAGGAAACGAGTGCGTACAGGAAGAAAAGATATATAAATTGAGTGTCAGTCAGTCTAACACGCCCCTCATGCTTCAATGACCACACCCCCGTGGTTACCGTTTCAAGATAACACAAACTCCGGTGGATCAAACACGGGGTCGTGCCTCATGGACCACGCCCCAGTGGTCACCTTTCCAAGAAAAAGACAAAAATAAAAAATTATAACACAGGGTCGTGCCTCATGGACCATGCCCCCGTGGTCACCTCGCCCAAATAAGACAATAATAAAAGAAACTGGCAGCCAAAACACGAATCCGCGCCCCGTATACCACGCCCCTGCTGAGTCATCATATATACGATATGGCAGGCATCAATTGCACATGCAAAATGATCCACATGGATGTGCCCATCGAACACGGGGTTGTGCTCAACTGTCCAGACAACCTATAAATCTCATTGCATTGGGTGTGCTTGGAGAGGATTTAGATGACATAATCACTTTAAAACACTCACTTTACACTCAAGTTGAAGATCAATTGAGGAGTTTGAAGGTTTGGAAACATCCATCATCATCATTGATTCATCAACAAATTGGTTAGATTATTCTAGTTTAATTTATGTATTTGACATCTTCATCTTCTTTGATGTCCATGCTCATCATGAGCTAAACCTTCGTTTACCATCTAAATCTATGATGAAATTAACTCCAGTTGATGATTATATTGAATATGTGATTTGGTTTTTGTAAAGTAATGATTATTTTGCAATTATCTTTTGATGAAACATGTTTTGTCACCTTAATCCATTAATTCAAGATTGATAATTAATATCTTTAAAACAAACTTTTATAATTATTCATGATTCACTCATGTTGTTGGAGATTATGAATGGTAAATACAAAATATTGATATTTTATTCAAAACATGTGTCCTTGCATTTGACTTTGAAAAGATGAGATACATACTATGATCAATTTCTTTACTATTGGTAATTCTAAAACAAGATTGTTAAGTACGATTGATTAGGTTGACATGCTAGTTAAAGAAATCATATGTTTAAGGAATGTGTAATTATAATCTACTTAAATCAACGAAGGGCGGTTGTGTGAATAAACTATAATTCCCAAAAAGTTGTTAGGATTGATGTTTGAGAAATCGAAGTTAATAATAATCTTCATACTTCACTAAAACTACTTGCTTAATTAAATTGACATTTTCGTGGTAGACATGAAGTTATGCATTCTACTTTATTTTATGTCATAGGGTAATTAGGAATGAGGGATTATTCTCTCTTATATTCTTAAAGCAAGTTAATCACATATTCATAATATTAATAATCAAAGAAGAGTTAAGTGGATTCTTGATTTAGATGGTAATCTTGATATATTGATTTTCTCATATAAAATCCGTCTACTTGCTTATTTTGCTTTAATTTGAACAAAGCTTTAGTTTAAAAACAACATTTAATGATTATTACTTCTGGTTAATTTAATAACAAAGATTTATTATTAGAAATATTATGTGTTTGTGGATCAATATATACTTGGTTCTTACCAATACTATTCTACTTATACGATAGGTACACTTGCCTATTTGTGTGTGATTTAGTTTTAGTAGAAATCATTTTTATCAATTTAAAACACAATCTTGTGTGAAACCCAATCAAAGCTTTTATATATACACAAGCAAGACACCATAAGGATACAGATACACGTATACGATAACCTGGGTGCCAGTGATTACCTTTCATTATAAAGTTTTAGGGATACTTGTTCCCATGTAAACTGTCAGTGACTCTATTTAAAGAGTTGTAAAAATTTAAGCGTATTCACCTTTCCTTTTATGATCAGTTTTTTGTACTGATTTATGTTTGTACGTTAACTCGGATATGTAGTACGAGAATAACTTTTGTAAATATATAGACTTGCTTGTGAGCCTAATTTTCATCTCATTTTTTTTATGGTTTCAAACCTCGTTAACACATTTAAGATTGCTTAACATGTTCAAAACATTTTTCGCTTTAACATATTGAAATTTGCTTTGATACGGATCGTCACATTATGAGACGGTCCATCTCAATTAGGGTTTGAATTTTGTATTGACCTCGTAAAAATATGTAATGGGGTGCCACATGTTGTTTGTGATCGACCATCACACTGATGAGACGGCTCGTCTCATCAGGCTCGTTTAAGTAAAAATCGTTTTAAACCACTTTCTAGCATCCGAATATGATTTCTAAGTTCCCTATATGACTTTTGAAATATATTGGTGTTATGCTAACAAGATTTTGACAAGGTTTGATTACCAAAGCCTCGTTTATGGCTTTAACAAGTGAAAACGAAATTTAACGAAGGTTTAGAATGTATTTACCTTGTTTCTATGATTGGGGAACCTAATGACAACCTTGCTATATAACACTTTTGGAAATGATTTCAACATAACCACCTTGCCTTATAACTACCTTCTTGCCTTTACTAACTTGCTTATATTCTAAAAATTTGATCAAGAGCTTAAGAATGAATTTCAGATGTTAGGATAGATTAAACTCATGCATGGCATCCCTATTTATACTACAAAAGCATGGAAGACCCAAAATATGCTTGCGACACATTGTTAGCCTGGTTGTAAGTTTTGTTGTTGACTCGGTGCTGATACGGCCCGCCTAATGATGAGACAGTCCGTCTCATCCTTTCTCCGCGGATAAGATAGACTTGAGACGGGGGTGTCTCAAATAGTAGGCAGGTTTGACGGTCTGTCTCAATAAATATCTTAAACGAATAAGTCTTGCTTGATACGAGCGGTCTAACGGATGAGACAGTCCGTCTCATGCTAAGTTTGGTTAGAATACAGTTTAGTCCATGTTCTTTAACTTTCCCAAAATGACCAAGTGGTTTCTCAACTTTTAAAGTTGGCAAAAATTGACTGAAAGTTTCAGAACGTTACAAATTGATATGCATTTTCTAAACGATGTGGTTTTTGGCTTTGTCTCTACTAGTCGTCTCGGTTTGACACTCTTAGATCCAAATTTCAGTTTTATACTCTTGTTTATCTTAAAGGGCATGTGTATAAAGTTGTTGGTATGTAGTCGTTCTAAAATTTAGACTATTTATCATTCTTGTATCTAGTTTTGGATCAAGTAATTTTTCCTTACACTTAACATAGTATTAGAACTAACCATCACCACATGAGTGTCGCCCCCCTAATAATTACTACGTTTCTTAAAACAACTTGTCCATATATATATATATATGTGTGTAATTTTGTTTTAATATTTTAAATTTAGGACGCTACAAGATGTGGAGTTGAACATGCAACTAAGTTTGCAAGTAAAAGTTCAAAACTATCCCGACCAACACCACTATAAATTAATCAATAATCGCCAACTCACTTTACCTTGTTACAACCACGAAATCTATAAAGATATTTTTACACACAAAATATTGGACACACATTAAGGTATAAGTCCTCAACCATAACTAACTGCTTCTAGGATATATGACCATAGTTTATCGCATGTGTTCTTCAAACAACATGTTTGTGGCCGTTAGTCACCTCTTCCAATGGCACATCGACTTGTTCGTCACCGGTTCCTTTGTATTTATACCATTTTGCCACCATCAAATAATATACAAAGTTCAATACCATTATCCCGGTGCATAAATAATAATAGTTATCTAGCTTAGCCTCGTTTAGATCTTGGGCTAACCAGTCTCTCGAACCATCACGAGTCGTTCTATGAACGACTGATATCAAGAAATTGCTCAAATAACTCGACATCCCCATCCCACAAAACAAGAAAGAACCCGCAAAACTTTTCATGTTTTCAGGAAACTGCTTGTAGAAAAACTCAACAGCCCCGATCACAGTAAACGCTTCTGAGAGACCGGCTATCAACAGTTGAAGTATGAGCCAGTAACCCGACATTGATGAGATCGCACCCTTTCCCCTTTCAAACCCGATTGTTGGCTTCGAATGAGCCTCGTTTCTTCTTTTTGTTTCAACAATAGCGGAAACAAGCATTGAGAAAATGGCGATGTAATTTCCGACTCCAATTCTTTGGAGGAGTGTTATTCCTTGTCTTTTGTTTGTTATTCTTCGAAGACATGGAACGATCAGCTGGTCGTAGATTGGAATCCATATGGTGAGGGCTAACATTTGGAAGACGATGTAGGATGCTGCTGGAACCTGAAATGAGCTCGGTTTGAGTCTTCGGTCGGATTGTAGGGCTTGAAAGACCGTGTATGTTTGCATTTGGTTAAGTGAAACGTTGTAAAGTATAGCGGATACCCAGATTGGAACTGTTTTGATTACGCATTTCACTTCCTCTATTTGTTGTATACTACAAAGTGTCCACCGGTTTCCTGATGATCCGTCAGGTTTAAGGCTGTCATTCGGGGTGATGATTGCTGCTTTGTTCAAAAACCTGTTACAAGATTGTAACATGACCTAATAAGTTTCATCAAACATAGCATTCTCTTAACATTTTGCAACTGAAATTATAGTGTTAGTAAGTGTTGTCACTGCCTAGTTTTGCTTGCAATTTGGTGGAAAAATCATATAAGAAAAGTAAAATAAATTATAAATATCAATTGCAAAAGTATAAAATAATTATACATATAAATAGATTAAGCCCACGAATCGACCACAAAAGTTGCGAACGCTTAAGGTTATTCAAAAAATGATCGAAAAATATGAAAAAGGTAATAACTAAACTTTAAATTTAAATATGGGTTGTAGACTTTACGATAGGCTATCTGTGGTTGCGACATGGACATTCACGTATTATGTGAACTCAAATAGCCCCAAAAGAACGACGGTCGTAAACTTTTTCGTAAACATTTAGATTTTTGTGACCGTCCCCTTTTTGTCCCAGATAAGTCACCGAACAAAAAAGACGGTTACGGTTATGAATGATTTAAATATGTATGTACCTAAGTTGTGTACTGTATGGAAGTTTTAAATTGATAGATTTGGTGGAAACATGTTCCAACATGGATACTGCTGGTTCTTCAAGATTCAGTTTCCTCTTCTTAATAGCGGCCACAAGAACCTGAAAGATGCTGGTCAAAGGGCTACCTTCTGGCTTCACTCTGACATAAATCCTTGTACCCACGAAGAACACGAAACACGACATGAACATCAGGAACGTCGGGATTGCTAAACCAATGGCCCAATTAATATTCGCTTGCACGTAGACAATGATAGTCAATGATACCATCATAGCGAACGTGAAAGTAAAATAGTACCAATTGAAAAAACTAGCAATTCCTCGTTGGCCTGATTCCGTGTTTGGGTTAAATTGGTCCGCACCAAAAGCTAAGTTACATGGTCGGATACCACTTGCTCCGATTATCAGAAAGACGAAACCAAGAAGCAAAAACATCATTTGCCACGTTGATGGGCCGACACATGAGGTGTCGGCACATTGAGGAGGATGAAGCGCTTTGAATGCTGCTGTTAACGTTAGCACCAACATTCCCTGAATTGAAATAATAAAATTTTATAAATTTATATATATTGGGGTGGGTTCGATACAAATAAAATTAAACATACAAATAACTAGTGTAATTACAGTTTTGAACTAAAATAATTATGTTATAAAAAATAAATAGTGTAATAATAATTACTTAATTAGTTTAAAAGTTATTAAGTAATAATAATGTTATTGTTAACATAAATACTCTAATTATTTGTATACTTCTCACGATAAAAATTATTTGTATTTCATCCATACAGATATTATAAACATGTTATAAATAAGTAAAAAACAAGAGATTGACGGTTGGTACCAAGAAAGATGAAACGGAAGCTGTTCCTAAGATCTTGTACCGACCAAAATAAGTGTCGGAAAGAAACGCTCCGCCGAGGGTACCGAAGTTGCAAGTACCATTAAATGCGTTGATAAGATTAGTGGCGGTTATCGACTTCATATTGAATACCGTAGTTAAATACACCAGTAAATTTGCTGATGTCCCAATCGTTCCTAGCTTCTCAAACGTCTCATTTCCTACACATTAAAATGGATTTCAAACACAAAACAAAAATATACCAAAAAAGTCATATAAGACATTAAAACAATTATGTATACTTAATTGTTGTGTTATGACTTCTGAACATATATAGTTATATACCTATAACAAAGGGCATGGCTTTGACGCCTCTATAGTTGATCTCTTTAACTTCTTCCACTGTCTCATTTCCATTAATCTCCATGCTTTCCACCTTCAAAGCCATTACTCACACCTACAGATATATGTATGTATATGTATAACTGTGGATAAAAGTGTGTGGATTTTGACCTCACAACATAAGTTTTATATGTAAGAGATATATTATATGTGCGTGTATATATAGGGTTCACAACTGAAGCAAGGAACGATGATGATTGGTGAATAGGGGTGGGGTGTCAGAACATGATGGAGACTGCCCGACCGATGACCGTGTGTACGTGGTTGGATGATTGGATTGGTAAGTATGTATGACTAATTTTAAGTTAGGGCCCCCCTAGCTTTTATATGAGGTTTCACATGAAGTCCAAACTACATTACCCCTAGAGTGATCATATTTTTGTCATGATGGCAATAATTAAACTATCAAATTGCAATATATATTGTTAGATTAACATAACAGAATTGCTTATTGAATTAAACCTTAGGATTGAATTGCTTATTAATATTTTGTTTTTTTGCAGTTGGTTAATAATAATCTTATTTAAAAAAATAATATCATCAGTCCAACCTTTCGCCCTATTTTCCAATTTTTCCGAATTTTAGGTTGATGTTTTAGGGGGTTTGATTGGAAGGATGATTTGAGTCGATTGATGTAAAACTTACTTGGAAACAGTGCTTCAAACGATGAAACGGTTCTTCAATTCGAGTGTTTAAACTTTCAATTAAGAAAAATCAAGTCATTTATGGCACCGTTTCAAGATAAGTTTTACATTAATCAACTTGTATTTCATTCAATTCAAAAACCCTAACACATTAGTTTAAAATTCGGAAATGACATAATGGAGTTAAGTTTTTATTTTTTTAAAGGGCTCCAATGTGGAAAAAAATAGGGTGAAATGTGGGACTAGTGGCAAAAGAATTTGAGATGAACTTGTTATCGGCCAACTACAAATTAAAAGTTGAGATTATTAAATTCTAATTTGGCAAAAAAAAGCCTTTTAATTTTAAGAATTTTGTAATTTATTCTTATCTTTTAATAATAAATAAATGTGATATCATTTTTGTTAAGTTAATTAACCACCAACTGAATCCTGAGATATCAATCAATTTAACTTGAAGAAAGTCGTCGTGATGGATCCATCGCTAATCTTTCGGACAAAATATATATGAATGACGCTACAAAAGTTGTTTGTGATTCCTCATTATTAAATAAACATCAGTAATTTGTCACAAATCATGTTACCAATGGTCATATTATTTCCGATTGACATTTACCGACAAATCCGTATGTTTTAGTGGATTACCCTTCACAAACAAACGATTTATCAGTGATACTCCTTTGTTTTGTAGTGGTAATATGCCCAATACCCACCCTTATACCATTGAATTCGAAGAGTGTTGAGTAGCAGGTGTCCAACGAGTATATATTGGACCAAACATGAGACAATTTTAGAATCGAGTATGAAATTGAGGTCACTATAGTGCATCTTGCTCTACCCAATATCCCTACCCAGAAGTATTATATGTAAGGTTCTAAAGAAAGTCTTAAAAGAGTGTGTGACAATATTAGAAAGAACTGCATGATAAGCAAAAGGCCGACATCTAGTGTACGAAAGAGCACTATATGTGTTTCTTTAATTATGAGATATACCAAACCTTGAATGCTAATTAATTACTTTATAAGTCTACAAGTAAATATTATTACGCTATGTATTTGAATATTATACTTTTTGCATGTGGAAGAGACTTGCTACAACCCATCCGGGAACTGCTAAGGAAACAAGAGTCTGGAAAATTACGTTCAAATGTAATAAAGTAAATGTGCATGCCGTCGTTAAAAGTTAAAACATTACGGTGTTCTTGTTTGTTGATGTTCTTAAATCTTATGGACTTCTTGCATGCTAGTATTCTTCGGTGTAGGTTTTTTTAATAAGTGTAGTGGGCTCACAACCTACTCCACCATATCATGAGAACGTAGGCGTTAAACACCATTACGCGAAATGCCAATGGCGGGCGTGAGGGGCTGTTGAGCATGTGGTCCACTTATGTTTCACCAATCACATGTTATTTATTTATTTTTCTTTTATTTAACTTATAAGTTAAACCATTACACTCCAAAGTGAAGGGAAAAAAGTAAACTAGTAGTAAATGAGAACACCGTGCATACGCGTTGGTGATGTGTCATGTGTTAATTTTTTTAATATTTTTTTTACTTTTTAGTCAAAAACTTTACATAGTCTCATTTAAAACAAGTAAACAACAATTAGGAGAGCTTTCATAATTTATGATTCAACATCGAACTCATAAAAATGTTGATCATTTTGGTCTTGATAAAAAGAAGATTTGAATGCTGCAAAAACGTTTTGAAGACTCTAGGCAATTGCTAACGTAATATCTAATAGCGTTTCAATTCACATAGGACTGTCATTAGCATGGTGTGTAAGAAATGGTGATGCCCTTTAAGGATTTAATCTTTTATGTTATGCTTATTTTTCAACAATGTCATAGAACACAAAGATATGTACATTTTAATGTTTTGTATAAATGCATATGTACATATATCATGTTCCTCTAATTATTAGTTATTACTTATTATAATGGCAATGAGCTTTAATTTCATCAAGATGTTAATTTGGCCACAAAAGTTTTAAATTAGTAAGAAAACCAATAAATTTCTTTGACAAGACAATTTGATGTAACGCGGCAAAATTGGGTAAATATCATTTAGTCACTTTTTTCTTTTTAATTAGGTCACATATATACAAATCGTTAACTGATCTTTTGTCTACGCTTCCACGGGTATGTCCAAACGTACAACAATGATGCTCTTTGAATCTTTATTTATTTTGAAAACCTAAACATTTATTTTTGAGTTAGTTTTGTTGTTATTATGGCTACTATATTAAAATATATATCATCCCACGAGTCAAAAACGTTGTTGACAATGATGCAAATTGGCCCCAACTATCTTCACCGTTTAATATCAATCCGGGAAAGGTCTCGTCGAAGTCAACATGAAAATTAAAAAGAAAATTACAAAGATACGCGTGATATATATAATATAATAAAAATAATGAGCTACATGTGATAACTTTGTAGATATGTGTCGACTTCCGGTAAAGTCTAAAATTTGATTTCCCACATCTTTCTCTTATATAATAGTAATGATTTATTTAATTCAATAAACAAAATGACTACAACGATAGGTCTCATTTTTCATTAAACTTTTTTAAGAAATATATGATATGTTATTTGATATTAATATTTTTATAACACACATATTTGTAGTAAGAAAAAAAAAACTAAATACCATCATCATCCACATCCTCACAAACACCTAGCAAAATTAGACGGTAGTGTTGGTGTGTCGAATCTATAACTGAACCGGATGAGTGGGTGGCTCGTTGGCAAGTATAGTCGTCCGGGTAGGTGTTTGAAGTGGGTAGGGTAGGTTTAACTTGCTTAAAAAAATTCAATCTATGTGTGTTGCACTAGAAAAAAGCAAAATGAAAAGCATAAAATAATCGAGTAACAAATTTGATCACATAGTTATATAGTTATATTACTTTATGTAAATGGTTATCAATGGTGCATTACCTCTTCATTGTTATGATTACCTAAAAGATCCAATTTTCTCTCTTAGTTTTACCAGTTATAACGGTGTTTATTATGGTCGGCCCGATTCAAACCGAAAATTGGAGGTCGAGTTAAAAAAAACTTCTAAAAACCGAACGACAGTAAAAGGAAGGTAACTTTATATGTCACGCTCTCAACTTAGGGCCCAGGAGTGTGTCCAATAGTTGGTACCAGTTTTCTAAATATATCAGGGTATGTTTGGTATGACGTAATGGAATGAATGAGGGAATGGAATGGACAAAGAAATGAAATGGATCATTATCATTTCATTATCATGTTTGGTACCATGTAGGAATGGAATGATCGTCCCTTTATTATTATTATTATTATTATTATTATTATTATTATTAGTAATAATATAAATATTCATATTAACTCATTTTTTAGGATCCGTGCATTTCAGCGAGATCATCAAACCGAATAAAAACAATCGTAAAATGTTGGTCACGCATGCATGTTGTGAAGCGTTGACTCGTCAAACAGTAATAATGTAGATAATACAATAATAACTGTAAGATAATTATAGGTGATATTTTATTATACAAACCAATAAGATAATATATTCATAATCATAATATAATAATAATATGTTATACTATATTATCAATGTTAATAATAATAGTTATATTAATAATAATAATACAAAATTATATATTATATAATAATATTATTATTATTATTATTATTGTTATTATTATTATTATATTATTATTATTATTATTATTATTATGAGTGATGGATTCCATTTCATAAATGAATGGAAAAAAAACACCTATTACTAAAAGAATGAAATCTTATATTTGGAAGGAATTTCATTCACTATGGAATGGTTCTTTTCATTACCACATGACAACCAAACATGATTTTTTTCATTCCATTGTAATGACTCATTCCATTCCCTCTTTCATTCTCTTATATCGAACGCTACCTCAGAGTTTAAGATTGGAAAACAGAAGTCTTGATTAAAATAATATTATATTCCAAATGTCAGGAATTAAACACCTGATAAGTGGTACAAAAGTGTTCAACTTATAAAACCATAATCTACATTATTTTAATAACAAAAACTTCATCTGAGCCATCAGATCGTCTAATGGCTAACATCGTCTCCCATCGTCTATTCTAGATTACCTGTAAAAGCGCTTTATAAAATACGTCAGCAACACATGCTGGTGAACACGTTGACTCTAAAATAATTTATATACTTAATTACTCCCTACGGGTATCTTATGACCCGACCCATCATGGAAAAGAGAATAGATACATTCTGAATAATAATTATAAACTCAAGCTCAACTTGAAACGGTTCAGCAAACACCGCAACGTTCGAGTACTTAGCAACTACCAATATACTCAAAATCATTCCTCACGCGAATATTACATAGATCCGGCCCAGCGTGGCAGAGAAATGACCACGCGTGGTGCAGTGTGCCCTCCGACTGACCACATAAGTAAGGATCCATACAAACGTATACAATAGCTTAAGGGCCAGCGATTACTTAACGTTTTAGGGATACATAATCCCATGTAAATTGTTAAACTCGATTAAAGAGTTTTAAAAGTTTGAGCGTATTAACCTTTGTTATGATTAGTGTGTCTCACTTATTTACGTTTGAACGCTTCCTCAGACCTATAGTACAAGAGTAACATTTGTTTAAATATCTAGATCATAAGATTTAGCTTCAGGCCTTTAGTCTGTTTTGCATTACATTTACCTTGATAAATCAATTGTTTATATAAAACATTTGGACCTCTAATCCCCTTTGTTTGTTTACCATTTATGTGATACGTTTTTTCCTCATGAAGAAACATGTGTGCTAGGTTTCTTCTTCAAGAAGAAACGTTAATTTAACTATACATTCTGCATAACAAAATTTATGTTACTATATTATATAGAAAATAATATTTTAACTACACCCTTTACTTATGAAAAGCTATATTTAACTTTATGTTTAATCATGGTACGAGTTATACCCCCGACTAGAGTTTAAGCCAATAATAATAAAATATTCAGGCATAACCCTACATTGTGTGGATACTTTATATGAAATGCTTAAGCTTTAAGCGGGCAACACTCCTACTTATCGCCGGGTATTTGGGAGAATCGAATAGTCAAAACTACAACTACTATCACGTACTTTGAGAAAACGAGCACATCGGAAATCGTGGAACCCATTGGCCTCTTTTTATAGGCAAAATTTTGCATTTCGTCCCATAGCGGGATAAGGTAATGGGTGGGTTCGTCGCGTAGCGTGTGACACTGCCCTTTCTTGGTTTATGAATCACCTCCGTCGAGTATCATGACGAGTGTACTCCTATCCGTCGCGTAGCGCGATGTTTCTTAAATTTCAAAATTTTATTTTAAGTCCCTTAAATTTGACCCAAAACTACAGGGATGTTAATATTTACCAAGTTTTAAAAGTATTCTAATTTAGTCACTCAAACACTTTTTTTCAATAAGGAAATCTTCTTTTAAAAAAAAAAAAACTTTTTTTATGCTAACGTGGAATGGTGACGTTGATTTTATTTTTAACCTTTAATATAACTAATATTTTTTTATTTTTGAATATAACTACATATTTACAAATTCTAACCCCTACCCCCGCCATCTTCTCCCTCCATTGCTTTCTTGACACACATAAAATCTTGTGAGACTTGATTTAAAGATTTAGTGATTTGATTTGGACAAAAATTGTATAAATGGCCTAATTATAATATTTTTAAAACGTGATTGCTATTGTGTAACATTTTCTCATTCATCGTTACGTAAGATTTGATTTGGGTAAATTTGATATGTGATGCTTATTTCCATGTTAAAAATTGTAGGAATAGCTGTTTATCTGATTTATAATTAGAACACAAAAAAGTAATTAAAAGTGTCATATTTTAATTTACTTACCATGATCTTGTGTATCTTACTATAATATTAAAGCAATACAAGATATCTACGTGGCATTCAACCAGTATATTTACATGGGCTTCCAAGTCATTCGATTTTCATCTATAGAACTGTCACATATTTCACTAATTAATGTTTTTTCTTGAATCATAACCTCACTAATTCATGTTTTCGATAATTATAACCAACTATTTATTTTCATATGATTTAAAAACCGATTTTGACCACAATTAATTGTTTATAACTGATTTTGTGTTTCTTTTTTTAGTATAGTTATTATTTTAGCAATTCAATTATTTTTATATTTATACAGTTTCTCGTTCAACCATTTATACATATTTTTTTTACATCTGTGGTTTTACAAAGAACATAGTAAAAATTCGTATGATATCTACATAAATATGTCATTTAAAATAATTTTCACCCGTATATAACACGGACCAATATCTTAGTTAAGGAATAAACTAAAAGAGGGTGTCATATTCCATGCACCTTTAATACCGTTGTCGTATCAATCAAATTCTTTTTTTTTGTCTTCGATATTGCGATCCCATACTTGACATTTTGTGATGCCGCATGTGGTGGGAGTTCCGGATGGTGTTCTCACACAATACCACTGGTCCACCTCACCTTTGTCGCCTCATATCCACTCATCTACACTGAGAAGATATAAGACGGCAACTAAGTAATAAAAAGAAAAATCTAATTATACAAAAGAAATTTTCTTACACAAATTGTATATAATGTATAGAGGAGTCTTAACAATGTCTAAAATTAAGGGATTTTTTTGTTTAAAAAATGTTTATAATCATAATACGTGAAAACAAGATGACGTACATATTTTTGTCGATGAATTTTAAAAGTCACATAATCACATATATTAGAGTTTTAATAAATTGAAAATCTTTTTAAATATAATATAAAATCATGTTGTTAAAATCTGAAAATTAAATAATATTAAACACTAGATAAAGGATCTGATACATTAATCTCTTATCATACAATAGGAACGCGACAATCTGTAACATTGATTTTCTATAACCATGTTAACCCTAAATCATAATTACGAGAGTCGGTCACCTCTGCTGCCCATCGATCCCGTCCACCTTGACAATCACCATCACCGTTCAGCAATCCGTCACCGTCCAACGATTCCGTTAGCCGTAGCGACATCGTCTACCATCGAGAACACCATCTTCTTCCGTCACGACCATCAATCGTTGTTCACAGGTCAGTTGATTAAATTGACCAGTTGAAATTGAAATTAATGATCCTAATTGATCAATTAACCTTGAAATTGATCCAATTAATCATCACTTTGAAGCTCCAGTCGATCAATTTTGAGTTTTTGAGTGATAAGTTTTAACCTTGAATATATCAGGATGAAGCCTGAACGTTTAAGTGTTTTTGCCTAAACGTTTAAAGGTTTAAGCTTGAACGTTTAAGGGTGGGAATTTGGCTTGAACGTTCAAAGTTTGTATACTGAACGTATTTCGCGTACCTAATGTACGTTAAGCAATTATTGTACGTTAACTCACCCTAGATAAAGGATCTGATACATTAATCTCTTATCGTACAATAGGTACGCAATAATTTGTAACATTGATTTTCTATAACCACGTTAACCCTAAATCACAACTACGCTAGCCGGTCACCTATGCTGCCCATCGATTTCTTCCACCTTGACCATCACCATCACCATTCAGCAATCCGTCACCGTCCAACGATTCCGTTAGCCGTCGCAACCATCGTCTACCGTCGTGAACACCATCTTCTTCTTTCACGACCATCAATCGTTGTTCACTGGTCAGTTGATTAAATTGACCAATTGAAATTGAAATTGATGAACCTAATTGATCAATTAACCTTGAATTGATCAAATTAATCATCAATTTGAAGCTTCAATCGATCAATTTTAAATTTTTAGTGATGGGTTTTAACATTGAATATATCAGGATTTAAGCATGAACGTTTAAGTTTTTTGCCTAAATGTTTAATGGTTTAACCTTGAACGTTTAAAGGTGGGAATTTGGCTTGAACGTTTAAAGTTTTTAACACTGAATATTTAAAGTTTTAATACTGAACGTATTTCACGTATCTAATGTACGTTAGCAATTATCGTATGTTAACTCGCCCCTTAAACACTAAAAGCTAAGAGTCCGTATATATAGACAGGGGCGGATTTATGTACAAGGTTGGGGGTGCACGGGAACCCCCTGAGTTTCGAAATTATAGTGCAATTCTATATATAAAATATAAAGTGCATCCCCTTATAACATTGAAGTGCACCACCTTAACAAACTAAAAAATTGGTGGAGTGGTTAAAACACTTGATGCTGTAGTTGATGTCCTGAGTTCGAGGCTTGTTGAGGCTGTTTTTGTTTTTTTTTTTCCTTTTTTTAAGATTTGTGTTTTAATATTTTAGGGTTTTAACTTGCAAATTTCCAGCCACAGAATTGACGAATGCAAATTATGCTCTCCACCTCCGAAGACGATTTGCCGCCTCTAGCCTCCTCTTTTCCACAGTTTGTAATACATCAAAACTATTTATAATCTTCTTTAATTTATCTACAATAGAGTGTTTCACCAACAAACAAAACAATAATTGCATGAAAATTTACAATAACGAGTTAACAACATGAGCCATATTGGGCATTTTTTTTTTGTAGCAGCTAGCAGGTGTCATGAAAGTCTTTATATGATTAGTTACTTATTAGCAATTACTGTTTAGTTTTGATAGTTGATTTTTGCTACTTGAATGACGATGTCTTTTATATTACAATATCTTATGTTTATTATGTGATAGACTGTACCCGACCCGAACCATCCAACCCACCCAAACTGTCAAACCGACCAGAATTTTTTATAACCGGCTCCATGAAATTGGAATCTAAAAATTGTGGTGCGCCCCTTAAAAAAAATCCTGAATCTGTCACTGTATATAGAGTTACGAGTATGGTAATTATTTGATTATCTCCCTTCTTTTAAAAACTTTCAAAATATTAAGGGGTAAAAATAATATATGGGAAAATAAAGACACAATAATGTGAAAACTAACCCATGGTCAAGGCGCATGTAGACAAACTCAAGTGCGTGGATGCGAGTCGCCATACCCATACAAAAACAATAAAACAAACACAGTTTATGCATATATAGTACAAATCCAATATGTGTTGGACTTGAATTTGTTTTCCTTTTATCTAGAGACTGATCCTCAACCTCTCATGTTGCTTGTTACCCAAAATAAAGGAAGAAAGATATATAGTTCTAATTCAATTTAATAATCGCTTGCTTTTGGTTTGATAGTTCATTAGGCATGCTAATGTTGGATTTAGATCTTAAAGTTCGACTTGATAATGTCAGTAGTTCATTCTAAAGGCTCGAATAAAAATAAATAATTTTTTTTAAAAGTACATCTGTAAAAATTGTTATTGCTAAAAACCTTGATTTGAACGAGAAGAGTTAATAACATATTACATTTTATATGTTTATTAGTACCACATATACAATGGCAGACAAAATTTGTACATATTGTGTCACGTGAAAGGGTAAAAATCTTTATGCATTGACGGCCTAAGTGGCTAAGTGGTGGTTGCAAGCTATGGCGGTGGTTGTGGCTGGATACTTATGGTGGTGGTGGGTGGTGGAATGAAGGAAGATGGTAGGTTGCCAGGTTGGGGTTGAAGATGGAGACGAAAGGTGGGTCTCATATTTCTACACGAACTTAACTGAAAATTTAAAAGTGTTAGTTGGTAACGACCACCATAGTTATAAAATTTAAATATCAAACTAACATACAAGTATTGACGATTATAATATTTTTTTTCTTTATATTTTTAATGTGTTTATTTCCCCTAATTATTAAATGAAAACAAAACTTGTCCATGCTCGCTACTTTATTAAGAAATGAACTTCTCATAGAATGGTTCGTTGAACAATTAGCTTACAAACATAATATTCGTAAAATGAACTGGATTTTACTATGTTACAAAAATTTTAAATATCAAATTAATATATAAGTACAGACCATTAAAATATGCCGGTTAATACTGTTTTAACGTATCATAATGACATTTCAAGGAAAACATGCTAATATAAATTTAGAGAATTATGCTAAAGCCTCTTATTTTTATTTGTTATACATTGTCCCTTAAAATCTCAGAGATGAAACGATTCAAATCTTTTTATTTATTTCTTCTTTTTTTTTCTTGTCTTTTATAATTTGTTTACTGAAATTCTTTTAAAAGTAATGATTTTTTCTTGGTAGCATGAAAATTTTTTAATTAATTTTTAAAGGTTTAACAAGTAAAAGTGGTGTATGTTTAATCTGATCATGAATTATATTATAGTCCTTAACACAAAGTGATTAAGATGTAGAGATACGTCAATATCTAATTTTGACTTACGACAATATCTAAAGAAACGATCATCTTTGAATTATAATCAGCACACTTTCCAAAACTCGGGAATGGATTATCATCTTTGTGAGATAAGTCAAGACATCGGAGATGCAAAGTAAACGATCATCTTTGGATTATAATCAGCACACTTTCTCTACTAAACAGATTTTGACTTACGACTTCTCAAAAATGGCATGACAACTGGTACAAGACAATTGGAAAACAATACTTTTGTGTTCACATTATGATGGTGGTTATCATTGCAATTGCAATGATATTTGTTTTTACAAATTAAATTGGCGTGTCAACTGTTCGAATCAAGTAGTGTAATTATTTAATTGAATAGTAGTGTAATTACACTATATTATATATATATAATAACACTACTTTATTCGCACAGTAAACACGCTAAATTAATTTGTACGTTAATTTTCTCATGTAAATAAAATGTTATTGTTAATAGGAAATAAACACATATCTATATTATATATAAAGGAAGAGTGATAGGCACAAACGTCTTTTCATAATTGTGTGCGGAGGACAAAACCGACATTTCATAATAGGGCAACAAAAGTAATTTGTCAATCTATCCATCAACTCTTAAAGCTCTTAGTACAACATCATGAAGCTTCAATTTTTGAGACATTACTCTTCAATCCTTTAGAAAACAAAAACTTATGGTTTACATGTGTTATTGTTATACATTATTATTATCATTATTATAGTGACTATCCACATTCTTAACTCTCATGTGTCATTATGTTTCTATGAACTTTGTTAGCCTATATATAGTGCATTTTTGTGCTTCTATTACATAAACATACATACATGCCAATGAATAACAACCTCCACTTTCTCCACTTATCATACCCTCTATACACTATTTCTCAAGGTTAGAAGGATATAATAAGCAAAAGTTGATGCGATTTGGGCTACGGAAAAAGATGATAGTGTAAAGTTCGGAATAGTGTAAAGTTCGAACTAAACTAAGCACACTTTTGGTAGTGTTGGAAATTTGTAAAACCACTTTTGGTAGTGTTGGAAATTTGTAAAATCGATGGATAATACAATATGTATGAAAAGATTAAAGTTGTCACTTTAACTTCACCCTATATTTATATTATGCAAAAAAAAATGTGTATAAAATTAGGCCATCTTACTTGTTGATTGAAACCCCAGGGTTTTTGAAGGCCTCAAGCTAACAAAAAAGTTGGGGCCTATTAAAAAACCTTTTTATATAAGGCATTCTCATTTACTCGTGCTTGAGACAACAATAATTAACTAAAAAGTTTATAGTTCGTAGTTAGAATTTTTATTGCTTTTAAGTAATTTTTGTCCTGAACTAAAAAAAAATGTTTACATGAAAAAAAAAAAAATCTATCTTTATTTGATCCACACTGTTATAATGAAATAATCGTAAGAGTTCTTAAAGAAACATTATTGACCATGTTACCAATATTGAGATTAATGGAACAATAAAAGAAATTTTACAAAATACAATATAAAAACTGTTTCAACAAACAACTAACATGCACTACGTGAATATTGACCTTCAGCCACACGAAAAAAGTGTGGCCCTAGGCCTTTAGCCACACACATTTGGTTCAGGTCATATGTGGCCAAAGGTCGCGACATCGTGGGTATGATATGGCCACACACAGTTTTTAGTGGCCTTATGTGGTAATAAGTGTGGCTAAAGGGTGCATGCATTAGTTGCTGGCCATCAAGAAGCCTCTCCAATAAGTGTGGCTAAACGGTAGAAAATGACCACATGACTATTTACTATGAGTGACCATTGCATGTATAGAGCCACATGAATTAATGTTTCAGCCACATTAATTTTATAATAATTGGCCAATAGGGTTGTGTTAAGCGTGCATTGTGACCTATAGCGTGTGGATATAGCAAAGCAACGGCCACTTAAATTTAATAATAGTGTGGCTAATTATATTATATAGACACTGGATATTACATTAAAAGTGGCTAAATATGTTTACTTGCCACTCAAACACTCATTCGTAGATTATAGTGTGGCTATTGTCTTACCGTTTGTCACACATAATGCTTTTCTTAATTTAAAGTGTGGCTATTGTCAAACTTTTCGTCACACATAGTGAGGTACTGTGTGGCTAATCATATCTTATAGACACTGGAGGTTATTGTCAATGTGGCAAAAATGTGAACTTGCCAGTCAAACACTCTTTTGTAGTTTGTGGTGTGGCTATTGTCTTACCGTTTGTCACACATAATGTTTTTCCTAATTTAAAGTGTGGCTAATGTCAAAATTTTCGTCACACATAGTGATGTATTGTATGGCCAATCATATCATATAGACACTGGAGGTTATTGTTAATGTGGCTAAAAATGTAACTAAACACATTAGCATAAATTCAAAACATGTTTTTTCATAAGTTAAACAAACCCAACAACATAAATTCAAAACAGGTTTACATTACCAAACCTTCACTAATAAGTTATAAATTCAAAATATTTGAAACTACTACTAATTACTACCGACCTCAAACTTTCTTATAAGCTCATCAGATTTTTTTTGCCTCCTTTCTTCATTTTCCTTACGTTCTTTTTCCATTTGTTCCATTCGTTGCTCGTTCTTCCAACTCGTTTCTTGACTTCCTTTCATTTTCTAGTTCTTTTTCCATTTTGGCTCTAACTTTCCGAACCTAAAATTGTTAAAAATATTAGCATCATAACTAATAAAGGGATAATGTAAGGAAAAACCTCAAAGCCAAGTAGGGGTGTTCACGGTCCGGTTTTCACGGTTTTTCGTCAAACTATAAACCAAACCGTTGGTAACGGTTTTTAATTTATGTAAACCAAAACCAAACCGTATAACTTTTAAACCGAACCAAACCAAACCGTTACTAACGGTTTGGTTCCGGTTTGGTTTCATGGACCTGAACCCGAACCAACCCGTTTATATATTACACCCACAAAATCAGTATGTAATTTTCATTTAAATTTTTAGTTATAAACCGAACCAACCCGCGCGTTTATGAGTATACCACATGTATATTAAATTATAGTGTTAGCAGTTTTTATGTTACCACATGAATATGAAATATGAAACGGTCTATTTCATTTTCTCGCCTCTGGTTGATATGTTATACCTAATTATATAACAAAACGAAAAATGATAAAGATAACTTACAAATGCGTGTTCTGACTTTTCCGTACAAAAATCCAATCCAACAAGGCTATTAATGTTGAGCTCGCCCACCCAATACTTTTTCTTGCTTTCTTTGCTGTGGTGGGTATCTAAGAATACTTCAATCCACTTAACTTTTCGACCATGTTCTTTTTCCTAATAAGAAGTAATGTAATAAACGTTAAAGCACAAACAATTATAATTTTTGACCTAATTTTTTAAGATTGAATTTACAAATAAAACTAGCTTACCAAGCGGATACGATGCTCATCAAACCCTATTGATCCGCCCGTATGCTGAGATGTACTGCCATCACTACCCTCTTTCGTGCGGTTGTCTCTCCCACTCGCGGACTTCTTTAGCCATTTTTCTGTGTTCCAACCCTATAAAGAGAGAAAAATATATGATACATATATAGGGTAAAAAATATAAAAATAAAAACTTGAATCGACGCATAGCACAACGACCTTCACGCACAATCACATTAGACAACTGTACTAAAAAGTCCTAACATGTATTCACACATCGTATCATGGCAAATCAACCAAACATTCATCATACAACTTAACTTATGATCACTTAGTTCACGAGACAGATTATAACATGTACAAACTTATTTTATTCACTATGAAAAGATGAAGTATAAATTCTACAAAATTTACCACAGTAGAATATTTGAATTAAGTATCTCAAACAATTTTTATTACATTTTTCTCATGCATACAAAACTCACAATAATTCAAGCATTAAAGATATGTACCAACAATTCAGCAGATTGCATAACAAACACTTGTTTAATGGTTCTATCAACTCATTAATCCAAATTGTGCAAGACCAATTGGGTTGTCTTCAAAGCTCATAATAATAATTTTCAGAACTGGAACCAACCCGTTTGGTTTTGTCATTAGGGAGTTATGGTGTCGGAAAGACAGACTAGAATATAACTCACCAAATCAGCTTTGACCAGTGTTTTTGTAAAATTATAAAATCTATTCAAAACTTGTCCAAAAATTATAAACTTTACCTTTCCGAAAACTAGACTCATAGTACTATATCCTAGAATCAACAATCGTTCAATAATCATTGTTTAACATCAAGTTACATACCAATAAATAAACAAAAACGAATCTGCCAGCAATGAAAGAAGATGTACTAAGCTTCAATTACAAGTGAAATACATACATTTTTAGCGATGAAAGAAGATGTACTAAGCTTCAATTACAAGAAATAACACTTAAAATTGAAAATCCCCAAACTTGGTTCTTAGGGTTCTTCACACTCAACACGAATCCGGCAAAAATCGAGATAGAATCGATGGAAACCGACACCATACGTGAATTCCTCTCCCAAAAATAATAAGATTAGAGCCCGAAATCAAATGATTTGGTTAAAAATTGAGTGAATTAGAGAATTAAAGATGAAAGATGGTGGGTGTAGAGAGATGAAGAAGAAGAAGAAGAAGTAATGAAGAGAAAGAAAAAAAGGTAGGTTAATATGAAATTAGATTTAAAAATGAGAGGGTAATTCAAAATTTTTTGAAGAAAAGAGGGGTGAATTTAATTTGAAATTTTGAGGGAAGTAAATTAATAGAAAATAAATAGAATTAAATATTTTTATTTTTAATTAAAATAAAGAGTTGTTGCATTTTAAATATAAAAACATATAAAATAAATACAAGTGATATTTATAGTTGCTCTAAAAGAGTTGTATAAGAGTGTAGTAATCAGAGTTAACACCCAATAATAAACCATACGCTTATTAGTGGGTCATACTAGTTCTTGATCGGTGTTAGTGTCTCATTATAGCATCTATCATGTCACAGTTGCTCTAAAAGAGTTGTATAGGAGTGTCATTAGTCATGGTTAGGTGTTAACGCCCGAAACACACCATACTTTCGTCAATAGGCCTTATTTGGCTATCATTAGTCATAGACTCATAGTTAGATGTTAGTGTCCCTTGGTTACGTCATAGTTGCTTTAAGAAGTTTGTATAGGACTATCATTAGTCATACTTAGATGTTAACGCCCAAAACATGTCATACATTCATCAATGGGCCTTGAATGTTACTAGTGGCCATTATAGCATCTATCATGTCCACGTTGCTACAAGAGGGTTGTATGTGAGTGTAGTGAACCATAGGCATAGTTGGTCGTCATACTTTGCATTAATGGGCCCTCTTGGGCCTTGATTGTTGTTAGTGACTCATTGTAGTCTCTATCATATCATAGTTGCTCTAAAAGGGTTGAATATGAGTTTAGTGAGTCATAGTTTGGTTAACGCCCAACAAAATGTCTTACTTTCATCAATGGGCCTTATTGGACCTTAACTGGTGTTTGTGGCCCATTATAGCATTTATCACATCATAGTTGCTCTAAGAAGCTTGTATAGGAATGTCATTAGTCATAGTTAGATGTTAATGGCCGATAACATGTGATACTTTCATCATAGGTCTTATTGGGCCTTGTTGGTGTTAGTGGCCCAATATAGCCTTTTTCATGTCATAGTCGCTCTAATGGGTCATATTAGGGCTTGAAGTCTCTTAGTGGTCTATTGTGGCATGTGATATGTAACATTAGATATTTAAGGGTTATATCGAGTTATAGGGAGTCATATTAGACCATAATAGACAAAAACAACTCATACATGTCCTAATAGATCATATTGGGCCTTGAAATCTCTAATGGCCCATTATGCATATAATTTTAAATTGTATCTTAAGAGGTACAACTCGCATAACCCGTCAATATACATTAAACATAGGGGTGGCAAATGGGTTGGGTCAAAACGGGTTATGGGTCAAAACGGGTCAGGTCCAAACGGGTCAATTAAAAAAAGGGGTTGTTATGGTTCGAGTCGGAATGGGTCAGGGTCATAAGGTTCGGCTCATAACGGGTTCGGGTCAAAATGGGTTAAGGTCGGAACGGGTCAAAACGGGTTTCGGGTCGATTTTTTTTGAACAAGGACAACGGAGGAAATGTTTAGTTTTTTTCTTTTTCCGTTTTTTATTTATAATTTGACTTATGATTTTTTTATTATTATTTTTGAATATTTTTTTTTAAATTGTGCCTTAAGAGGTACAACTCGCCTAACCCGTCAATATACATTAAACATAGGGGTGGCAAATGGGTTGGGTTGCGTCGAAATGGGTTGTGTTGGGTTGGGTCAAAATGGGTTATGGGTCCGAACGAGTCAGGGTCGAAACAGGTCAGGGTCGGAACGACTCAATTTAAAAAAATAGTTGGTGATAATAAGTAATATCAACAGTACCAAAAGTCTTAACATATATCCACACATCACGTATAATATCCGAACATCACGTATAATATCCGTAGGAACTTGTCTTTTAATCAAAGATAGTACATATTTTAAAACTTATTCATAATTCATTATCAATAGCACTTTGATGTGTATTGGTGTCCAAATCCGAGCACTTGATCTTCGGCTTTTCGCTTCCATTTGTGGGCTTCACCTAAAGCAATCCAATACCAAATATTAGTTATTGCCAATATTTAAATATTATATATAAATAAGATATTAAACCCGGAGTAACATTAGTCAAAATATTAAGCCAAACCAGACGTAGTCTATGCCGGCTACCGTTATGCAACTCCAAATATTCAATTTATTATGTATCTTAACTCGCCCGATTGATCATAAGCTTCGTGTACCTATTTCTAATTAGTATGATTAGAACCCATCAACATAATTACAACCCATTTAAATTAATCTTAATGCTATTTCACGTCTCAACTAAAATTCAACTTTAGAAACGGTTACAAATTTTCAACATATTATTTACAACCCGTCTAAACAACTTAACGAATCATTTCTCTAATTAAATCATGCTACTAATTTAATATTCACCAACGAGTCAAATCTTCATCTAGTTACTATATTATTATTATAATCGACAAGCTGGTCCGAAACCCAAATCAAACCGTACTACACAATGCTAGTACTATTTATATTCTAGACACGAGTAATTCCCACTTAGACATTTGGTAGGGTAAACTTCAAACTGTAACGAGTTAAAACAACAAGTACGCACTAAGTATAGTCAAAAGAATCAACTTTCAATTAATGGGTCAAGGCGGCCCGTATCCATTTGATATTCAAGATAAATCAAAACATACTAATAAGACTTGTAACTTCTTAAAGTAGATGTAAGATAAATTTACCTTTGTTCGTAGGAGCTTGATTACACTTTGTCCATTTGACTCGTTGGCTTTCAAGCTTCAACAAACCTAGCTTGTTAACGTCAAATTTCAACAAGTTAGAATACATAATGTGGACACTCGGCATTAGTATTTTTTATATTTTCATACCACTCTCATTCATACCGAATAATTAACAAGCCAAGAATCATCAATGTTTTCAAGTCATTTATCCACTTCCCCCGTTTTAACGGTTAACTCAGTACATATACGACTAGGCTCTACTTAGCAACTTCATACATTATGGCATTAATTTACATTAAAGCAGTTATGTCATAATCTCTTCTAAACAAGTGCGCATACCATTTATTATTATGAAAAAAACTATTTTCAGTACTGCACCTTTTGTGCAGCACCTATTCACCTCAACTTTTGACCAGTTAAAAGTCAGAACTAACTTAATATGCTCGAAAGTAAAATGTAGTAAACTCACAGAGGTTTCCATATAAAGTTCACCTTTATCGGAGCTACGGTTTATTATATGTGATTTTTAGCAAAACAGGTCAGCAACCTATTTTCTGTCAAAACAGTATGCTGAATCTGTTGTATTGCTCTAGAAACTAACTGTTTTGAACAATATTTCATCCGAAACAGCTTTTCATGTTCACATATAAAACGTAGTAGACTCAAGGAGCTTTTCAAGAATATAAAATACATCTTTCTTGGATTTTTATACTATTTTATATGATTATTCAAAGAACAGGACTGCAACATAATTTAACTTCAAACAGCATGTTGTCATCATTTTAATCTACTGTTTTGATCCGTTTTAAGTATGAATTAGCTTATCGTGTTCAAAGATGAAACCTAGTACATCAAAAGAGGTTTTCAAGCATGTATAATACATATTCACCCGATTTTTCTATGATTTTATACGAAATTTATTGACAGCAGTAATATGAATTTCACATCTTAACAACTCTTTTAATTCCTTGTTGGTTGAGACATTTTCACAAACACCTTGTGTGCATTCATTTGAAATCATTACTTTAAATCTCTGCGCACGATATGAAATGCCTATTTGCTCACACATTTTAACAATGACCTCTTATGTTTGATGCATTACAACAATCAACTTATGTGTACAGATTATAATTATATAACCACATCCATAAAAGATCCCTAATTTATCAACTGTGTTCATCAAATATGGTATACTCTTGAACACAGTTTGACACTACTATGATAGAATCAACAATTATAACTAGTAATAGATCACATAATCAATATTATCACTATCAGTTCATCAATAATCACATAAAACACGTACTAGATCATCATGCATGAAGTGTAGATAACAAAGGCCCAACTTTAGGGTTAGAAACACTTACCCAATAATCGATCTACTAGACGATGATTATGTATTTTCTAATGCTCGATTTGATAATCGATTTGAGAAGTGAAATCATCTGTTCTCCTTCTTGCTTGTTCTCTTCTTCTTGCTTGTTTTCTTCTTCTGTCCACACACACATCCAGAACATCCAAAAATATACATCACCCACCCTTTTGTTTTATTTCCTCTTTGGCCCCTCTTTGGTTTAAAATCCATATTTATAAAAATCTTGAAATTTGGGATGTTACATAATTGTTGTTTAACATCGAGTTACAGACCAATCAATAAACGAGAATGAATCTATCAACCAACTGATCTCAACAAAACTCAAACCCTAACATTTTTTGACATCTCTAGGGTTCTAATTAATCATGTTGAAAACCCCCGTTAGATTTGATCGCAAGATGGTTGATGAAGTTTGGAGCAAGAATCAAAGTGATGAAGAAGAGTAATGAGCTCCAATCGATGTTTATGGATTAGGTTTGTAATTGGGAGGAGGTGAATGTGATGATACTTAGGAAAAATAAAGCGTTTTAGCCATATAAAACTAAACTACTCTTTGGTCACACAACCTCGTATAAGTGGCCATATATTTTAAGCGTTTTAGCCACATTACTAATAAATACAATGGTTGTTCGTCATATTTCGCCATATTATTAAAAATGTGGCTAACAAATGTGACATTAGGCCACACAACGTAATATAAGTGGCTATATCTTTTACCTTTTAGACACGTCTCTTATCAATACAGTAGTCGTTCGTCACATTTGGCCACACTATTAAAACATGTGGCTAGTTAAATGTCACAGTTTGTGGCTAATGCATGTGTTTTTGGTCACATGTATCAAAGATCAAACAAACTATGACTGTATGTCACATTTCGCCACACGTTTTTATAATGTGGCTAGCTTTTGTCACAGTTTTTTTTTCAAAGTGTGGCGAAAAGTACCTGAGTAGGTATAGAATGGTCACATGAAGAATAACATGTGTGGCCAAAACAATCTGGAATGTTTCAAACATGGTCAAATACCTTTTAGCCACACATTTAAGCCGAAGTGTGGCAAATCGACCAGACCACATGTGTGGCTAAAAGTCGATTTTCACGTAGTGATGAGTTTCAAAATAACTATTATGTTTGTGAAAATTTAATAAAAATATTTTGGAAAATAAAAATTACGGATTTCATATGAAAAGACCTTTCACGAATTCATTCACCGGGTTATTAATATTATTATTTATAACCTTGCCGAGCAAAGGTCTATGGTTTAAATATGTTACTACTTATGTTTCTATTAACTTTGTTAGCTTATCTATATTATTATTATTATTATTATCTATATTATATATAAAGGAAGAGTGATGGGCAATGGAGGTAATTCACAATTACATGACAAGGAAAAAATAGTCATTACATAATAGGGTAAGAAAAGTATTTTGCCACCATATACGTCAACTCTCAAAGCTTTTGGTACAACATCATGAAGCTTCATTTTTTGTGACATTACTTTTCAATCCTTTAGAAAACAAAAGGTTATGGTTTAAATATGTTATTATTATTACTTTTCAATCCTTAACTCTCATGTGTCATTATGTGTCTACTAACTTTGTTAGCCTATATATAGTGGCTTCTTGTGTATACATGCATACATACCAATGAAGAACAAACTCTCTTTTCTCTACTTATTATGCTCTCTATACACTATTCAAAATGACAACCACAACTAACGTAAAACAAGGTCCGGCTTTGGATTTAGAATGATGGACTAATCATTGTTGGTTCTCATTTGGGGGAATGATGTGTAGAAATTAGAATGTTTTGATGTTTTTGTACGAAAAAATAATGTTGATGCTATTTGAAAAGAGCAACACATATCTGCTTTTGGCTAAGGAAGTTGTACCGGAGTCAAACTTTTTAACAAGTTTCTCTCATCTTTTTGTTATAAATCGGTTTTGTGTGTTATTTATATTTGCTATGCATTGTAATGAAATTTGGTGCTTCTAAGTGCATGTTTGGTTGACAGTTAATGAAGAATCGAATATGGAATGGTAGGTTGAAGAATTTAATACCATTCTATAGTAAGCCCAAAGCTAAATGTTGGATGATTCCAACTTTTCACAGCTGCATCAGCATCCCATGTGCATGATGCATAAATCAACATAATAAGAAAAAAAAATAATCTTATTTTAGAAAACTTTGTATAATATTTTTAAGTCAACTTCTTAGGTCAAGTGTCATACCTTAACCAAATATGTTGGATTTGCATCTGTGCCTACTTGAATTGCAGAAAGCATAGCGAAGATTAATGTTGTATCCATCACGAAAATACTGAAGAACAGAGATAATAGCTGCGGTTTCATTAGAAAAACTAACAAAGTAAATAAAGAAAAAGATTAGTCAAATATAGAACAAAATATACACGATCACAATGTGGGCTATATAATGTTGATCAATAACCAAACGAACTGTTTGCATCTTTAGGTGGATTTGAATGAATATAAACAATTATTTTGTCTGTCTCTCAAACCACCTAAGGCAAAAAAAAAAAAACTCCATTAAACACACATAATTGAAAAGCAATTTTTACTTGTATGCATAATTAAACTTTCACAATATCGATTGAGGTAGAAAATGAACTAACCTGGACGAAACCCTAATTTGTTTGGGACTTCATGTCGGAGAAGATGTATTGACGACGAAGAAGGTAATTGTTGAGAGATGGTCGGGTGAATAGAGAATACAATAAGTTAAAATATTAACCTTTTAGTATTCCCAAGTGTTAAACTGTTGAAGAGAACGTGGATGGAAAGATGTAATTTTCAGTTTTTAATTTATTTTAACCTTTTAGTATTCCTAATTGTTAAATTCCATTTTTAATTCCTAATAATATTTTTTAACATAACTTTAAGATGACTTCCTAATTATTAAATACATTGCATATATATATAAATTACGCATGATTTAAAATTACCGATATCTCACCGAATTACCACCGCAATAAACGATATCTCAAATATCCTTAGGGGTGTTCATCGGATCGGATAACGGATTATTCGGGTTATTCGGTTCGGGTTATTCGGATTTGAAAATTTTTAAACCCTATCCGAAATCCGATCCGATCTGAATTAGAAATATTCCTATCCGATCCGAATCTATCTGAATTCAATTCGGATCGGATTCGGATAATATCTGAATTATCCGAATAATCTGAAATAAACCTAAAAAATTTTCTTATTTTTTTGTTCCTAACATTTAATAGTTTAGAATCACAATAAACATACAAACCAAAAAATACGAATTACTCTTAACACAAATTTCAAGTTTAAACTTCAAATAATAGTCTAATAAATATACGAAACCGGAAAATACCACTAAAAACATGTTTTTTATTCAGATTAAATGGATATCCGAATAATCCGAACAATCCGAATTTTTTCAAATTCCACATCCGAATCCGATCCGAATCCGAATTAGTTATTCGGATATTCGGATTGATCCGATCCGAATATCCGAATAAGAATTCGGATCGGTTTATTTGGGTTTCAGTTTCGGTTTTTTTCGGATTTCGGATTTCTTGAACACTCCTATAGTGACTATCCACGTTCTTAACTCCCATGATTTGTTTTTCAAGTTTCTTAATGTTATAATGTTGTGTTAAATGTAATCGGTTTGTTTAAGGGTCACAGATCGGCATCTTATTGGGTCACAAGGTCAGATTTTATATAGTTTTAGTAATTATGATTATTAATATAAATTCAGATTTCTATAATAAATAAAGAGTCTAAATAAGTTAAAAAACAAAAGGTTATGATTTAAATATGCTATTATTATTATGGTGACTATTCACGTTCTTAACTCCCAGGTTTTGTTTTCCAAGTTTCTTAATGTTATAATGTTGGGTTAAATGTAATCGGTTTGTTTACGGGTCACGGATCGGCATCTTATCGGGTCACAAGGTCAGATAGTCAACTTCATTCCGAGTCATCGGTTGGTATATGTGATATCATCAAATATTTAACAGGACATGTGTGTGGAAGAAGTCTAAGTTAACCAACATATGAGGTAGGGATTAGAGATGATCGAAACCTATTTTAATTGACGATCCGTTAAGAGAGGTTATTATTCATTGGTATGTATGTATGTATGTATGTATGTATGTCTAATACAAGCACAAGACGCCACTATATATATAGGGTAACAAAGTTAATAGAAACACTTTTCTAATTAGTTGTGGGTTTTAATAGTTACTAGGTTTTGTTTAAACTATGATGTTTTTTTAACATAATGGTTCTATTTGTTAGTTTAGTCCAAGTTTAAAAAGATTCAAACGTTATTTAGGTTTCTGAAGGATTTGTTGGTTAAAAAAATTCATAATCAAATTGGACGTAATTTTATTATGTGATAAACCTTACCAAAACGAACCATCAAAACCGACCCAACTTTTTTATATTCGATTCCATGAAATTGGAGCATATAAAAACAGTGCACCCTCATGAACAAATTTATGGATCTGTTATTGGGCATAAGGACAAAAATCGATTAAAAATAAAATATAAATACGTTAGCTAAAGAATAGAGCTTGAAATCTGCTTAATGAATAAGTACGAAATTTTCAATTTACTCTAAAAATGTAGGAGAGCATGAAGTTAGATACGAAACTATCAAATTTTATTGAAAAACTAATATTTGAAAATAAACGAAATCAGTGTAAGACAAATATAAAATTCTAAAGTAAGATTTGGTCAAAGTAATTTGTTAATTATTTATCATATATTTTAAACACGAGCACTACTGAAAATTCTAAGATTGTTAAAATGTTATATTAAAACATTTCTTTGTAATAAACAAATAAAATAAAAACACAATGATTTGAATATAAGAGAATAGTTTTTCTTTTCAAAGTTTGTATATTACTCCTTCTAAATCCTGAGTAGATTTTATTTACCTTGGATTTAACAAAGTATATGTTACTTTCCATCATTTTTTACTTTTAAAAGGTAAAAATTTTAATTTCATTTTAATTTTAGACAAAACAACGTTGTTTGTTTAAAATACAAATCTTGTAGCAAATCATGAGCATTTGAGTACGGTTTTATTTAAATATATATAAGTTTTTAGTAACATATTAGGACAAGACCTTTTTTCCTTTAATTGGTGATAGCACATTTATCCACCAATGACTCGAAATAAGGTTGACCCATCTGACCTATGTGACCCGATAAGATGCCGATCCGTGACCCGTAAAGAAACCGATTACATTTACCCCAACATTATAACATTAAAAAAATTGAAAAACAAGTTATTTGACACTTTTTGTCCAAAAAATAAAAAATAACCAAATAATGCTTCAACTAATGTTTTGTAATTTTATTTGTCAAAAAGTCAATAAACCTGGACTTTGTCACTACCAAGAGAAACACCATTTTTTTTTGTTACACTTACAGTAAATTTGTTTTTCCCTTAAACAGGTGATTGTAGGTCAATCATTTGTACATAGATGTAATGCAACTGTTCAATTTGGTTCAAAAGATGAACTGTTTTTCCCGGCCACCATAAACGGCTTGCATAAATTCTTCCAGAAAATTGCAGGAAATATTTTCGGTACCAATAATGTTAAATAAATGTCATCATTAATGGCAGCAGATGATTTCAATTTTTAGTTGTTTATTTTAAGTAATTTAAAAGAATTATATTACAAATATGTAGCACGAATACTTTGGCATAAATGTATAATAATCAATTAGTTATCAATTAACAAAATGATCTAGGCCAACTTTCTTTTTTGTGGCCCAAAATTTTTGAATCGAAAAACCAATCTCGAATGGTTTTCAAAAATTCAAAAACCGAAGTATCGATATTTTGTTCGATTTTAGCAAAAAAATGAATAAAAGTAAATCATGCACACCCTTAATTCTTGGTATTTAGTTTGTATTGTCTTAACTAACCAATTCATAATATACATCTGATATAGGTATTTGAAACATTTGAGCTTTGAAGTTAAATATGTGTGAACAATGTTGCGCAACATGTGGATGACAAGGTAACATGCTCAAAGTTTATAATATCAATCATCGAAACAAAAAGAACAATGTTGCATAAAATGCTATGAATATGCAATATGTTTTAGGTAGACTTGCTTCACTTTTAACTTCTAATAATATGATTGTAAGCTATTCGCATGCAGATTATTAAACAAGCTAACGAGCAACCACAAGATTCACCTTTAAACAAGCTAACGAACAACAACGAGTTTCTGATCATATGGATCAAACAAAGGATATGATACAAAAAGTGCCATTTTTTTAGTATTTAAAAAATGGATAATAGGATAATACATAATTCATACTTATTTTCTATTTGCTCTTAATGGAGGGTTTGCGATTTTTAACTCTCAACTTCGTATGTATTTAAATTCATGCCTTAAAGTCATATTAAATTAAATAACTCATCATACTCAAATTCCAAACTCATGTTTTAGGGCTTTCGATCAGAATGATAATACAGGTTTATTGTTGTAAAACTTAGTTTGAAAGGGTCCTCCAAAATGACGATACAGTGCTTTAATTCGGGTGTTTAAACTTTCAATTAACAAAAATCAAGTCGTTTTGGATCACCCTTTCGAGATCAATTTTACATCAATTGACTCGTATCCTCCTTCCTATCAAAATCTCTAAAAAATAATTTTGAAATTCGGGAAAACTTATAACGTCGTTAAGCCATTTTTAACGGAGGACCATTGGGGGGCAACTTTTTAAAATTTGGTGATAAAATAAATAAGGGTTATTATCGGCCAATACCAGTCAATAGAGATTATTAAAATCCAATAAACCTAAATTAAACCATGAAAAGTTTGAATGGTATGTAACAATGATGAAGAGAGCACAAATTAAAATAATGAAACTTTGGTGAGGCTAATGTAAACATCTAGAAAATTTTGTGACAAAAATAAATAAAAAAAAACAAATGTTACATTGGCATTTAGTTGTGCTTTTATATATATAAATAAAATCACCACCTTCATGAAAACAATTTAAACTTTTTGAAATGTTACAATTTAACCCAAATTCATTTTGTTAAAATGTGTTTTAACATAAACTTGTTTAACCAGTCAAGCAATCTAACTCAACCTGAATGTTTTACTAGGCTTAGTTTAAACCCATCATGCAACCATCCAAATTATTAACATAACATAATAAAAGTATGGAAACTTGGAATTTAATAATCTTAAATTAATACAGTTGGTCAATATTAATCCCAAATTTGAAAATAGTTGCCACTTGTCTCAACTTTCACACTATTTGTTTTCACTGGATCCCCGTTTTGAGGTAAGGTTTACATCAATCGACTCGTATTCTTTTGCCGATCAAAAACCGTAAAATATCAGTTTGAAATTTGAAAAAAAACTTAGCCACTTATTTGCATTTGAAGCATCACAATACAACATTTAGATTCATAATAAGGTTTTAATTGATGAGATTAAATCAATGCATTGGTACGCAAGAATGAATGGTATTCTTATCTGATTGATGCAAACAATTTATTATAGCCCTCGATCAATAATTTGCTTTCCCATCCAACCACTAACCATGACCACCAATATATTTTCACACTTGGATGACCTGCTATGTCATACGTTTCTACAAACCAATGAGTTGCTTCTCTAGAACCCACAGCCATGGCATACAAACGTCTACCAACAAATGAATCTCATGGCCTTTATAACACTATAAGAAACCCTTTGGGATTATAGAATGACCCTTCAAATGACACAGAGTTTCGCATATTAAACGTATCACAGGTGTCCTTACAGACACATTTATTTAACACAAACAACAACATGGACACAAATGCCCTTCAACACAGATAGGGAACATGTAAGAACGACTTATGTGGGAAACGAAACTCCATGTCAACATGCGTTGCACTTCGTCGATTAAGAGGCTTGGTTTGTGTTTATGAATGTTGTTATTAAGTTTCAGACGAGAATGAAACAAGTTAAAGAGATGGTCTTCCCTCATGTTCCATCAAAATCAACTTTTATGGCCCATTTGGGAAACATTGACAACTCCATTCAGATACTCTGGGAAGGCACACAATATCATACAACCTGTGGTCCGTACTCCGAGATAAGTGTACCCCCATTTTCACAACCCCCGTTTTCACAACCCCCGCAATCGCATCTATATCCTTGCACTCGTGGATCCCCATTACCCATTACGTTACAAACAGAAACTGTTTGCTATGGTTGGCACAACAAAACTATATGAGATTGCGATCATCAACAAACTGTTAGGAAGACCTACTACATTAATTGGTTTACGGCCGAAAAGGGGGCAATCTTCACTGAGACCCTTGTCTCTCCCACTATAGAAGTTTGTTAATGTCATATCGTTTTCTTAATTCTCATCACATTCCTACCAAATAAAAAGTTTTGTTTCTAGAACTTAAGTACCCGGTAATTCATAACACCATTAATCCAATATATATGCATATGCCAGTATGCATGTGCACAATAAAATCACGTATGCCCACCACTTTACCCTTTTTACCATTCGTTGACGACAACTTAGTGGTCTTAATTTGGCATTTATTTATCTGCCGATTAAATTTCAACTCTAACTACTCACCAATTAACACACATTTAATCCTTTATGTTGATTAAAATTCACAAAATCAATAAAAACCTACTTTATTAGCAAACACTTCACAAAACACGATGTAACCAATGCGTATGGATATGTTAAAATTTTTGTGTGCAACCCCTCCCAAAAAAATCCACCATGCACAAGTGGCAGCTCGCTCGCACGGATAGCCCATTACACACAACACCAAACACTGCAAACCAATACAAGAAGATAATTTGCGTGAACCCGCAGCAAAGCGCGAGCACTTTTGCTAGTATTTTATAAAACATCAATTTTAAATGTACTTATTATTTATCCAAGTCGTCACTAATTAAATGCCATTTATGGAATTGTGTCTCTCGTCTAAATGCTTCATTGGATACATGTAAGGTGTTGTTTGTTTTTGAAGACAAAAATTGTCTGCAATCTAATTTCATCTGATTTAATGTCTGCAACTGAAGATGTGGTCTGAAGGTCTGCAATCTGAAAATATAATACTGTTTGTTTTATAAACTGGATATCGTCTCCATAAGCTGAAAATTAGTTATCTATCATATATATTAATATTACAGTAGATAAAAGTCATTTAAGTTATGTAGACTGCTAAAATAATTGGTAGTGGTGTACGAACTATGGAAGTGGGTGGTGGTAGACGATTGCGGTAGGCGGGGAACGGTGGGTGGTGATGATGGACGGTTGTGGTGGTGGGTGGTGGACGATGATGGTAGCCGACAATGGATGGTGGTGGTGATGAACGGTGGTGGTGGGTGGTGGACTATGGTGGTGGTGGATGTTGTGGCGGGTGATGGTGGCGACGGACGGTGGGTGGTGGTGGTGGCGGCGGACGGTGGGTGGTGGTGGATGGTGGTAGCGACGGATGGTGGGTTTTGGTGGTGGATGGTGGTGGTAGTGGACGGTGGTTGTGGCCGACGGGGGTGGTGGTGATGAACGTTGGTTGTGTCCAATGGGGGTGGTGGTGATGGACGGTGGTGGTGGTGGGTGGTTGACGGTGGTGGTGGTGAGTGGTTGACGGTGGTGGTGGCGGTGGACGATGGTGGTGGTGGCGGACGGTGGATGGTGGTGGTGGTGATGGCGGATGGTGGGTGGTGATGGTGTTGGACATGTGGTGGTGGTAGCGGACGGTGGGTGGTGGTGGTGGTGGACGGTGGTGGTGGGTGGTGGTGGCGGAGAACGGTGGTGGTGGTGGCGGACGGTGGATGGTGGTGGTGATGGCGGACGGTGGGTGGTGATGGTGTTGGACATTGGGTGTTGGTATGATGTTAAGAAGTGTGAAGATGTGTGAAGATTGTGATATTAGCTTACTTTTTAAGACCATAAAAGCAGTTTTCAGATCTTTTTTTTTAAACAAACTGTCTTCAAGAGCTTATGTCTGCGCGCCCGTAGACATAGGCTCCTTGAAGACCTTATTAGAAAAAACAAACACAACCTAACTCTGACTTTATAACTTTTATGCAGGGCAGCTCCGAGAATACAAAAAATGAAATTTGGGCCGAAAACAAAATTTTCTTTGGGATTTAAGTGAAAGTAACATTTTGTTGGGTTTAAACAATTTAATTCATAAATGGGCTAGCTTGGTTATGATTTGAGTTGTGTAAATTTTTTTTTTATAAATATAGGATTAAGAATGTTTGAAATGAGACTAAAACGCACAACCTTTTAGTTATGAGTCATACCTCTTTGGCTCTTTGCCACTTAACCAAGCTAATGGTTATGTAATTGAGTTGAAACATTGAATATACATATTTTTTTTCATAAAGATACATATAATTTATAAAAAAAATCGGGCCTAGCGGGGTATCTGGCCGGAGGCTGTCGACCCCCCCCCCCCCTCTAGGGTCGGCCCTGCTTTTATGGTCGTTTTTCTAATAATAAGAAATTTCTTTATATGAATTACCATATTAACTATGTATCGTAGGGATGATTTTTTTCCTAAATACCCGTACTCGTACATGTTCAGTACCCGTACTTGTACGTGTCTATTGGGTACGGGTATGGGTACGCAAATTTAATGATTAAGGGAACGAGTACTTTCGGGTACAATATGGGTATTACGGGTACTGGTACTCGTTTAGAATACGTAGAGGTTTTTATTAGGTTTCCAACACTTATGACGTAACTTTCAAGCAGGATTTAGTTGAATAAGTTCATTATCAATTTATCTGTGTATATTCATATATTGTGTATTCGAATATTTCTATTTCATGTATGTGTAATTGTGTATATAATTAAATAATATGTATTAACATTCTCTCTTGTTTTTCTATAGAAATTGAGTAAGCAATAAACTAAGAAAAGGAAAAGGAAACGGATTTTATATTATGGCTGATTTGTTTCATTTTTAGTTTTGATTGTGGTATTACGGTTTTGGTATTATAGATAATTGATTGCTTTGGAGATTTTTTTTTTAAAAGAACAAAGAGGTACCAAAGTGAGTACCGTACCCAAAATACATGTACCCGTACCCGTACCCGTATTCGTACCATATAATTCGGGTACGGGTATGGGTACCAAGATTTACTTATTTTAGGTACGGGTACTTTCGAGTACAGGTACGGGTACGGTCCCGATCTCATCCCTAATGTATCGTAGCCAGTAGGTTAGGGTTAATGTAAAAAAAAAATTTTTGTGACAAGAATACGAATATATTTAAGCCCTTGAATCTGAGATTTAGTGGTTGAGATAATATGAAAAATTGTATAGTTTCTTATTTAAATAGTATAGTTTCATATTTAGATTGTATATTTTATTTTAAAGTCTTCTCACACTTCTTACAAAATAATTATTTTTTTATTTAAAGCATTTTCTATATAACCTGAATAGATACTTGTATGGAACATAATAAAAATTTACCCATGAACTATTGATTTAGAAGATCACGTGAATAAACTTGTTAACACTTTATCTTATTTGTTCATGAAAGAACCCGGTGAAAAGTTTGTTTTACTTACAGAAATTAATAGAGATATATTGATTTCTTTATTAGCAAGGGGTGTGTGTTTTTAGGAGTTTTGAGATTGTATAAAGATTAATTTATTTGTGTTACTATTTATTAAAAGAAGAAATTTAAGGCTCGCATGAGTAATAATATAAGTAAAAACGTATCATAGCTTTGTTTTTGGATCGGAAGAAGCAAAGACGTAAGGCTCACAAACAAGTCAAAAACGACCAACTTATTATTAAATTTATTTTGTGGCGCACATGTAAACCAGATTATAAGGAAACCACTTGTTTATTATATACACTTCACGTTCACTAGTCCATTCAACATTTGACTATTAGGCATTTATTTAAAAAAAATTGTTTTATTATTTGTGTTACTAAAAATCATTATATTTTGTAAAGTTTCTAAAAAGAAAACTAAAATGTATCAAGAGAGCAACTATACTACACAGTAACACATACAATAAACGTATTATATAAGGTGAAATAATGTGATACAAACACTTCTAATCACTATATGTTATTAAGAATTTTCATAAACATTGTCGAAATCATTCAAACCAAGTAAGTTGGTTGTTTTGACTTGTTTGAGAAATTTACAGTTTTGAGTTTTGACGGTTTGGTTTTAATGATTTAACAATACTATTTGATTTGGAACTTGAAACCATTTGTATGAAGAAACCACCAGTTAAATATTTATTATTACTTTTATTCATTTAGGAAAATAGAAGTTTGTCATAGATTTGAGCCTTTGATGCTTCACCCATGTTTTTTGTGTATCAAGGGGTCCTCATTTGAGATTCTGCTCAACTTTTTGTAAAAATTGGGTTTTTTTCTTGCATAGAGCGCATGTGTTTAGGGGTTCAGAACTACTGAATATGGGGAGTTAGAAAATTTTGATGAAGGTGACATGTACCTTCTCGAACCTAGATACGAAAGCTGACATCTCACCAATTGAATATTCAACATGATTTTACTATACGTAAGTATGATTTTAGTATACGTAAATATGTTGTAATTGTTTAGCGGCGGGGGAGTCGGTGGACCGTATATTTGCTTCATGCTACGTTGCGAGCATGGTGTGTCAAAGAATTGGTAGGTGGTGTAACATTCAAACTTCCCATATCAAAGACGTTCAAGGGCTATTTGTGGCTGTCAATCAAGTTCCAAAGGTGGAGCATAAAAGAAAAATGGTATATTCCATTGTAATGGCTGCTATTTGGTGTTTATGGGAAACCCGAAACAAGTTCATCTTCGAAAATAAACCGGTAAAGATTGATAAAATGCTTGGAGACATAAAGGTTTTGAGTTTCTTATGGATAGAAAATAGGGCGAATAGTTTGAGTCTAGATTGGAATAGATGGAAAACGATAGTGTTGTAGTTTCTGTTCTCGTTTGTTTGTGGTTCCGGCCCTTGCTACTTTCTTGGTAGAAAGGGTTTTGGTTGTTTTAGTTATGAAAGTTGTTCAAAAAAAAGTATGTATACAACCCCAACTCCAACTCGGATACTCGGTTTCGAAACTCATAAATTCAATTCAAAAAAATTATTTATAAATTTAAATTGGTTTATTAAGCTATGTGTTATGAGAAATGTGAAATGTTGCATAGTTAAGGCGCGTCACGTAAACACCATATAAGTAATTGAGGCTTTCACCACATTCGTTTACATATGTTATGGGAGGTGTGAATTGTGATGGTGTGTTAAATCAGAGATAAATGAGTTATATATTTAATTAATAAATGAAAAACACATGCCAGACCTTCACACCCGTTGCCCCTCTCGGGTCACCCCCTTTCGCATCTTGGATGTGGTTTCCACGCTCAACCATGTCAACGTGACTCTGGCTTATGTCCTTACACATCCCATAACACATGGCCTATTCTTACTTAACCAAACACTAAACCAAATTCAAAATTCTTTTAATTCAAATTTCTAAATCTAGTTAAATATTAAACACCCTTATTTCCTAAGGGGTGTTGCTAAACATACTCCCTCCTCATTATTTTTATTAAACATATCATCTACCTCAAGTTTTATATTTATACGATTTAAACATTTTTGTTTATTCTTTGTCATTTTGTCATCTTTTATCATCATTATTAATTAAAAAAGGTTTTTAGTATTTAAATAGTTTTTCTTTTCCTTTTATTTTTTTGCATATTATAATTTTTTTTGTTTTCTGAAATAACAAAAATTGTTTATGTAAAAAACATTTTTTAAATTAAAAAGAAAAAAAGATTTCTTTTTCTATAAGTGTTTTAATACTTTAAAGGTGTGTTTTTTTTAAATAATTTTAAGATATAGCTTACTTTAAAAAAGAACCACATTTTTTTATCAATAAAGCATATTTAACAACATAAGACTTGATCAAAAAGTTGGTTCTTTTCTCATGTGACATTAATTTCATGTATTCGAACTATCAAAAAATATTTAAATGATTTTTTTATCGGGTGTGACGCAAATGATAAGATAAATATAAACAAAAAGTTTTATCGTTTTTATAAAGACGTTATATCATTATTCTTTAAATATATTTTATAATGATAAAAATATTTTTTTTATTATGATATGGAACAATAAACATGATATGGAACCGTAAACACAAAAAAAGAGAAAATGAAACAAAAAAAATAAACTTTATAGTATTTAATTTGATATTTAAAGAAGCCTTGAAATGACTAAAATTAATAGTGTGATAATACGTCAAATAGTATTTTTGAAGGAATTCAAAGTTTAGGGGAGTGGGTATAAGAGCTTTTCTCAACCCATTATTTAAAGTTGTGAAACCCATATAATTTAGGGTAAATCTTAAGAAAACCATCAAAATATCTCTCCGATCCATTCCATATTATATGGATGAGTTATATGGCAACTAAAGTAAAACCCTAAATATAGAGACTCAATTTTGATCCATACCATATAATGTATCAAATGTCTTCCAATCACCATTTACTATATAAGGACAAAAGAGAAAAAAATAATAAAGAATTAATTTATGGATATAAATAATGAATAGAACGTGAACGAATTTTAAAAAAGATAGATAAATTTATGAAATAGTACTTTTTAGTTAAATTATAGGAAAAAAATATATGAAAAAAGCTGATAAAAATATATGAAAATATATGAAATAGTCCGGTTACGTTTAGCTTAACTTTTCCTAAACTAGAGCATATCCCATGATGTCATAATCTCCTTGTTTTACGTGTGTTTTCCTCCATAGATTCTTGGAACTTTGTCTTTTATGAATATTGTCAATCGTAAACTTTGTGATTAATTTAATTTGAGCTTAGAGACTATAAAAAAAATGGCTTACAAATTATTTAAAAAGTCTAAATAAAAACAAAATAATAGAACTATAGTTGATCTTATGAAAAATGAGTATGTATCGGTCAATTTTCATACTTTTCTTGAACACTTGAAATTTCGAAGACAATAAGTTATAAAATTAAAAAACTTATAGACATAAAATATGCTAATCAATCATTTATGTAATTTAGCCTAAAATGTATCTTTTGGTTGATGAATTTAGAGGGAGTTCTTGAGGGATGATTATGGAGCCCCAAATAAAGGAAATCAAGTCTGATAGCTGGGCCATATGATCTGGCTCGTCGAGACCTTTCAATCCATTAGTCATGTGCTATGCAACTCGCTCCTAACCTAACTTCATTTTGTTTGATTTGTGAGGTTTCCCTTTGTCCAGTATGCATATAACTAGTTATTTATCCAACGTACTTTTAATTGATTATTGTTTGTTTTGGTTTGATTATTTTTATATAAAAAGGATCTCTTGTGAAATTCAAATAACTTTATAAAAATGATTACTAAATATATATTGTCACGTAACTAAAAAAATTAACGGCCTTAGTTAGCAATATTTAAAAAGGTTATAGACTTATAGCTAGGAACTTTATTTATTATTTAAGACCCAATATTGTAATAATTTCCACATATAAAACATTAGAAAATGTCGCTATCCTACGAGACATATTTTAAAATATTCTCCCAAAAAAACTATTCAATTGTAAATAGTTAATATTATGACATCTTAAAAAACGTGATGTTATAACTAATCGTTTTTAAAAGAAAACGTATTATAATATGGTATATCATATTAAGTAAAGTGTCTATAACAATTTTTATATCTTTATTTAATATACAATATATAGAAGAGAAAAGTCGTATAGTGTTTATTATACCACGTTATTAGTGTATACAAAGTGAAGCATAAGTGCCGTAAGAACCAATTGATACTGTCGACTACACTGTCCCAAACACCCCCTAAGTACACGGCTGGTCCCTATGTTTGATCAAACTTGTGGACTTGGTTCCTTAACCTTTAAAAGTTATGGATTCTATTCACCATGTTTAATATGTGGAGTTAAGTTATTTACTAGCACGAGAGTATTATGTATTTTAATTTGCAATTCTCCATGAATCGTAGATAGCTTAATTGTAGAAATCAAGTTTTACACCCACCCACCCACATGATTGGATTGAGATTTTGTGATTAACGAATTTATGTTGTTATTCCACATCTCTATTTTACCAATTTTCTTGTTTGTTTGCTTCACAATTATTGTTGGATCAAAATGTTCATATACAATAATAGTACCGTTGAAGACCATTGTAGCCTTGTTGGGACTTGGGAGGTAGCTCAATAACCTAAAACTGTAAGTGACGTTTATTTAATTTTTGGCATTACCCGGTTTCTATGGTTTCTGTCTATAAGGTGTTTTCAAGTCGGAGCTAAAGTATTAAATAATAATAAACGGTTAAAATCTCATAACATTTTACTCAGCAAAAACGCGGTTAAAAAACGGGAAAAAACTAGTCAAAAGCATAATCAATTTGCAATACTATCTTCAATGATTGCTTCACGTCACGTCAAATATACATAAACTAAAACTTTATTGAATAAAAAGTAGACCACACATATATAATATATAATAATAGAGACTACTTTGGTTTTGGTTCATATGATTTAGTTATCAATTTCAATTTTGGTACAATATTTTGTTACTTTTATGATATTATAATTTCATTTGATTATCAATTTTAGTTCAATCCATTAACACCATCCACCAACGATTAGTTAATACAATTTTGAGTGGCTCTTTGTACTTTTACATACTTTGGACAGTCGGACATAAGCAACCCTTACGGGCCCTCACAGTCAAATGAACAAAAATGACAAAACATAAATGATTACATATTAATTCAAAGATAAAAACATAAGTTCACATAAAAATATTAATAGTATAGTAAACGATTACATACTGGTTTGAAAATATATGAGTGTGGCAAAACAAATATACAAATATTAATAGTAAAATCATTAATACATAAACCTAACCGGACGTACATAAATGAGTTATGAACCTACTGAACACATGCAAACGAACACATTACCAAATGGTTCATGAACACTATTGACCGAAAACGACATTTGTTCGTGTTTGTTCGTTAAGCTTAGCGAACAAAATTTTTTTGGTTCATGTTCGTTCATTTATTAACCAGGCGAACATAAACAAACTTCCCGCTAAACTGTTTGTCGGCCATTCGGTTCGTTAACAACCTTATGGAATCATGTTAAACAAGTTATCACACACAACCCAATTGACTATACTGCTTTTGCTAATATGACATTATATGATTAGTAGTATGTGGAAACATACAAAAAAAAGCCCTTCAAAGCTGTTTTAAATAACGCTTGATGAATGACATTAAAGAATTAAACTAAAATTGATAGTCAAATGAAATTATTATACCATAAAAGCCTAAAATAAACTATTTAATTAAAATTGATAATTTTAAAAATCATATGAACTAAAACCGAAGTTCTAAATGTATAAGAGTTCCGAAAAATTGGTCGACAACTAAGAAAATTAAGCAAAAGCCATAATTTTCTTTTTGATGAAAAATATAATAACAAACATCACATCACTGTATATATTGATGGAAAATTATCATTTTGCGGATTCAAATTCGATACAAAACTACAAATTTAAAATAATCTTTAATGTTGTTGTCATTAAAGAGTGGTTGACTATATAGTATTCCTGTTTCCAAGTTGGATGCTTAATTTACTTTTTTAATATATAATTGCTTATCCATAAGTAATAAAAAGAAATTAAACCTAAAACATGATATTATGAAAATGATTTATTAATTGTGATCTTATGATCTAATATTTGAAATTTGATTTGAGTAGGTTTGTTTATAATATCGTATTTTCTTCTTAATGATGTTTTTGGGTGATTCTGACATAGAACATCAAAATCAGTATGAATGGTTGGCATCCTGTCTTTAAAAAGACTTACTCATGTATTAAGGTAGCTCCAAATGTTGTTAAGGAAATATTGGACAAAATATATATATCTAGAACACGGGGACCTGTTTTGACAGGTTATAATATAATAAATTTGGTAATCGTCTGCTCAGTTTTAAAAACCGGTTTTTACTCATACCGAATTGTAAAAAAATGGTACAATCAATTGAACCGGATTGTACTGAGAGGTTCAGCCGGGTTAAATAGTTACCTTTTAATCCATAAAAATGCAACTTCAACTCATAAAATAACCCAAAATTAAATGATTGCATAATGAAATATAATCTAAAAGTTAATCCATAATAGAAAATAATACAAAAACACTTAATTTTCAAAAAATAATCCAAAAGTTTACTTCTTTCAATGTTAATCCCTAAAGTTATTTTAAAAAAGATATGAGCCGCAAAATATCAAAACTCTACTAGGCTTAAAACCAGTTTGCCAGTTTAAATTGGCATTTTAGAAAAAAACCGTCGGTTCGATTTCTGTCAAACCGTTCAAAAATACCGGGGTTAAAATACCGACCTTATATGTGAAACCGGTATCACCGGTTCAACCGACTGGTACGAACCGGTTTTTAAAACACCGCGTCTACTTCCACATAAATTGAATCGATGGCTGCAAAACCTTAATTATGATTTATGGTTATAAAATCATTTCTTTTTTTTTAACAGCTAAATACATGAATATTATACATAATAAGGATTGAACCCTTGACAAATCACCTTACCACCTCACAAATATGGGAATGACTAAAAATATAACTAAATTACTTAATTAAATAAATTTTAAAATAAATGATAAATGAATATACAAGGAGGTTAATGGGAAAAAGTGAATTGTTTAAAGAAATTGGTGTGAAGTTTTGTGGGTGTTGCTACATGGGCTCTTAGCAGTCGCTAAGTTGACTTATTGTTGGGCCAAGGGAACACATGTAGCCCGGGGCGAGGCATCGAATGATGATAAAATATATTCTATATATAGACCTAAATGACTAAACTAAGCAAGAAACTGATGTTAACTTATTTTAATTTTATGGGTAGTTCATATTCAGCTTATATTAAAACGCACTTTTATAATCTTTTACATCATATGTTAAACTAGTTTTAAGACCCTCGCGTTGCAACGGATATAAAACCGTTAAAAATAATCCATTAGACCCGGTTACGGCCTTTAATCAATTCAAGCCATCCAAATAGAAACTGAAGAGGCTCAGACAAATGAAAGACGTAAAAACGTTGAAGCGCACACGACCGTTTTAATAATAGTTAAAATAAAGTTTAATGAAAAAAAAACTAAAAGTTAAGGATCTAAATAGTTATTCTAACAAAATATAGGCTGTAAATAAAAATAAATAAATCTTATTAAAGTTAAGCGTTTATGAAAGAAAAACCAAAATAGTTGCTACGTATAATAAAGTGTAAGGGTAAATAACAAAAATAAGACAAAAGAAAACCTTATCAAAATGAATAATGATAATACTTGTTTTTTTATCGGTGATTTCTAAATATTTCAAAAATTTTAATATAGGTTTTCTAGGGACACCCAAACACCCACCCTCTACACTCCGTACAGTTGCTACGTATAATAAAATGTAAGGGTAAATAACAAAAATAAGACAAAAGAAAACCTTATCAAAATGAATAATGATAATACTTGTTTTTTTATTGGTTATTTCTAAATATTTCAAAAATTTTAATATAGGTTTTCTAGGGACACCCAGACACCCACCCTCTACACTCCGTACAGGGCTATACGGGGCCTATAAGCCCCGTATAGTGTTGTACGAGACGAATAGGGGTGTCCCTAGTAAGACCCTTTTAATATGGTTGAATTGTCACACCCCGACCAAAATGGCGAAACATGCCGGGACGCGACTATGATTACTCAATACACATGACACAATTAAAGTGATAATATTTAAATAACTCATTTATCAGTCAACATCAAATACAACACATCTTGTTCATACAAATAAAACAAATACAAGGAAAATAAATAGTTCAATTAGCTAATAACCTAAACGATCCAAAATAAAATAACGTCTTCAATTCTTCAATCAACCAAATATCAAACATTTAACATTGCATAGAATATATTTTTTCAACACGTATGTTGGTAAGCAATTTCATAATTTTTGGATAGCACGTATGTTGGTAAGCAATTTCATAATTTTTGGATATATAATATGAGGCAAAAATCCACAACCCATATGCGAAACTGTATAAAATAACGACAATTGAGGTGTATAAATCATAAGTAAACGAGGCTCATTTTTAATAGGTAAAATTACCAAATTATAAGGAGGGGCGTATGATCATACTTATTAAGGATGAGGATAAGGCTAACAACAAAAGCAATAAACATTTAGCAAATAAATCATATGAGACATATAACACACAATCGGACAATTATTCTAAGCATCACATAACCTAGAGTTTGTGGTTTGAGGATCTAAGTCTTAAATTGTGACATTCGTCAATTTCAGGTCTCGTTTGTATTCGTTTTTGTATTCGTTTATCATGTAAACCAACCCATTTTGTAAACCAAAGCTTATGATATAATCAAAATGATGGATTTTATGTTACAATATTGTTTTACACTTGTTGGGTCTTGAAAACATTTTATTTGGTCCTTAAAGCTCTTTAAAAATAACTTAAACCAAACTTTGGGGACCATTATTGCCATTTACCAAAAACTTGTTTGACCATTTCAACCATCACATGCATCTTTACCCTATTTGTATGAACCATACTCTTACCATTATAAAAGCAAGGCTCCATACACCATTTTGGTTGTTCATCTTCTCCAAATCTCTCTCAAATCCAAGTATTCATCTTCAACATTTTGTTATTTTGATTTCTTAAGGTCAACTAACTATAGTCTTTCATTTTAACTTGTTCATCTAATATTACTAACACTTGAATATGGTGGTACAGCATATATATAATACATATCCCTTGTTTCCTTTATTTGTTACTTCACCGACTCCGGTTGGTTAAGTTTCGAATGTCATAAGGCAAGGCTTCATGGAGGACTTCGTGTTCTTGATATATATTTACACACACATAACTTATTATACATATCACTTATGACTAACTTCTAACCCTTTTTAGTTTGTTCATCTTATTTACAAGTTCCATGGTGTGGGTTTGTATAAGACTAACCTCGGTTTAACCGAAACTAGTCCAAACCGGAAACCGAACTTTTGTTTACTAGTTTTGTTAAAATGGTTGTTTAAACATGTTTATTGCTAGATTTGAGTTTCAAAAATCATTTTTACAAGTTCTTTGATATTAAGCATATGGAATCCATCTATGAACTCGTTGGGAGATGGAAATCGAACTAAACCGAAACTTTTGCTTAAAAGACTTGTAGTTAACTTTTTAGTTGTAAAATTTAAGTTTTCTTCATTTATAAACCAATATACAAGTTCTATGATATTTGGGAATGTAGAAACCATCTATGAACTATTTGTGAGATGGAGACCGAACCAAACCGAACTATACCGACTTTTACTCGCTTAAGACACACAAGTGTGTTTTTAGCTATCAAGACTTGTATATTTCTTTAAAAATAGTTTACAAACTGATTTTAATTATTTTCTTAAGTACTTGGAATTGTTGGATCCAACTTGATCTCATCACATAGTTTGGACCGACAAAACCGAACACTTGTTTAACGTGCGTTGTTAGTTCTAAACAATAGATCTACATACTTGGTTAAGTGTTAGTATATTTTAATGAGTTATCTCATAACAATTAATATGTTGGAAAGTTGACTTTGGGTTTGACCATTTGTCAAGACCCGAACCGACAACCCGAACACTCGTTAAAGACCTGTTTTAGTATCTTTGTCCCAAAGGAACTTGCATTTTAGCATTTTTCCCACCTTATTACTTAACATTGGTTAAGTAAATATTAAAGTTAGATACTTTAACCCGGTTTCGAGCAAACTTACGTTTTTAAAGGATTGTTATTATAAATTCTTAAATAGTTACATTTTAAACCTTGAACTTTAATTGTTTACTTTTTGCAACAATTATTTTATTTAAAGATCTTCAAGACAACCATTCTAAATCCAAGATTTTATTGCCATTTAGGCCTTGCTCGTTAAACTCCATCCATCCGGTTATTCATCTTTTACCGATCAAGTTTTATACTTGAACGTGAGTAACTTCATACCCCGTTTTCTATCTTTTATTTTGGGGGTGACATTTCATCTTATCTAAACTAAATGTTTTATACTTGGGTCTTAAACCACAAACGTTGTTGTATACTTTACTTGAATAATTGCTCGATTTGGTGTTCTATGCTTATTTGCCTATGTGTTTATCGCTTTTGGATGGTGGAACTATAAATCCTAGACCATTTGGCAGCCCTTCATGGCAAGGTGTCGTTAACGTAATGCAATTAACGATAACTATAAAATCCTAAACTATTTGGAAACCCCTTATAGTTGGGTGTCGCTAACTTGTTAGCGATAACTATTTATCCAAGTTTATAGCTATTATTTATGGTTTTGTATACTAGTTTTGTGGCTTTTCATACTATATATTTCTATTGTTCAAACTTATGAATTGCTCACAAACCTTTGTGTTGATAAACTTTATTTTATGAAATGTTACAGGTTTGCATCTAGGTTGATTTTGGAGTTCGGTGAAGAAAACGTCACAAATACCGTTAGGATATTATCAAAAATGAACAATATTTGATTTGCTATATTTTGTTATATTTTGTTGTATTTGACTTATGAATATTTGGTTATGTGACATTTTCGATGTTGTGAAATGAAATGAGTTTGTTAAATATTGTCGCTTTAATTAGTGTCATGCGCTTATGAGCAATCGTTGCACCACGGCATGTTCCGCCGCCTTTGGTCGGGGTGTGACAGATTGGTATCAGAGCCATGACAATTAAGATAGGTGGTTAGACGTAACGACCTAGAATTGTTATGCTTAGGGTCCTATACGTGTGTTCATACGTGTTTACTCTATTTAATTGTTCATATCGCATGTTTATTTATAAACTTGTTTAAAATTCACCAATATCCTAAATGTTCACATACACACACTTTCATAGTATTTCCAAGGTATCCTTACCTTATAACGCAAAAAGTAGATTATTATTGTGTTTTATGGATTACAAGATTAACTTGGATCCCGTTGTTTCAAATCTCTTAAAGGTTGCGTTTATATCGGGTTTGTAGCCATCATAGAAAACGAGACATTATAAAATGACCATTTGACAAAAAGATTCCAAGGATCGAAGGTGATTTACTTACCTGGGATGGTTGAGTTATAATGCTCGTTTTCTAGGCCATAAACCGTGTTATAAATGTCAATTCTTTAAGTTGTCGAATGCGAGCGTTCCGGTCACCATCCTAATTTTCGGTGTTAAAACAATAGTACTACGGTGGTTCGTGTGCTAGTGTTTTGACATGACGTTGTATCTCGATTTATTGTGTTATCATTGTTATTTGAGTCCAAAACATGAAAAATTCGCGGTGATCTCGTGCACATGTTTAGACTCCAACATGGTGTTTTATAAAAACCTTTTACTTAGTGTTGGAATATCAAGTCGTGGTGATTTCACGCGCGATTTTTCTGACTCTATAAAATCTCAAAAATCTCAAATTTTCAAGCTTTAACTATCTCAAAATCATTTACGTTTTGTTTACGGTTTTGTTATTTATAAACAAAGTTTTATATTTTATCTAACACTAACATCTTCTCCATACTAACTCTAGGATTCACAAAAATCAAAAAAATCGAAATCTTATTTTATTTTATACACCTTGGTATTCATTTCCTTTACCCAAAACTTATCCCATTTTCTTTATAAATTTTAGCATGCCTCCGCTAAGACGCCAACCGCGATGGGACTCCACCCGACGTATGGCCGCTCTTGTCGCCAAGCAAATGGCCGCTGTGATTCCCGAACTTATGACCCAAATACAAGCAAACCAACCCGCACCCGTTGTTGCACCTATTGAACCCAAACCCGCATCCTACCTGCTTAAAAAATTTACTAGTGCCAACCCGGCCGAATTCTTTGGAACCAACTGTGCGACTACCTTGTCGCAATGGTTCGAATATGTGGAGAATGTGTTTTTACACAGCGAATGCCCCGAAGCGAAAAAGACAAACTTCGCTTCAAGCATGTTTAGGGGAACCGCCCTAACATGGTGGGTAGTGTTATGCACCTCCAAGGTACGGATGTGGCCATGGCTCTTCCATGGGCCGAGCTCAAGGCGCTTATGAAGAAGAAATTCTGTCCCAAACACGAGCTCCAAAAGCTTGAGGAAGAATTTTGGAACCTAAAGCAAGAAAGTGGTGATAACGCCGGTTACTCACTCCGTTTCCATGAGCTGAGTATCCTTGTTCCCCATTTGGTTACCCCAACCGAAGGTGAAATTGATAAATATATTGGGGGTTTACCGTTGAAAATTCGGGACTCGGTCATGAGTAGCAAACCCACGAACCTTGAGGAAGCCATCACATTAGCCGGTTGGCTATCGGAAAATCACGTGAAGGCGGGTACCCTAACCCTCAAGAAAGCAAGTGAGAAAGACAAGCCCGAGCCCGCTCCCCAAACCAAGGCTGAACCCACACCACAAGCTATTAACTACTCAAACTCTTCCCGACACAACAACAACAACAACAAAAAGAAACCCAAAACCAACTACCGAAATTATGCCGTCACCCAACCTCAACCACCACAACAAACCCAAACCCTCCCTCAAAACCGAAAACCTTATGTTGGGAACTCCCCGCTATGTAACACTTGCCAACTTCAACACCCAACAAACTCGCCTTGTCGCCAATGTACCATTTGTAACCGACTTGGCCATCTCAACACCACATGCCGATCCCCACTACGAACCCAACCCAACCAACCTAACCAACCAAACCAACCAAGAACTTTTCCCCAAAATTCCCAAAACCGATATGCACCCTACCCACCAAACCAACCCCAACCACCCCGAGCTTGTTACAATTGTGGAGATCCAAACCATTTCCGCAACAATTGCCCTCGCCTCACCTTTGCTAACCAAACCGTGACCGTACCTTACTACCAAACCCAAGCTTACCAAGTTCAAACCTACCAACCCCAAATTCCCCAACTCAATGCATCACTCATCCAACCCATCCAAGCAATCCAAGCACCACCTCCACCTCCACAACAAGCACCTCAAGTCAACCATGGTAATCAAGGGCGAGCTTTTATGATGAATGCAAATCAAGCTCAAGTGGCAAACGATGTTGTGAACGGTATGTTTTTGGTGAACTATCATTTGGCTTCTATTTTATTTGACACCGGTGCCGATAGAAGTTTTATTTCTTTGAAATTTGAGTCGAAACTTGCGATGCCTCGAACTAAACTTTCCCGGCCGTTCTCTGTTGAAGTCGCCAATGGAAATTCTATTACCATCAATTCCGTATTCCGCGATTGTTCTCTTATTCTTTATAAGCATAAATTCTCCATTGATCTCATCCCGATGCAAATGGGTAGCTTCGATGTCATAGTAGGCATGGATTGGTTATCTTTGCACCGTGCTGAAGTCGTTTGTTTTGATAAGTTCATTCGCATCCCGCCTGTCAACGGTAAAATTCTTAAGGTCTTTGGAACGCAACGCCCCGAAGGCTAAATCTCATGTCGTGTGCTCAATCGCAAAAGTACTTACGCCAAAAGTATGTTCCGTTTCTAGCTCTCTCGGTGACAAAAGACAAAAAGGAAAGGAAGATTCAAGATATTCCTATTGTTCGTGATTTCCTTGATGTCTTTCCCGATGATGTTACCGGTCTTCCTCCCGTTCGTCCGATTGAATTCCAAATCGATCTTGTGCCCGGCGCGATGCCCGTGGCCAAGGCTCCTTATCGTCTAGCCCCGTCGGATATGCAAGAACTGTCAAACCAACTCGAAGAACTTTCCGATAAAGGCTTCATTCCTCCAAGCTCTTCTCCTTGGGGCGCTCTCGTTCTCTTCGTGAAAAATAAGGATGGTTCGTTTCGTATATGCATTGAATATCGTGAACTTAACAAGCTTACTATTAAAAACCGTTATCCATTGCCACGTATCGATGACTTATTCGACCAACTTCAAGGCGCAACTTGTTTCTCCAAAATTGATCTTCGATCGGGTTATCATCAATTGCGTGTTCGCGAAGAAGACATTCCAAAAACCGCTTTCCGTACTCGATATGAAAATTTTGAATTTTTGGTTATGCCCTTCGGGTTAACAAATGCACCCGCGGTATTTATGGACCTCATGAACCGCGTTTGCAAACCATTCATTGATAAATTCGTTATTGTCTTTATTGATGACATCCTTATCTTTGCTAAATCCAATGCCGAACATGAACATCATTTGCGTTCCATTCTCGAGCTCCTTAGAAACGAAAAACTCTATGCCAAATTCTCCAAATGTGAATTTTGGCTCGAGGAAGTTCAATTTTTGGGACATATCATAAATGACAAAGGTATTCATGTTGATCCCGCTAAAACTAAGGCCGTTAAGGATTGGAAAACTCCAATGACTCCCTCGGAAATTCGATCCTTCCTCGGTTTGGCCAGATATTATCGTCGTTTCATTCGGAATTTTTCCAAAATCTCTTTGCCTTTTACCTCTCTCACCCATAAGGGACAACCCTTCAATTAGGGTTCGAAGCAAGATGAAGACTTTTGTACTCTCAAGGACATGCTTTGCAATGCTCCCGTTCAAACCCTTCCCAATGGAAACGACGATTTTGTTGTATTTTGCGATGCCTCCCATCAAGGCCTTGGTTGTGTTCTCATGCAACGAGGTCAGGTAATCACATACGCATCAAGGCAACTTAAGGTCAACGAGAAGAACTATACGACTCACGATCTCGAACTTGGTGCCGTCGTTTTCGCTCTCAAAATCTGGAGACATTACCTTTATGGTACAAAATGTGTGGTTTTTACCGATCATAAAAGCCTTCAACACATTTTCGACCAAAAAGATCTCAACATGAGACAACGACGATGGGCCGAATTACTTAGTGATTACGATTGCGAGATTCGCTACCACCCCGGTAAAGTGAATGTTGTCGCTGACGCCCTAAGTCGAAAGGTTAATGTTAAATCCGTTCTACTTCTAAGCGTCATTGTTCAAACCGATCTTCAAATTCGTATCTTTCAAGCTCAACGCACCTCCGTCGAAGAAGGTAATATGTACGACGAAATGTCATGTGGAGCCGAACTTCAACTCGAAACCAAACCCGATGGCCTTTTGTATTTTCTCAATCGTTTGTGGGTTCCCGATCGCGATGACCTTCGTACTTGTATTCTCGACGAAGCTCATAATTCGCATTATTCCGTTCACCCCGGTGCAGATAAGATGTATTTCGATCTTCGTGCTACCTTTTGGTGGCCGGGTATATGTGTGACACTCGTCAATTTCAGGTTAACTCCGTTAACTCAAACTCCGTCAATTCAAACTTAAGATCACTTGATCTAGAACGCACATCTCATTACATTTAAAATAAGGTTTTAAATGACGCTTGACAAATTACTACACGTGTAGTCTTTCTGGATTGCACCGAAACGCAAACGAGTTGAAGCAAACCATTGGTGAATAAACGAAAAACATCAAAACAATAATTATGTGATAATTATGTGTTAGACTTATGTGTTATGTGATAACATTGTATGAAACGTTAACTCAAGATGCAAACAAGTTAATTTAAGCTAGAAAAATAATATTTAGAAGTGGAGGGGCCTTGATGTAACATATTATTATTAAATAATATTAACCAAACCCTAACTCTTTCTCCCCTCTCTCTCTCTCTAAACCCGACGGCAGCCCTCTCTCTCCCTCTCTTCGTGATCGGCAGCCACAACACACACACATATCACACCCGTTTGATCTTATTCTTCATAATCGGAGCATCCCACACTCGTTTCTAAGCACCTCTCACGTTTCTCTTGGTTGTTTCTGCATTTTTAAGGTATAAATATGAAACCCTAATTATTGAATATCATGTATTAAGTGTTCTTATGATTGATTATTGCTAGAGGATGATTGATTATGTGTTGGTTATTGATATTGATGATCATATGTGATTTTGAACGGTGAAAGATTGATGAATCATTGGTTGATTGTAAACCCTAGAGGGTTACTACTGATTTTTGTGATTAATTATGTTTATTACATGTTTTGAGTTATGTCGTATGCTTAGGATGCATGTTAGACGATTGTTTGTGCTTGCTGAGTTTTGACAGCAGTAATTCTTAAACTTGAACGACATGTAACTTGTTAATTATAAAAGCAAACTGAGCTATTTATGAGTCTACAAGGTAGTGCTCTGAGTCTAGTTTTCAGAAAGTCCAACCACGCCTAATTTGGAGGTGTTTTGGTTGGTCAAACGATTTAAATGCGATTAAAGGTCAAAACTGGTACTGGACAGATTGTAAGTTATGTTTAGACAACTGTAACTAAATGTTAATATGGAAATTGGTCGAGGTTGTTAACACTACAGGGTACTATGATGAGTCTAGTTTCAATAAAGTCCAAGTTTGTAATTTTTGGACAAGTAAAGATTAACTTTTATTATTTTACAAAACTGAAGTGCAAATCTGAATTGTGAGACCTGCTGTTAGGTTGTTTTGTAAATATCATATCTCATGAACTACAAGACCAAATGGGTTGGTTCCACTTCTGGAAGTTAACTTGTTGAGTTAAGAACCTAACCCAATTGGTCTTGCATTAATTGGATTTTTCATTTAACGGGGATAACAAATAAAATTCTGTTGCGCATGAATTTGACTGCTGTGAGTTTGTTGTAATGTTTTGATCATTATGAGTAAACTGTGTAGAATAAAAATACAATAAAATATGTTCTGGAAACCTAACTCATGTATGTTTTTGTGAAGATTTTTGGTAAATTAATTGAGATGCTATGATCTGTTGGATAGAATAATCTTTCAAGTAGAATTCTGTCTTGATGAAACTAGCTGCTAAACTATGTGAAAATACGTGAAACGTGCTAATTGCTAGATAATTGTTATGTTTTGACCAAATTGCCCTTGCGGGGAATAATTGCTAGTAATGTACACCATTAACACTTGACACGTAAATAGTTGTTCACACACGTAACGTATCACTAATGTGCTTGTTGAGACACACACTATTCACAAACGAAACACGAAACGTATCTTGTGCATAGGTATTATGTGCCGAGTCTAGAGACTCGATAATAGTTCCGACACTTAGAAAATATCCTTGTTGTTTTAGAACGCTAGTGAGAGTTTTCTGTGACGCGCATCACTTGGGTGACTTGTTTTTGGAATTCTTCGCAAACAGTGAGTTTCACGTTCCCTTTTAACTATTTTAAACGCTTTTCACTTGGGGGAGAATACATACTCCGAAACACTTTTAGATTTTGTTATTAGATTATATATCACTTGTAAAGACTAAGTGGCAAACGAAATAACTGAAGTCCTTCACACATCGAACCGTTTAGTATTGAATAATAGCGAGTCATTGTTGAGTAGTACTACTGGGTTTGACAAACCCCACCCAACGCTAAACTCGGCTGGAGGTCGAGTGGGTGTAATCTTGGCTAAACACATTACCATGGTCGGGATAGACCTGGTGGCAAGGCACTTGTTAAACAGTCAGCTTCGGTGTCGAACACTTACTCATACTTGCTTTATAGGCTAGCTACCTATAGATATATAATTGATTTAACACTATCTGGTAACGCTAAACGCAAAACGCTAAACGCGAAACGTAAACGCAAACGCTTTATTTTATATACAATTGTGAACCCACCAACCCCGTGTTGACACTTTTAGTATGTTATTCTCAGGTAGCCGAGGCGGGCGCGCGGTATAGGATCATGCATTACTTTGAACGCTACTGTTTATGCAAACTCGTTTTAAACTATTATTAATTGGGTTTTTAAGTCGTCCTACGTGGCGCAACAATTGGGTTTAAATGTTTTTACGTTTCCGCACCTATTTACACTTAAACATTTACGTGGTTTGAAAACTTTATTTACGGTTTGATTATAACTAATGATTCCGATCCTGTTAGTTCACACCCTCTGACGGTAAAACTCCGTTAGTGGATTTGAGGGTGTGACAGTATGAAAAAGGACGTAGCGTTGTTTGTATCTATAGTCTTACTTGCTCGAAAGTCAAAGCCGAACATCAAAGACCTTTTAGTCTACTCGAGCAACCACCGATTCCCGTTTGGAAATGGTAAGACATTGCTATGGACTTTACCAAATTACCCAAAACCCAAAAGGCAATGATAGCATTTGGGTGATCATCGATCGATTAACCAAATCTGCTCATTTCATTCCGATCCGCGAGAAGTATTCTGTCGAGCAGCTTGCTCAAATCTATGTTCGGGAAATCGTATGCCGACACGGTTTGCCACTGTCTATCATCTCCGACCGCGATGCCCGTTTTACCTCTCATTTTTGGCGTTCACTTCAAGAAGCTTTGGGTACACGTCTCGATCTTAGCACCGCTTATCATTCTCAAACGGACGGTCAATCCGAACGTACAATCCAAACACTCGAGGATATGCTACGAGCATGTGTTCTTGATTTCGGTGGGAATTGGGATTATCATCTTCCGTTCATCGAGTTCTCCTACAACAATAGCTACCACTCTAGCATTGATGTGGCTCCTTTTCAAGCTCTTTACGGTCGTAAATGTCGTTCCCCGATTTGTTGAAACGAAATCGGTGAAGCTCAAATCACAGGACCCGAAATGGTCCAAGAAGCCACCGATGTCATTAATCAAATCCGTAAGAATCTCCTAGCCGCTAGAGATTGTCAGAAGAGTTACGCCGACAAACGGCGAAAACCGATCGAATTTAATGTTGACGATCTTGTACTTCTAAAAGTATCCCCTTGGAAGGGGGTAGTCCGTTGTGGAAAGAAGGGTAAACTAGCTCCTCGTTTCGTTGGTCCTTTCAAAATTCTTGAGCATGTTGGGAAAGTAGTGTATCGACTTGAACTACCGCAAGAACTTGCCGGTTTTCATCCGACATTTCATGTTTCGAATCTTAAAAAGTGCCTAGCCGAGGGTAATCTCCATATACCTCACGACGAAGTTCATGTTGATAAGTCTATGATTATGGTTGAACGACCCGTTGAGATTTTGGATCGCAACGAGAAGAAAACCAAGCGTAGTCGTATTCGGTTAGTAAAAGTTCGATTGGAATCACGGCGTGGCGCGGAGTTTACTTGGGAACGAGAAGACGCATTGAAAGAGAAGTATCCAAATTTGTTTGCATCATCATCTTCATCTTAATTTCGGGACGAAATTTCCTAAAGTAGTAGATACTGTGACATTCGTCAATTTCGGGTCTCGTTTGTATTCGTTTTTGTATTCGTTTATCATGTAAACCGACCCATTTTGTAAACCAAAGCTTATGATATAATCAAAATGATGGATCTTATGTTACAGTATTGTTTTACACTTGTTGGGTCTTGAAAACATTCTATTTGGTCCTTAAAACTCTTTAAAAATGACTTAAACCAAACTTTTGGGACCATTATTGCCATTTACCAAAAACTTGTTTGACCATTTCAACCATCACATGCATCTTTACCCTATTTGTATGAACCATACTCTTACCATTATAAAAGCAAGGCTCCATACACCATTTTGGTTGTTCATCTTCTTCAAATCTCTCTCAAATCCAAGTATTCATCTTCAACATTTTGTTATTTTGATTTCTTAAGGTCAACTAACTATAGTCTTTCATTTTAACTTGTTCATCTAATATTACTAACACTTGAATATGGTGGTACAACATATATATAATACACACCCCTTGTTTCATTTATTTGTTACTTCACCGACTCCGGTTGGTTAAGTTTCGAATGTCATAAGGCAAGGCTTCATGGAGGACTTCGTGTTCTTGATATATATTTACACACACATAACTTATTATACATATCACTTATGACTAACTTCTAACCCTTTTTAGTTTGTTCATCTTATTTACAAGTTCCATGGTGTGGGTTTGTATAAGACTAACCTCGGTTTAACCGAAACTAGTCCAAACGGGAAACCGAACTTTTGTTTACTAGTTTTGTTAAAATAGTTGTTTAAACATGTTTATTGCTAGATTTGAGTTTCAAAAATCATTTTTACAAGTTCTTTGATATTAAGCATATGGAATCCATCTATGAACTCGTTGGGAGATGGAAACCGAACTAAACTGAAACTTTTGCTTAAAAGACTTGTAGTTAACTTTTTAGTTGTAAAATTTAAGTTTTCTTCATTTATAAACCAATATACAAGTTCTATGATATTTGGGAATGTAGAAACCATCTATGAACTATTTGTGAGATGGAGACCGAACCAAACCGAACTATACCGACTTTTACTCGCTTAAGACACACAAGTATGTTTTTTGCTATCAAGACTTGTATATTTCTTTAAAAAATAGTTTACAAACTGATTTTAATTATTTTCTTAAGTACTTGGAATTGTTGGATCCAACTTGATCTCATCACATAGTTTGGACCGACAAAACCGAACACTCGATTAACGTGCGTTGTTAGTTCTAAGCAATAGATCTACATATTTGGTTAAGTGTTAGTATATTTTAATGAGTTATCTCATAACAATTAATATGTTGGAAAGTTGACTTTGGTTTTGACCATTTGTCAAGACCCGAACCGACAACCCGAACACTCGTTAAAGACCCGTTTTAGTATCTTTGTCCCAAAGGAACTTGCATTTTAGCATTTTTCCCACCTTATTACTTAACATTGGTTAAGTAAATATTAAGGTTAGATACTTTAACCCGGTTTCGAGCAAACTTACGTTTTTAAATGATTGTTATTATAAATTCTTAAATAGTTACATTTTAAACCTTGAACTTTAATTGTTTACTTTTTGCAACAATTATTTTATTTAAAGATCTTCAAGACTACCATTCTAAATCCAAGATTTTATTGTCATTTAGGCCTTGCTCGTTAAACTCCATCCATCCGGTTATTCATCTTTTACCGATCAAGTTTTATACTTGAACGTGAGTAACTTCATACCCCGTTTTCTATCTTTTATTTTGGGGGTGACATTTCATCTTATCTAAACTAAATGTTTTATACTTGGGTCTTAAACCACAAACGTTGTTGTATACTTTACTTGAATAATTGCTCGATTTGGTGTTCTATGCTTATTTGCCTATGTGTTTATCGCTTTTGGATGGTGGAACTATAAATCCTAGACCATTTGGCAGCCCCTCATGGCAAGGTGTCGTTAACGTAATGCAATTAACGATAACTATAAAATCCTAAACTATTTGGCAACCCCTTATAGTTGGGTGTCGCTAACTTGTTCGCGATAACTATTTATCCAAGTTTATAGCTATTATTTATGGTTTTGTATACTAGTTTTGTGGCTTTTCATACTATATATCTATTGTTCAAACTTATGAATTGCTCACCAACCTTTGTGTTGATAAACTTTATTTTATGAAATGTTACGGGTTTGCATCTAGGTTGATTTTGGAGTTCGGTGAAGAAAACGTCACAAATACCGTTAGGATATTAGCAAAAATGAACAATATTTGATTTGCTATATTTTGTTGCATTTGACTTATGAATATTTGGTTATGTGACATTTTCGATGTTGTGAAATGAAATGAGTTTGTTAAATATTGTCGCTTTAAATAGTGTCATGCGCTTATGAGCAATCGTTGCACCCCGACATGTTCCGCCGCCTTTGGTCGGGGTGTGACATAAATCATTTTGTTTGAGTAAGTATGCAAGCTACATCGAATTCATAAAAGAGACAAAGTGGATGAAATTACTCACTTGGAAAACTGACGTTGATGAAGAAAACTTAGAATAAATTCTCAAATAAGCGAGGCCGACGGTTCGGTTTAACGTGTGTGTCCTAGATTGAAAGACCTTGAGATAATATTGAGTCTTGAAGATGGAATATAAATGGTATAATAGTTCATAAAACAAGGCTTGGGCTTTCGGGATTTTAAGTTATATTTTACAAAATGCGGTTAAATAAAGTAAGGATAAAGTGAAATGAGATCTACATGACACCGGTCTTTGATGTTTAGTTTAACTCAACCTTTATTAAATTTTACATATGGGAGTTGGTTTAGTGCAAGTGTGTACGATCCCGCTAATGTAAGCATCAAAATCCGACTTTTAAAGGGTTGCGTGGTATAGTCAGTTCGAGATTTGATAAAGTATATAAAGTAATACTTCCAAAATCCTAAGTAATATGAGTAATATAAAGTAAAACATAACTAAAACTATAGGTTGAGCTTTTGGTGGTTTGAAGACATAAGTTTTTATTACTAATAAGTATATATTTTTTTTGAAAGACAACTTTATAAAGATCATTCGCTGGGACAAAACAAAAATGTTTACATGCTAAGGAAAAGATCTTTAATCCACTCAGTCCACCAACAAAAAAATATAATAGCACTACGACTAGAACACCACAAATTCAACAATGAAATAATGGAATCAAATGAGTTTTCTTTCTCGACTTCCCGTTGACCGAAAACCTTACCATTTCAAAACCTCCAAATACACCACTAAGCTGTATAAATAATCGCCTCAATAACCCCTCTCTTATTTTTTATAAATATAAGCGAATCTAACCACAAGATTATCGAATGAAGAGAACGGATAACCGGAAACGAAATATCCAACTAACTACGAATACAACTCCTTATCCTATTTGCAAGAGTATATACAACAACATATGATTCGAAGATTCAACCGTAGCTGAACAAATCGGACAAACAATATGTTGAATGTCAAAGACCCTCTTACTTAAGTTTAGTCTTGTCGGAAGACGATCCAAAAGAAGTCTCCAGACATGAATATTAACCTTCCTCGGGATAAGTCTATGCCATCTAGTAACATGACTCCCATCCGGAAGATCTTTAATATCAGTGTGTTTTCTAATAGACTTAACCGAAAAATCATCTGCTAGATCCAACTACCACACCCATTTATCATTTGAATCTCCCAAACAAACATCGGCTATAACTAACTGAAGGCCGATAAACTGATTATATTCTGAACCTCCCATCGGTATTTTTCTCCAACCCCAAACCGTCCCCGAAGTAGTGATCTGGTCACAAATCACACAATCGTTTTGGGTGTCCAAATTAAACAATCTAGGATACCGATAAAAAAATGGAACATCACCCGGCCAAACCTCATTCCAAAAAGATGTTTTCTTCCCATTTACCACTTTATTTTTAATAGAGTTAATAGGAATCAATTCTCTTCATTTAATTCCTACATGCTTATAACAATTTTAGCCCAAATCCCATTTAAACTTTTAAAGAAGTAGACATACCCGAATTATCAAGGTTCTATCCATATAAGTTTTGTAAAACTTGAACCCACAGAGAATTTTGACTATTAACAAACCTCCATCGCCACTTGAAGAAGCGTCCTATTTAGATTCCACAAACTTCAATGTCGAATCCATATTTAGATTTATCTGCAAGAACAACTTCCCATTTTACCCAAGGATTTTTTCGATTCATCTCATCCCCTCCCCCCCCAAAAAAAAATCTCGCTCTCATGCCTTCTATCTTTTTGTTAACCGTCTTTGGAATCTTAAAAAGAGATAAATAATAAATGCCAATAGAACCAAGGACGTAATAAAAACTGACCCCCCCCCCCCCCCCAATATGGACAAAAGATTTGCTTTCCATTTAGAAAGCCTTTTATCAAATTTCTTCAAAATAGGCTTCCAACCATTAGAATTCGACATGCTTGCTCCAACTAGGATACCTAAGTAAATAAATGGGGATTTTCCAGCTTTGCATCCAACTATATCATCAAATTGCTTCACATCTCCATGAACTAACATTAACCCCGAATAAACTAGACTTATACATGTTAAGCTTTAAACCCGAAACGAAAAAAAAAACCAAAAAACAATTAAGGCGAAGACTATAAAAATGCAAATTATCAACCGACCATTCCCCAACATAATCACATCATTGGCATAAACTAAATGAGATAAAGAAAAGTTATCTCTACCAATTCGCACCCCACAATATAGTCCCACGTTTTTAATATATTCTATAGCAACATGAAGCCCCTCCAAAACAATAATAAAGAGGAAATTAGATAAAGGGTCTCCTTGCCAAAGGCCCCTTTCTAGTTGTCAACCGAGAATGACTTCCGTATATCAAAACAAATGATAATTTAGTCAATAATAATTCATATCCTAATTAACTAATAAAACTTTTACTCTTCCATTTTTATTAATAGCAATTCCAAAAAACGTAAGATTAAAATCTAAATAAATGAATAGAAATAGTATACTAATTATTTGAATTTGGTCTGAAATATTCGAGCTCTTCTTGTTCAAAAAATAATAAAATAAATTAAACTTGTAGACCAAAATCTGAACTTATGTCCGTGGCTAATTAAAAAACAGTTGATTGAGCTGGTTTTGTCAAATCCAGTTTGAACTTTAACCCCACCAACCTCTTTGTTTTAAAAGCAGTGTACCCACTACTCTAAACACATTACTTCATTGGGGCTTTAAAATTTTGAATCCTCTTTATGACACACATTTGAACCTCTTTGACTCATGTCTCAACAACAAACCAGTGCCATGAATCTAATCTTGCTTTGGGTTTTATCAGCTGCTTACATTTCAACAACCCTTTTCAGCACTTGTTCTTTTGCTCTCACTCAAGATGGTAACATTCTTGTTCCTATTCCAAACAAAAAGATTGTTTTTTTGACACTTTTTTGTATTAATAATCTTGAATCTTTATTGTTTCTTTTAGGGTTAACTTTGCTGGAGCTGAAACAAAGTTTGAATGACACCAAGAATGTTTTGAGCAATTGGGTGGATAATGTTGAAACCCCATGTCAATGGACTGGTATCACTTGCTACCCAAGTGACCAAAGAGTTTTAGCAATGTAAATCTATGACTTCTTGTTTCAAGTTTTTAACCTTTTTACTGCATATTTCAAGAAATGTTAAAAAGGAACAAAAACCCTAATTTCAAGAAAATTTGTTTTTGCTAAAAGTTGTAACCTTTGATTAAATTTGGGGATTTTACAGAAACTTGCCATACATGGAGCTTGAAGGGTTTATATCTCCAAGCATTGGTAAACTCAGTAGATTACAGAGACTGTAAGTGTATTTTAACTATTTTTGCATCTTTATTAGTTGTAATATGTGCAAATTTTGGTTGTACTTTGTTTTCTATAATATGGTGTTCTTGTTTATTATCAGGGCACTTCACCAAAATAGATTACACGGTATCATACCTAATGATATAAGTAAATGTGTTGAACTCAGAGCTGTGTAAGTCAAACTGTGAATTTGGTATCTTCTTTGTTTAGCAATGTGCAATATTAAATATTGTACATTTTACTGATATGCAATGTGCTGGATCTTGTGTAGGTACTTGAGGGCTAATTTTCTTCAAGGTGGCATACCTTCAAATATGGGAAACCTTTCTCTTCTTAGTATACTGTAAGTTAGTTTCATTTTTTTTAGATTGTGCATTCTTTTCATAATCGAAGTAACATATTGCTGACCGAAATTTAAGAATTATATAAGTGGAAAATTCATTTATGTATAAATGTGGTTCACCTACTAGGGTTTTGTCCATATGCAGTGACAAGTGATTTAGCAGAAGTCAAATAATGTGTTTTATGCTATATCATATATGTTATACTTTTACCCATGACTTAAACTGAAGAATGTTAATTAAAACTTGGTTCTTGTTTAATTTGTATCCATTATTTCTCTCATTATTCAGGGATTTGTCAAGCAATACTTTGAGGGGAGCAATACCTTCATCTCTTGGTCATCTCATTCGTCTTCAATCCTTGTAAGTTACTTAGTTAGTTTGATAATCATGTTGCTTTAAATTTGAAAAATAAATTGATAATCACATTTACTTTCAGGAACTTATCTGCAAATTTTTTTTCGGGTGAAATTCCAAATTTTGGAGCACTAACAAAGTTTGGAAACAACTCGTAAGTTACCAACTTTATATAACTTTAAAATACTACGTAGATGCATTTAGTCTTAAGTTGTCATCAAGCATGTTATTTACTTATTTTGTATTCTAGCATTTGATTTTCTTGAATTATTCATAGCTTATTCACCTTTTCCAAAAATACTAATTTGAAATACGGGTCACTACACGTAGGTTTATTGGTAATTTAGAACTTTGTGGCCAGCAAATACACAAACCGTGCAAAACGTCATTGGGATTTCCTGCTGTCTTACCGCATGCAGAAAGTGATGAAGCAGCAGGCAAGTTGTTAATATGAAAAACGACTTTTTGTTCATTAAAAATACAAAAATTACTTGTGGGCAGAATCAGTCTTAACCGTTTATGATGTATTTTAACTGTTACAGTGCCTAAAAGTTCGTCTCATTCAGTAAAAGGAGTATTTATCGGTGTTGTGGTCGCGTTGTGTGTAGCACTTGTGTCCTTTGTATCGTTGTTGGTTTGGTTGCTTACAAAGAAATCACGGGCTGCAAAACGATACGTGGTTGTCAAGAAACAATTTCATCAAGAAACGAGTAAGGAAAGAGAAAAAAAAGCTCACATTTTTAAGTGTTTTAGTAAAGTTTATTAATTTCTTAACTGATTTTATGACTTTATAGGTACACAACTTATAACATTCCACGGTGACCTTCCTTACCCTTCGAGTGAGATTATCGAGAAGCTCGAGTCTCTTAATGATGAACATATGGTTGGTTCGGGTGGGTTTGGGACTGTGTACCGAATGGCCATGAATGATTGTGCCACGTTTGCTGTTAAAAGAGTTGACCGAAGACGAGAAAGTCAAGATCTAGCATTTGAACGGGAATTGGAAATATTGGGCAGTGTTAAACATATTAATCTTGTTAATCTTCGAGGGTATTGTCGGTTTCCTGATTCAAAGCTTCTTATCTATGACTATGTGGCCAATGGTAGTCTTGAAAATTTCTTACATGGTAAGCTTCATACTTTGACTTAGGGTGTCTATGAAACTGAAAAACCGAACCAAAATAAAACCGATGGTTTCGTTTTTATATTTTCGTGAAAAGCGAATTTTTGGTTCGGTTTTGCATGTAACTAAAATGAAAAAACCAAACCGAATTTATGGATATTTGTTTTTAATTATGAATGCCAAGTAATTTGTAAGAGTTTAGTAAATAGTGTAAACCAAATATTTTAGGTCCAAATGTATAATAATAAATTAATTATTAATCTACAAAAAGATTTAGACCCATATTCATTATTTTGGTTTTTTTTTTGCCACCCAAAGTTTTAAAGTCCAAATGGTAAATTGAAAACAAAAAATCTTAAACCGAACGGTTTCCAAAAATCGGTTTTTGGTTCGGTTTGAGCCAGGACCGACCCAGACCGTCTACTTTATATGTGTTTAGTGTTTAAATGTTTTTATAAATTTGTGATTTTAGAATGCCAGGACGGAGATCAAACGTTGAGTTGGACTGCTCGTTTGAAAGTAGCTTACGGTTCAGCTCGTGGATTGGCTTATCTGCACCATGATTGTAGTCCGAAAATACTTCACCAGAATATAAAATCGAGCAATATTCTTCTAGATGATAATCTCGAGCCTCGGGTTTCTGATTTTGGTCTTGCTAAGCTTTTGGTAGATGAGGAAGCTCACGTAACCACTGTCGTGGCTGGCACTTTCGCCTATCTTGCACCAGGTTTGTCTCTTTTTTCACTTTCCGCTATCTTGACCAAATCATAAATATTTTCATTTTATGTTAAACAGAGTATCTGCAAAGCGGACGAGCCACTATGAAATCAGATGTTTATAGCTTTGGGGTTTTGTTATTGGAGCTTATAACGGGAAAACGACCAACTGATCCGACTTTTGTGAAACGGGGCCTAAATGTTGTTGGTTGGGTATGTATTTCTAACCTTTTTCATATAAAGGTTGAATATTTGAAAATGCAATAAATAATTTGATTCTGAATTTAATTAAACAGTTGAACACCCTGCGAAAGGAGAATCGTTTGGAAGATGTGGTGGACAATAGGTGCACCGATGCAGACACAACGACTGTAGAAGCGGTTCTGGAGATTGCAGGGAGGTGCACTGAGGCGAACCCGAATGACAGACCATCAATGCAAGAGGTTTTGCAGTTTATAGAACAAGAGGTGATGTCACCTTGCCCGAGTGACTTCTATGACTCACATTCAGATTATGCTTGATCATAATCAATCCGTTGATTTTCTTGACACTTTCTAAATTAAGTAACTTCCCTGTGGCTGGAGATTGTTTGTATATTAATGTTTTGGGAACTAAAGATTTTGTTCGTTCATCCGCAACCAGAAATGAATGTGAAATGAGTTTTGTAACATCAGCTTCTTTGTGGGGTTATTATTTTTTAAGTTATGTTATGAGTTCTAAGAGCTTTTTTTAAATAAATGTGTGGCTAAAGTTGAGCTGGTGCTTATTCATTGTTCTTAATAGATTCAATATGAAACCCCATATTCAATTGGTTAAGATGTCCCGAAGCTTATATTATAAAAATGGTTGCATCATTTTCAGATGGCATCACTAAGATTCCACGTGTAGATCATAGTCTTAAATTAAGCACCGCAGGCAGGATTATTCTGAATTTTTAATAGTTGTTTTTGGAGTAAATAAAGAAGATTATGCAAACTATATGTATAGGAGTCTAAAATATATATTTTCATCAAGCACAATTGTTTAGTAAACTATTATGGCTCAAAATTCTTTATAGAACATCTTATCAACTGCCAGTAACATGTTGATGTAAGGAGAATTAATAGTGTATATCCCATTTTCAAGTATAAAGAAAAAAATTATTAAATTCTTAGCAATTCAGAAACAACAATAGTTGCTTTCACATTGATTATTTTATGTTATCAAATTTATATTAAAATTAAACAAATATTAGACTCTTAGATGGGAATGCACATTGGTCTTTATTCCTTTCCACATTATTCTTTTCTTGGGAAATTTCATGAAGAACATACAACAATAAAACTTACATAATGAGTTAACTCAATAAGGCCAAAAACAAAATGATTGATCAAGTTCTTGGTCATCACTATTTATGATCTTTGGCAACATGTTACCGGTAACTGGATTTACAAACATCTTCGCCAAGTTATCTTCTTCATCCAAAGATTCATCACTGTGATCATAATCAAACAAATAAGAGGGGTCAGCCCGCTCTAATAAACATTGGACCTCATCTACGTATTTTGGGCTGCTCGAGTCACTCATAACGTCCCCCACATTTAAGTTCTTGGATATATATTCATCATTCAAACAATCTGCACATATGATGTATATATGTGTGAACCCTCGGGTGGGCAAAAGTGAAATTGCACTAATTTTGAAATTGCACATATGATATATATATGTGTGAACCCACGGGTGGGCAAAAGTGAAATTGCACTAATTTTGACGTTATTTTACTAATCTCGTGAAAATAACGTTAAAAGTGACGGACGGTTAATCAGGCATCATGTAGTGGCGTTGATAGCCGAAAGACAAGGGTACATGCACCGATCAGCCGGTGTCCCGATGATTGAGTGCTATGTGCCTTATGTCCAAGGCTTGATGCAAAACTACTATCGAGCCGGGGGTCTCACCGGAAGCAGCCTCTCTATCCCTATGGGGTAAAGGTAAGGCTGTCTACCCTCCTCAGACCCTACCATAGCTTTGCTATTGGTGGGATATACTGAGTACGATGATGATGATGATGATGATGATGATGATGATGATGATGATGATGATGATGATGATGATTATTCAAACAATCTGCAACGGGTTCAAGTTGGATCCGAAAAGATTCACATTTGGTACTAGATGCATCAAAACTTCCCTTTTCCGTCTCTTGCTGAAGTAATTTTTCACTTAGATCAACAACCTAAACAATTATTTGAATGTAAAGATTAGATATATAATTTATTTATCTTGATGAAAAATTCAAAAGAACTATAATAACTGTATTGGTGAATGAGTAAACTAACTAACAAATGACAATTGTATAACACTAAAAACCATCCTAATATTTGAAGATAAATAATAAACCAAATATAGATAATAAACTTAGTTAACACTTTAAGATCAAGATTACATGACTACCTGTGATTTTAGTTTTCTTTTTCTTGAAGTAGACTGTCATAATTTGCCTTGAGTTGGTTGTAACTTTCTTGGAGAGTATCATAGTCTTTCTCAAGTTGTTTGGTTCTCCACCGTGCACGGCGGTTTTGGAACCAGATCGCGATCTGTCTAAGCTGCAACCCGAGTTCTTTTGCTAGCTGAATCTTTCTTTCAGGATCGAGTTTGTTTTCTGTCTTAAAACTTTTCTCCAAAAACTGAACTTGATCAGCTGTCAGTCGTCTTTTCTTCTCGTGATGGTGAAAGTAATCATCATATTCATCATTCTCATTGTCTTCCTGATCGAACGTTTTATAAAACGAGCTTCTTGATCCATTTCTTTTATCTCCAAAACTAACCATTGATCTGGATCCTGATGGGATATCAATCAAGAACATCTTGAACACAATTTTGAGTCAGATCAAGTGTGATGACAAAAGTCAACTCAAAAGATTCAGGATAATTTGGATTTATAAAAATATAATATCTTGTTATGGAAAGGTTGGGTTGCTTAAATCTTGTGGCGGAAGAAGCTGGTGATGATGATCTCGGTAATATGGGAAGTATGTGAACACCTGTTGGTCACACCCATCATAACAAAACTCCCCGTTGATCGTCGGGAAGTCAGCCGCGGATCAAAAGAAAGATGAACATGAAAGGAGAAATATTATCCAAAAAGAGAGAGAGTATTGCAATTGTTGTTTATGTCTTTTTTAGTAAAAAGAATGAAATGGTGATAGGGCCAAGGTTCCAAGTGGTAATAGTATATAAGCCAACACCAGTTGACTTCTTAATCTGAGTAATACTCTTGTCTCACTCAAATTGTATTAGATAGTTGTTAATATTTGGAATCTAATTTGGCATGAGCTTACACAATACTTGTAGTCATTTAGATAAAGTTTTGTTCATAATGTTCTTATGAGTGTTGATGAGCACTCCATATGTTTTGCAACACATTCTCTTGGTGATTGCATATGTGTATATACAATGTCATTTTCTTTTCACTATTATAGAATAGCTTGTCCACACTACCACACATCCACTAATCATTGACCACTGTGAGACTCAAACCCTCAACCTCATGAGAAGGTACATCGCTATTTACTATATTGATACCACTAAGCTAGAAGCCATTTTGTATATGCAATTTATCATTTAAACTTTGACCTTATTATCCACAACTTGTCATCATGAACTATGTCCTTATTAGGACCAATGGTGTTTGTGCTTGTATTATCCTTTTGTTTCGTGCATTGTTCCTATGCCTAATTGTGTCGTACACACGATCTTCAACATTTGTCGGTTTACTTCGTAGGGAGCTTTGTTGTGTGCCTTGCCTTGAGATAATTGTGGTGTTTGCCGTAGAGACTTTCCTTGGACTAGCATGTGTAGAGGACTATATTTGATAAAACTTCCTTTCCTAAGTTGGGGGATGAACCTTCATCTTTTTGTATCTTTAGACGATTAGCAATACCACCTTGATTATTTATGCGCAACAAGAAGAACACCACAACATTCACTATTGCGGATTGAGATTCATCAAAGTCGCAACCCAACTTCGCTTTCATGAAAGCTTGCGGGACCTCCCCCGAGCGAATCACCTACTTCTACAAGTAATTAACATAACCACCTAGAAATCTAACAACCACCTAAAGATTAAAAAAAAAATTGGTTCCATGATCTTTTAAGGAGTAGGCTCATGACAAGACTCTTCACATAGAAAGCCAATACCTTTCAAACAATGATGTTGAGACAATACACTTAACCGATAATGGATTGTTCCCAACACATACCGAATTAAGCAAGTTCGGGTCTTGGGGAATACATTATCAAGCTCTCAACCACTAAATTACTAATATCTCCTCATATGCTTAATACAAATATTACAATACTGATGGAACATGGAACAACAAAGAGTGCACTAATAATCCACCTAGACCTTTTTGCAATTAATTGTTTAAATACCCTTTTGTCTCATATTTGTTCTCTTTTTTTCCGAATCACATGTTTCGTGCTTCTTGCACCAATCATACAAACCACCATGAAGATTATGGAATGAAAGTAAATATAATGCAGTCCCACATCTCCGAGTGCTTTATGGTGATGGCATTCTACAAAAGCTAGCTTTCAAAAAGGATATTATTGAATTTTGTATTAGTAGTCATAAGCAGAGATGGACATTTGTGTATATACGTCCAATTTTATGAACCAATTGGCCCAATAATAAACAAATTTTGCATGCACAATACAAAGAGCTATTAAAAGCCCAAGTCAAAGTTAGGCTCATATTTACTAGTAACAATTAGTGGACCTTTTAAACTGTTCTTATAGCAATCCATAGTTTTATGGGCGAACGTGTTCCCGTTAGCCGTTTTACTTCATACTCCCACAGAACCGTTTGTTAACGGGTTTGGGTGATCTGGTTGTTAATTTCGTCTTTTGGGGTTTGGATCATATAATGCTAAATGTCAATTTGGTTGTGTTCATAGTATTAAAAAGGTTCTAATGCATTACCAGCCGTGACAGGAGTTTTTGTTGTCCCCTAGTGAGTTCTAGTTGGAACATATGAGAGAATAAGAGATAGTGGGCATTTTAAGTCACCAAAAGCCAAAAGGTGAGGTTGAAGATAGGAATTCACGTGAGACCACTATTTTACTATTTATACACAAATGATTCAAATTTGATACTGAGAAATAATAAATTATATCTACTACAAATTTGATAAGTTGAAGTACAATAATAACAAAAGTTGTTGGGTGTTTGGTATTGCATTTCAAAAGTGAGAGTTTTAAAATATCATTTCACTCCAAATATATCATGTTAAATATAGTAAAGGTAAGAATAATATCATGTTAAATATAACAAAGGTAAGTTTATGATGCTCTAAATCGGATACATTCTCAAGATGAATATGATTAATGTAGGATCAAACCAACCCGCCAACCAATCAAATCAAATATTTGTTAAGATTAACAATTCATTTATTGCGTGAAAAAAATTCATTTGTTCACATGTAACATATTTGTTAGTTTGTGATGCTACTTAGATACGATGACGATATGGATAGAATAATAGCCATATAACATGAAAAACCTTAAATTCTTCATTAATGCGGTGTACTACGAAAGGTCCATTGACCAAGTCCATGGGTGGCAAGGAACAAGTAATTAGTACTAGTCCAAAAACATATTGGGAAGGTACAAAAGTGACTTCATTTAGACAAGTCCATAAGATTTAGATATATTACAGTTTCTCGAACATTGTCCACACTATATGGACTTTTCATGATCATGTCCCCCACTATTTGAGGGAAATAGTGCGCCTTAATGAATTGTTTGGTAATGACTAGACTGTAAACTGAAAATAACCTAGTAGCATCCCCCTTACCATCAATGGTGCCCATGAATGCCCCTCATGACAATATAACGAGGACTGAGATCACATGATATGGTCGGTGTAAAGTAGTGGAAAACGAATAATGTGTATTGCGTTTCATCATTTTATCTTACGCCACATTCTCCGGATTTGATGTGAAGGAGTGTTGTAACGGTTTTGTTCGTTACAAATAGTCATATTTCTAGTAGTACTATGTTGGTTTACCCATTTAGGTGGACGCTCTTAAAGCCACTATTGATGATGTTCTAAACTTTCTCTCTTCAGTCTCTTTTTCATGAAACCTTCTGATCACCCATCCAAAAACCATTATTTACATGGCCCATGATGACGTTCAAGATGTTTATTAACATTAGCTAGCTAGTCTTTACTTATTATTTTGATGTGGACCAAAGTGAGAGAATATACACGGAACACGAGACATTCAGAGAGAATATTAGGGGGATTGGTATCAATTCATATTCATATCATGCCTAGTGAAAGTACTTGTGGCTAATTATATTGCCATATAAAGCAAATGCATGCACTTAAAGGAGATTATCTGAAATAAACAACCACGTACACTACTTAAAACTATAAATATGACTACTTCTCTACGTGCACATAAGAGTGCCGACGAATTTCTATCATGTTTTGTTATTATATCCTTGAAACGAACGTTGTGTTCCCGAGTTCATTAAACGCAAGAAAAGAAAGGAAATGAATTTTTTCTTTTCATTTCCTTTCCTTTTCTACCTTTTCCTTTCTTTCATACAATTTCCTCCCAAATTGGAAAGAAACATATCCCCTTCAATTTACTCTTTAAAACACCCTCTTTCCTTTCCTTTCCTTTCCTTTCCTTTCCTCTCTTAAATGAAACTAGGAAACACCCAACTTTATATTTCTTTTCCTTTCTCTCCATAAAAAAACTAAGGAACACACTAAATCTTTTCATTCTCTCCATTTCCTTTTCTTTCTCTCCATAATTGATACTCGGGAACACAGCCGAAAGGCGAACTACAAGAGAGAAAGGAAGTGAGTTTGAGAGACTATACGTTAACATGTGGTCACTCCCACATAATCAAGTTTAATTTTTGTTTTTAATAGTACATTAGTACGTACCTAAGTTTTAAAAATTTTCTAATTAAGTTACATAACTTTCCTATTTTATTTAAATTATAGGTTTTAACATGTTTTTTAGAATTTTCTGTTTTGTTTCAATTAAAAAAACTTTTTATCTTTTTTTTCTTTTTAAATATAATTACGTATATTGGAGAACACGACCCTGACATCTTCTCCTTCATTTCATTGTTGATACAAAAAAATTCCGATAAGGCTCTATTTGAAGGTTTAATGACTAAATTTGGACAAAAAAATACACGAGTAATCTAATTAAAACAGTTTTTAAACTTGGTTACTATTAATTTGACATTTTCGCTTTTTAATAACATATGCACCTAGGAGGATTTTTAAGAACCACATGACAAACTATATTTAAATACGTTTCTGTGTCATATTTTTCAATTTTGTATGCTTAATTTCATGTCAAGCCTTAACTCATTTACGCTTTTCCCCCTTTTATAAAATAGTATAATAGGGTTAACGAAATATTTCTTGGTGATTGACTAGTTTAGTTTTTTTTGTTTTTTCTTATAAGGTCTGTAAGGAGCCTATGTCTGCGGGTGTGCAGACATAAGCTCCTGAAGACTGTTTGTTTTTTAAAAAAAAAATCTAAAAACTCCTTTTATGATCTTAAAAAATAAGTTTTTTTCAACATCTTCACAGTTCTTCACACTTCTTAACATCATACCAAGTACCAACACCCAATGTCCAACACCACCACCACCCACCGCCCGCCACCACCACCACCATCCACCGTCCGCCGCCACCACCATCCACCGTCCGCCGTCCGTCGCCGCCACCACCGTCCACCACCACCGCCACCCACCATCTGCCGCCACCACCACCGTCCGCCACCACTACCCACCATCCGCCACCACCACCGTCAAACACTCACCACCACCACCGTTAACCACCCACCACCACCACCATCTATCACCACCACCACCCCCGTCGGCCACAACCGCCGTCCACTACTACCACCATCCACCACCTCCACCCACCGTCCGTCACCACCACCACCATCCGCCGCCACCACCAACGTCAACCACTACCACCACCACCACCGTTAACCACCCACCACCACCACCATCCATCACCACCACCACCACCCCCGTCGGCCACAACCACCATCCACTACTACCATCACCACCCACCGTGCGTCCCCACCGCCACCCGCCACCACCATCCACACCACCCACTGTCCTCCACCACCACCATCTACCACCACCACCCCGCCACAACCATCCATCACCACCATAGTCCACCACCCACCGCCACCGTTCATCATCACCACCACCCATTGTCGGCCATTATCACCGTCCACCACCCACCACCACAACCGTCCATCACCACCACCCACCATTCACAGCCTACCACAATCGTCTACCGCCACCCACTTTCATAGTTCGTACACCACTACCAATTATTTTAGCATTCTACAAACGTTAAATAACTTTTATCTACTGTAATATATATGATAGGTAACTAATTTTCAGCTTATGCAGACGATATCCAGTTTATAAAACAAACAATCTTATATTTTCAGATTGCAGACCTTCAGACCACATCTTCAGTTGCAGACATTAAATCAAATGAAATCATATTGCAGACAATTTTTGTCTTCAAAACAAACAGCACCTTAGTGTGTGAACTGTGAAGTTAAAAAGTAACCAGGTGTTATTAAAGCCCGCACGTTGCAGGAGGGGAGGAAATTCAGTCGTTGTCAGTTCAATTCGCTATGGAACATTCGATAGGGTACCTATACGCAATACTAACTAAAATAAACTCAAAAAGTAAAGTAATATAATCAAAATGACATCTAATTTTTTTTATATAATACCTAATCAGACATTTATAATTAATGTTTTTATGTCCTTTTTAAATAAAACAGCGAAAAAAAAAACATCATGAAAAGTTTTTAAAGGACATCGGGTAATAATATTTTCGGACCTGCCAATAGCATATTGCAATTGATAGGATTTTTGTTAAAGTATGATTCAAAAATTAAATAATCATATTATTGGAATGCCGTCTTTTTATCAAAATTAAATTTTTTTCTTATTGGATTTAATTATTATTAAATATATTTAAAAATCAAAGTTAATAATTATTATTAATATTATTAAATACTTAATTAAATTATAAGGGATTTAACCAAATTGTTTTACTTGGAGACTTAATCTGACAGAAACACAAACTTTAAAACGATGCCTTGAAAAAAGTTGCATAGAATCATATTCGAACTTTGGTCCAAGTGTAACGGCACTTATTGAAGCCTTTATATTCATACTTTTTATTAATATGAAAGAAAAATAGAGGAAACAACTAAAACATACTACGTTGAATTTTCTATAATAGACAAAAAAATGAAATCTAAAGTACACCTCTATATTTAGAGGCTTGTATTATACTCCTATACATTGTAGAATTATAATTAAGTTTTAAAAGTGTTTCAATCTAACTATACTATTAAAACAAAAGAGTTTAAATCAATTTGACAAATTTCTATTGGTTGTTTGTTAAAGTTTCCATGTATGTCTAACACTTCTCTAATTTTCATATGAATAAAATAAATCAAAACTAAATTAAAATTATATACAATCAATTCTCTTTAATCTCTTTAATGATTAAAATTAATGATTCAAATACAATTTATAATTATTAATATCAATTTTTATTATTTCTATTATTATGTATACACAAGTCATAGTTTAACCTAAAAACCCAAATCAATTATCTCATCTTTCACGCCTTCATCCTTTTCCACGAATCTCTACCTTCAATTCATTTATCCGGCAAATTCATCGTCTACCATAGATGAAGTTGTTCACCAGCCGGACGTTTTATCTACAGCATATCAGCCTATCCATGACTGTCTTCACAATCCATCAACGTTACTATCGGTCAATTAAATCATCAAGTTTTATTTTTTGTATTTTGATTCAACTGAAACTATATTTTTTTTTTATTTTTGATTTCATATCGGTCAACGTTACTACAGATTTAATTTTACTAAAATTGTATTAATTATATATTTATGAAACTTGACCCACTGACTAATTAAAAGTATAACCATTGGAGTATAAGTTGAGATTTGTAATCAATTTGTGTATATTAGGAAAAAATCAACCATTTGATTAAGGATTACTTTAATTACAGAATTAAATTACTAACTTATTTTTGCACAACTTATATGAATTACTTAATTATTCAATTGCTTATTAATTATATTATGTTGACTATTTTTATAAATTTCAACCGTATGATTAAGGATTTTAATATATCATAATTTATTATAATTTTAGATATACGGTAATTGATAATCAATTTTAGATATAAGGAATTAAAAACATTGATAATTAATTATATTAATGTTAATAAATAAATTAGTAACTTATTTTTCTTCATTAATAAGTGTTATGTCAATTATATATCTATAGGTAGCTAGCATATAAAACAAGTATCACTAAGTGTTAGACACCGAAGCTGACTGTTTATCATTTGCCTTGCCACCAGGTCATCCAGACCATGGTATGTGTTTAGCCAAGATTACACCCACTCGACCTCCAGTCGAGTTTAGCGTTGGGTGGGGTTTGTCAAACCCAGTAGTACTACTCAACAATGACTCGCTATTATCCAATATTAAACGGTTCGATGTGAATGAAGGACTTTAGTTAACGCGTTTGCCACTTAGTCTTTACAAGTGATATATAATCTATATTAACAAAATCTTAAATGCGTTTTCGGAGTATGTTATCTCCCCCAAGTGAAAAGCGTTTGAAAACAGTTTAAAAAGGGGAAAGTGAAACTCACTGTTTGCGAAGAATTCCCAAAAATAAATCACCAAGATGCGCGTCACAGAAAAACTCTCTTTAGCGTTCTAAAACAACAAAGAGATTTTTCTAAGTGTCGGAATATTATCGAGTCTCTAGACCCGGCACATAATACGTATGCACACAACATGTTTCGTGTTTCGTTTGTGAATCGCGTGTGACTTTAACAAGTGTATTTGTGATACGTTACATGTGTAAGAAATTATTTACGTGCCATGTATTCAAAATGTACATCACTAGCAATTACTCCCCGCAAGGGCAATTTGGTCAACACATAACAATCAACTAGCAATTATTCCCCACGAGGGCAATTTGGTCAAAACACGACAATTAATTAGCAATCACGTTGTTTCATGCAACTTTCACAAACTCAGCAGCTAGTTTCTTAACGACAGAATTCTACTTGAAAAACTAGTCTATACCACCAATCATAGCATCACAATTAATTTACCAAAAATCATCACAAAAGCATATATGTCTTAGGTTTCTAGAACATATTTTATTATATTTTTTATTCCACATAGGTTTCTCACAATCATCAAATCATTACAGCAAACTCATAACAGTCAAATTCATGCGCAACAGAATGTTATTTGAAATTCCCGTTAAACGAAAAATCCAATAAATGCAAGACCACTTGGGTTAGGTTCCTAACTCAATAAGTCAACTTCCAGAATTGGAACCAACCCAATTGGTCTCGTAGTTCATGAGATATAACATTTACAAAACAACCTAACAGCAGGTCTAACAACTCAGCTTTGCACTTCAGTTTTGTAAAATAATAAAAGTTAACTTTTACACGTCCAAAAATTGCAAATTTATATTCTTTAGAAACTAGACTCAACCTAGTTTACTGTAGTATCAATAATCTCAACCAATTTTCACATTTACACCTCGTTACAGTCAATTAAACATTAATAACACAATCTGTCCAGAAACTGTTTGCATCCAAACTCAACATATTAACTATCTATGGACCATCATTCATTCATATAACACTCTAGACTCCATAATCACTATCCATGCACATCAATTACACATTACATACATGATTAGGGTTTTTGTTTGAACTCAAATCAAAGACACAAGCAATTAACATGTAACAATATCCAATCTAGTTATCAAATCATCATCAAATCAACAACAATCATATGAACTACATACACACATAAATCGGCCCTTAGGGTTTTCAATTAACCCATTAAACATCGAAATTAAGTATAAAGGATGCAAGGGATAGTCGTTTATACCTTCCTAGCACCTTAATCTTCAATCAAAAGTTGAAATTGATTGTATGTATGTGTGTGTATGTCGACGGCAGCCAAGGGAGCCAAGGGAAGAGGGGTCCGATCGGGGTAGAGGGAGAGGAAAAGAAAAGTGAGTTAGGGTTTTAGGTTTAGTATTATTTATAATAATAATATGTTACACTCAAGTCCCTCAACTTTCAATTGTTGTTTTTCTAGCTTAATTAACTAGTTCTAGTACATTGAGTTAACGTTTATAACAATGTTATCACATAACACATAAGCCTAACACATAATTATCACATAACTATTGTTTTGACGTTTTTCGTTTATTCACCAATCATTTGCGTCAACTCGTTTGCGTTTCGGTGCAATTCCCGAAAGACTACACATGTAGTAAGTGTTAAGCGTCATTTAAACCCTAGTTTAAATGTAATGAGGTGTGCGTTATAGATTCAATGATCTTAAGTTTGAATTGACGGAGTTGAGTTAACGGAGTTAACCTGAAATTGACGATTGTCACATCATTCCCATGTTAAAGAATTTTCGTCCCGAAAATTTGAGTCAAGTCGTGATGAGTGTCTGAAAAAGTAAGAAAATTTTCAGTTTGTCATATCATCCCCTAGTAGAAAGAAATTTCGTCCCGAAATTTAATTCATATCTCCGGTGATTTCTGACGGTTTGCCGGGTTTCGCGGTTTTCTGTGTTTGGTCAGCCCTTCAAAAAGGTGAGGATACTTTTTCGTCATTTGATCCTCGCGTTCCCACGTGAACTCCGGTCCACGTCTCGAGTTCCAACGAACCTTGACGATTGGAATTTTGCTGTGCTTGAGCGTTTTGGTTTCCCAATCCAAAACTTCGACTGGTTCCTCAATGAAACGTAACTGTTCATCAACTTGCAGTTCCTCCAAAGGGACTACTTGGGTTTCATCAGATAGGCATTTCTTCAAATTCGATACGTGGAAAACATTGTGTACGCCACTGAGTTCTGTTGGTAGGTCCAGTCGGTACGCCACCGGACCAATGCGCTCAGTTATTCGGTAGGGACCAACATATCGTGGGTTGAGTTTGTTTCGCTTACCAAAGCGAACTACACCTTTCCAAGTTGAGACTTTCAGTAACACTCGATCGTTCACTTGAAATTCGAGAGGTTTTCGGCGCTTGTCGGCGTAACTCTTTTGGCGATCTCGTGCTGCTGCCATGCGGTTTCGGATTTGAACTATCTTTTCCGAGGTTTCGAGTACCAGTTCTGGACCAGTGATTTGGCTGTCACCCACCTCTGCCCAGCAGAGTGGTGATCGACACTTCCGTTCGTACAGCGCTTCAAACGACGCTGCTTTAATACTTGCGTGGTAGCTGTTATTATACAAAAACTCTACCAAAGGTAAGTGAGGTTCCCAACTTTTTCCGAAATCCAATACGCATGCACGCAATGTAACATCCCGAAATTTCAAAGGTAATATTAATTACATTACTTATTAATAGATGGGAAGTTTACTCGGGTTATCAGGGAATAAATAAAAGAATAGGAGTTGGTATGGGTCGGGCTAATGTCGGGTAATGGAAGTGGGTTATGGACTTGGGTTAATTGAGATAGGTTAAATGAGAATGGGATTTCAGGGATATAAATACCCCCAAAATCCCAAAATATCTCATTTTCTCACCAAACTCCCTAACACACACTCCTTACACCCTCAAAACACACACATTCTAACCGATCAAGATTCGGAGCCGAGACCCGAGGTTTTGTTGATAGATCTGCGTTGGTAAGGTAAGAACATATCCAACAAAGCTAATATTACTGAAAATGGTTAGGATTGGATGGGTTAAACCGGACCCGAACCCAAACTGCCCAAATCGGACCTCTAAAACGTCGATTTTAGGCCGATTTGATGGTTAGGGTTTGTAGGCGCCGATCATACGATTCCGTGGGTACCAAAATCGAGTTATTTGGCTAAGAAACGAAGGAGTTATGGGCAAACAGATCTGCAGCGCGACAACTTCGCCTTCATCTGGGCAACTTCGCCTTCAAGCGATGAACTTCGCCTGCAAGCTAAGTTCGCCTGATGAACTTCGCCTGCAAGCCAAGTTCGCCTGATAAGTTCGCCTGAAGCCAAGTTCGCCTGATGGCAACTTCGCCTAAATGGTAACTTCGCCTAAAAGCCAAGTTCGCCTAAGGTTTAACTTCGCCTGAAGCCAAGTTCGCCTAAGGTTTAACTTCGCCTGAAGCCAAGTTCGCCTGAGGTTTAACTTCGCCTAAAAGCCAAGTTCGCCTGAGGTTTAACTTCGCCTGAAGCCAAGTTCGCCTGAGGTTTAACTTCGCCTGAAGCCAAGTTCGCCTAAGGTTTAACTTCGCCTGAAGCCAAGTTCGCCTAAGGTTTAATTTCGCCTGAAGCCAAGTTCGCCTAAGGTTTAACTTCGCCTGAAGCTAAGTTCGCCCGAAGGGTTAACTTCGCCTAAAGCCAAGTTTGATTAGAAAATAAATTATAAAGCGATAAGTTAAAGTAAGCTAATACTAGGCCACCAGATTAGGTCAGGCGAGTATTGATACGTGTAACTTGTACAGTTAGCCGAGCTCAGTTAAAGAAGGGATTTACAGCTCTCAGAAAAAGAAGCAGTATTCAGGTGAGTTTCTAGCCCCATTCCTTGTTATGTTTTCGGGGCTGTGTGCATACTCGATGTGTTGTTAATACATTTATCCTAAGTGTTAAGTGTATGTCATATGTGAAATGTGTGATAGATATGAATGATTGTTTGTCGGTACGCGAACGATCTTCGGATATTGCGCGTACTGTCAGGTTAAAAATAAAGGTACGAATATTATATATCGTAGATGTATGAATGTTCAAATGAATACTTGTCGGGGCGTGAACGATCTTCGGGTATTGCACGTAACGACAAGGGGTATGGTTGTTAATGAATGAGGTAAAGAATGCCTAGAGTGTTCTTATGTTATAATGTAAGTATGTGTGTATAGGTACACGAATGGTATGTGATATGTGTGATATGCATGAATGATTGCTTGATGGTACGTGAACGATCTTCGGATATTGTACGTACTGTCAGGTTGTAACGTTATAAATATGGTAAGTATGATATGTATGTTTATGTATATGAACGTAATAAAGTTAATAAAAGAAGGAAATGACGGTTGTATGGTTGTATAGTCACGAAAAGGGTACCGAGCCCTAATAATACTCGAGGTAGGATGTATGGTTGTATGGTAATGAAGAGGGAATCGAACCCTACTAATATTCGAAAACCAAGGGACCAGACCCTTATAATATCTGTGATGTTAGGGACCAGACCCTTATAATATCTGTGATGTTAGGGACCAGACCCTTATAATATCTGTGATGATAGGGACCAGACCCTTATAATATCTGTGATGTTAGGGACCAGACCCTTATAATATCTGTGATGATAGGGACCAGACCCTTATAATATCTGTGATGTTAGGGAATCGAACCCTTCTAATATTCGAAAACTAGGGACCAGACCCTTATAATATCTGTGAGGTTATAGGGCGAAATGCTCTTTAAAACGTATGATTATGAATGTAAAGAAAGTATGTAAGTAAAAAAAGAAAGTATGTAAGTAAGAAAGAAAGTATGTAAGTAAGAATGATGGTATGAGTACTTATGTGTGTATGAAAGAAAGTTATGAGGTTAAGTACGTATGTATGTAAGAAGGTATTGCATGATATTGTATGATTAACTAGAACTCACTCAGCGTAGCTGACTTTTAGTATGCACGCAGGTGAGCTGATTATAGAGTTAGCATGAGGATGACACACGGCATGGATTGAACGGCTGGCATCTGAAGAAAGAAGTAAAGATGTTTTAAATATAAAGTTTTGTGTTATGGTATCAAAGAAAAGATTTAATGTTTGGTAACAAATGATTGATGTTTTATATTCCGCGAAAAGTTTTAATAAACTCTGATTTGAAGAACTGTGTTTATGAGTAAATCCGACGCTAAAGTAGGGTCACCGGGTTCGGGGCCTTACACGCAACATATCCTCCAGGGTCTGAATAGTTTGTTCATTTTGCCCATCCGTCTGAGGATGGTATGCTGTGCTCATATCAAGACGGGTGCCTAGTGCGCCTTGTAGTGACTTCCAAAAGTGCGAAGTGAAACGGGAATCTCGATCTGAAATGATTGAGACAGGCACTCCGTGTCTAGACACTACTTCCTTCATGTAGACGCGAGTCAGTCTTTCCATTTTGTCCGATTCCTTAATCGCTAAGAAGTGTGCAGACTTAGTCAACCGGTCAACAATCACCCAGATGGTATCGCATCCCGTCGGTGTCTTAGGTAAACCCGTGATAAAATCTGTTGAAATGTGTTCCCATTTCCACATTGGAAGTTCCGGTTGTTGTAGTAGGCCAGATGGTTTCTGGTATTCTATTTTGACTCTGGCACAAGTCAAGCATTTGCTCACGTAGGTGGCAATGTCGGCTTTCATGTTCGGCCACCAGTAAAGTGCCTTTATGTCATGATACATTTTATCTGAGCCAGGGTGGATAGAATATCGGGACTTGTGCGCTTCGTCCATCACCAGAGTCCTCAACTCTCCGTACCGTGGAACCCAAATCCGGTTCTCAAAATATCGGACCCCGTCCTATCTGGTTTCAAGTTGCTTGTTCATGCCCCGCATGAGTTCCGATGGAAGATTATCATCTTTCAAAGCTTCGTGTTGCGCCTCGCGAATCTGGTCGGGTAAGTTTGCATGAATCGTGAGTTGCAATGCTCGCACTCGTCTGGGTTTATCTGTTTCTTTTCTGCTGAGGGCGTCGGCCACTACATTGGCCTTGCCAGGGTGGTACTTGATGGCACAATCATAATCCTTGAGCAGCTCGACCCAACGACGCTGTCGCATGTTCAGCTCCTTCTGATCGTAGATATGTTAGAGACTCTTGTGGTCGGTGTAAATGGTAAACTTGGTACCGTAAAAGTAGTGCCTCCATATCTTAAGGGCAAACACCACAGCTCCGAGTTCCAAATCGTGGGTCGTGTAGTTCCTCTCGTGAACCCGTAGTTGTCGAGAGGCATAAGCTATAACCTTCTCGAGTTGCATCAACACACAACCGAGACCTTGTATTGATGCGTCACAGTGTACCTCGAAATTTTCCGATCCCTCGGGGAGGGCTAGAATAGGGGCGCTACAGAGTTTGGTTTTCAACAGTTGAAAGCGGATTCTTGCGCGTCGCCCCAATTGTACTTAGTACCTTTGTGAGTCAAAGCGGTGAGGGGTTGAGCAATCTTTGAAAATCCCTCGATGAAACGCCGGTAGTAGCCGGCCAGTCCTAGGAATTGCCGCACCTCAGTCGGAGTCTTAGGTGCTTCCCAGTTTTTGATGGCCTCTACCTTACCGGGATCGACATGGATACCGTTCTCGTTGATCACATGTCCTAAAAAGTTAACCTTGCGAAGCCAAAACTCATATTTCGAGAGTTTAGCATACAGTTGTTCCTTCTTCAATAATTCCAGAATTACCCTTAAGTGTTCTTCATGGTCAGCTTCGTTCTTGGAGTAGACGAGAATATCATCAATGAAAACAATCACAAACTTGTCGAGGTATGCCTTGCATACTCGATTCATGAGATCCATAAATACGGCTGGTGCGTTGGTTAGGCCAAAAGGTATAACCGAAAACTCGTAGTGACCATACCGTGTTCTGAAAGCCGTCTTTGAGATATCTTCTTCGCGCACTCTTAGTTAGTGGTAACCAGATCACAGATCAATCTTCGAGTAATAACTCGATCCTTGAAGCTGGTCAAACAAATCATCAATTCGGGGTAAAGGATAACGGTTCTTGACCGTCACCTTGTTCAACTCCCGGTAGTCGATACACATGCGGAAAGTCCCGTCCTTCTTTCTGACAAATAAGACAGGGGCTCCCCATGGCGATGAGCTAGGTCGGATAAAACCTTTATCCAATAAATCTTGCAACTGAGTGGACAGTTCCAGAAGCTCCGCCGGTGCGAGCCGATACGGGGCTCGTGCTATGGGTGCTGCACCGGGTGTCAACTCGATTTGGAATTCGACTTGTCGTATAGGAGGAAGTCCGGGCAAATCCTCCGGGAAGACTTCCGGAAAATCTCGCACAACTGGTATATCTTCAATTCGCTTCTCTTCCGCGGGTTTCTCAACAATATGCGCCAAAATTGCCGGATGACCCTTTCGTAGGTACTTCTGCGCCTTCATGAGGGTAATGACGCTGGTGGTCATACCGCTTCTCTCGCCTCGGATCGAAATGATCTCGCCGGAAGGGGTATTAATGTGGACTATCTTGTCGTGACATATAATCTCCGCTCGGTTCTCGGATAACCAGTCCATGCCGACAACGACATCGAAACTACTAAGCGTAAAAGGAATAAGGTCGATGTCAAAGACATGACCTGCCAGTTTTAACTTACATCCCGCAAGTACATGAGTCGTTACTATAGTCTTACCGTCAGCTAATTCAACAGGAAACTTAGCATCTAACGGAGTTGGAGTTAGATCTAAGAGTTGGCTAAAGGCTTTCGACACAAAACTCCTATCAGCTCCAGTGTCAAACAATACAGAAGCAAAACAATCGTTCACAGGGAACTTACCAGTCACCACGTACGGATCGTTGCGGGCTTGACCCGACCCAATAACAAAAGCTCTTCCTTTGCCATTGCTTCCACCACCACTGCCACTTCCATTACCTCCATTGTTGTCGTTCTGTTTCAGCTTGGGACAATCTTTCCTGAAATGACCTTCCTGCCCACATTCGAAACATCCCTTCGTCGTCATAGGTGGTTTAGGAGCACCCTTTACCGCAAGGTCTCCTCTACATTCCTTCTCCTGGTGACCCATCTTTCCGCATCTCTGACACTTGACACGGTCACACGGGCCAGCATGATGATAGTTGCACCTATTGCACTTCGGATATTTCCCAGCATATCCGCTCGAACCCTGCCCGCTACCGTTGTTATTGTTGTTGTGACTCTGATTATTAAAGCTCCGAGTGAATTCGGGCTTACGGTAGTGTTGTTGCTGTGGGAGGTTCGAGGATGAGGATCTGGTGTTGTCAAACTTTCTCTTTCCGCTGCTCGGGTTGCTGTTGTTGTTGTTGTTGTCATTACTCGGGTTGTCACGGGCTTTAGCGGTTGAACCCCTAGGTGGTAACGCACCTTGGGTCACAGCTTGATCCGTCAGTTTGTGAGCTAAACGGATCGCTTGTTGAATCATGGCTGGTCTGGAAGACGTCACCATGCCCTGAATTTGCGGTGCTAACCCATCAATATACATTTCAATCCTCTTACTCGGCGGATCTACCATCCGCGGACACATCACCGCTAACTCGTGAGAACGGGTAGTGTAGGCTTCAATTTCTGAACCCACCATCTTCAATGACCAAAACTCGGATTCCAACTTCGAAATCTCCTCTCTCGGACAGTACTCTTCTCGCATCATGTTCTTGAACTCCTCCCAGTTCATCGCGTTAGCCAGTTCCAATCCAAGGATCTGCACGTTTGAATTCCACCAAGTGAGGGCAGAATCCTCAAGTGTTCTAGCAGCGAATTTGACTCTACTGGCAGGGGGACAATTACACATCTCAAACGCCGATTCGGCCTTCTCAGCCCAACGCAGGAAGCCTATAGCTCCCTCAGTGCTTTTAAACGTACTGGGCTTGCAGTCAAGGTAGTTCTTGAAGGTACACGTTCCAATTGGACCTCCAGCTTGGTTCTGAACATGTGCGGCTAGAGCGGCCGCCGCATGGTCGTTCAGCAGAGTTTGGAGTTCAGCTGCAGTCAAGTTGATGTTATCACGTCCGTGTCCAGCATTTCTTCCAGCCATTTCCTAGAATCACAGTATAAAATGTTAAACATGAATTTTTCTTTCATATACAACACACCATACATGTAATAAAAAGATAGGTAAGAAAGAAATAAGAAACAACATCACATCACAACCATATATTAATCTAATTAATAATTCATGATTAAAACCATTGTATTCGCTACAAAGTATTTCCAATCAATCCTTAAAATCATAGAAAATAATAGTTCGGATGGAGGCAACCCCTCCATTTAAGTGTCATCATCACTAGATGTCATCATCTGAGGACACCTCTGAGTGTGCCTCCTCCTCAGCCGGTTCTTCCTCCGGTTCTTCTTCAGGTTCCACCTCGGGATCTTCTTCAGGCTCCTCTTCAGGCTCTGCCTCAGGCTCGGCTTCAGGTTCTGCCTCAGGCTCTGCCTCGGGTTCGGCTGCGTTCTGAGCAATTTGCATTTGTAAGACATCGCAACGCTCTAAAGCTATCTCGGTTCGAGTCCTTGCTACTTGGAGTTGCTCTTGCAAGTCTATCATCTCGGCTTGCATCTTTCTCATAATTTTCATCTGTTGATCACTAGCCTCTTGCATTTCCTTCATTGCCGCTGCCATGCGGGCAATTTCCTCCTTAGTCTCGGTTTCGTCTTTTAACAGTCTGGAAACGTTCGCTCTCGTATAGCGCATGTAACCCACATCACGCTCCAAACAAGAAACGACAGCTGCGAGAACTCGCTCTACAGGTTCGGTTATGGGTGGTAGGGTGTTGGGATAAGCAGGATGGTTCGGGTGAGGTAACGGGGGAACTTGTTTGCGATAGATCATACGTCTGATCATATTAGGGTACCAATCCCAGCTAACTTCGTTTTCGTACATGCCTCCGGTTTGGCGGTACCTCTTCGGTGCAGGAGCTTCGAGTTCCGGTACTACACGAGGTGGCGATGCGGTAGGTAACTGCGGTTCCTTCCCGTGAGCATGAGTCATCGGATCGGATGATGATGAGGGTGGCGTCGACATTCCTACAGGTAAGCCGTGTATGCGCGCGCGTATGAGTGAAAGAGGTAAAGAGATAAGATAACAAAGACTACACAAATCTATGCAGTGCGTATCATTATAACTAATGGGTCGTCGCGGTTATAGTCTAGTATGCATGCAGCTTCTAGTTCGCTATAACCAATGGCTCTGATACCAATCTGTCACACCCTCAGAATCCACTAACGGAGTTTTACCGTCAGAGGGTGTGAACTAACAGGATCGGAATCATTAGTTATAATCAAACCATAAAACAACGATTCAAAACCATGAAAACGTTTACGAGTAATTAAATGCGGAAGCGTAAACCATAGAAACCAATGTTGCGTCACGCAGGACGACTTAAAACCCAATAATAACAGTTAAAATAAGTTTGCATAACTAAAAGTGTTTCAAGCAATGCATGATCCTAAACCGCGCGCCCCGCCTCGGCTACCTGAGAATAACATACTAAAAGTGTCAACACGGGGTTGGTGAGTTCACAAGTATATATAAAATAAAGCGTTTAGCATTTGCGTTCAGTGTTTTGCGTTACAGCATTTTTGCGTTACCAGATAGTGTTATGTCAATTATATATCTATAGGTAGCTAGCATATAAAACAAGTATCACTAAGTGTTCGACACCGAAGCTGACTGTTTATCATTTGCCTTGCCACCAGGTCATCCAGACCATGGTATGTGTTTAGCCAAGATTATACCCACTCGACCTCCAGTCGAGTTTAGCGTTGGGTGGGGTTTGTCAAACCCAGTAGTACTACTCAACAATGACTCGCTATTATCCAATATTAAACGGTTCGATGTGAATGAAGGACTTTAGTTAACGCGTTTGCCACTTAGTCTTTACAAGTGATATATAATCTATATTAACAAAATCTTAAATGCGTTTTCGGAGTATGTTATCTCCCCCAAGTGAAAAGCGTTTGAAAACAGTTTAAAAAGGGGAAAGTGAAACTCACTGTTTGCGAAGAATTCCCAAAAATAAATCACCAAGATGCGCGTCACAGAAAAACTCTCTTTAGCGTTCTAAAACAACAAAGAGATTTTTCTAAGTGTCGGAATATTATCGAGTCTCTAGACCCGGCACATAATACTTATGCACACAACATGTTTCGTGTTTCGTTTGTGAATCGCGTGTGACTTTAACAAGTGTATTTGTGATACGTTACATGTGTAAGAAATTATTTACGTGCCATGTATTCAAAATGTACATCACTAGCAATTACTCCCCGCAAGGGCAATTTGGTCAACACATAACAATCAACTAGCAATTATTCCCCACGAGGGCAATTTGGTCAAAACACGACAATTAATTAGCAATCACGTTGTTTCATGCAACTTTCACAAACTCAGCAGCTAGTTTCTTAACGACAGAATTCTACTTGAAAAACTAGTCTATACCACCAATCATAGCATCACAATTAATTTACCAAAAATCATCACAAAAGCATATATGTCTTAGGTTTCTAGAACATATTTTATTATATTTTTTATTCCACATAGGTTTCTCACAATCATCAAATCATTACAGCAAACTCATAACAGTCAAATTCATGCGCAACAGAATGTTATTTGAAATTCCCGTTAAACGAAAAATCCAATAAATGCAAGACCACTTGGGTTAGGTTCCTAACTCAATAAGTCAACTTCCAGAATTGGAACCAACCCAATTGGTCTCGTAGTTCATGAGATATAACATTTACAAAACAACCTAACAGCAGGTCTAACAACTCAGCTTTGCACTTCAGTTTTGTAAAATAATAAAAGTTAACTTTTACACGTCCAAAAATTGCAAATTTATATTCTTTAGAAACTAGACTCAACCTAGTTTACTGTAGTATCAATAATCTCAACCAATTTTCATATTTACACCTCGTTACAGTCAATTAAACATTAATAACACAATCTGTCCAGAAACTGTTTGCATCCAAACTCAACATATTAACTATCTATGGACCATCATTCATTCATATAACACTCTAGACTCCATAATCACTATCCATGCACATCAATTACACATTACATACATGATTAGGGTTTTTGTTTGAACTCAAATCAAAGACACAAGCAATTAACATGTAACAATATCCAATCTAGTTATCAAATCATCATCAAATCAACAACAATCATATGAACTACATACACACATAAATCGGCCCTTAGGGTTTTCAATTAACCCATTAAACATCGAAATTAAGTATAAAGGATGCAAGGGATAGTCGTTTATACCTTCCTAGCACCTTAATCTTCAATCAAAAGTTGAAATTGATTGTATGTATGTGTGTGTATGTCGACGGCAGCCAAGGGAGCCAAGGGAAGAGGGGTCCGATCGGGGTTGAGGGAGAGGAAAAGAAAAGTGAGTTAGGGTTTTAGGTTTAGTATTATTTATAATAATAATATGTTACACTCAAGTCCCTCAACTTTCAATTGTTGTTTTTCTAGCTTAATTAACTAGTTCTAGTACATTGAGTTAACGTTTATAACAATGTTATCACATAACACATAAGCCTAACACATAATTATCACATAACTATTGTTTTGACGTTTTTCGTTTATTCACCAATCATTTGCGTCAACTCGTTTGCGTTTCGGTGCAATTCCCGAAAGACTACACATGTAGTAAGTGTTAAGCGTCATTTAAACCCTAGTTTAAATGTAATGAGGTGTGCGTTATAGATTCAATGATCTTAAGTTTGAATTGACGGAGTTAACCTGAAATTGACGATTGTCACACTTGAATGGTTGAAATGCCCGAATTAAACCAGATTAGCAATGGTGATATTCAATCCTAAGACACCGTCAATGCAATATTAGAAACTTTTAATTTGTATGTTTAATATCTGTGATATGGGATTGTTACTTTTGTATTTTTAACTTCTCTTTCATTATGAAAGAGCAGATATCCGTTGGTAAGAATAGTGCTACTTATATGAAAATTGTTGATGCAAACTTTGTTAACAAATCTATGTTAACAAATCTAAAAAGGAACATCAAGGATATTTATGACAGTGTTGATGGTGCAGTTTCAAAATTAGTTACTAAGTCATGTTATAGGTGATGTTGGGATCGAAAATAAAATCTTATGATCATTTTATATGTAATTATTATAACATATATGTTTATTTAAACTTTTGTAATTGTTTATAACATATGAATCCATTTTGTTTATAACATATTAATTATATTAGAGTTTTACTTTTAATTTCAAATGATACAATTACCGTTTAACTAATATTCATGATGTAATACCTTATAATTCGAATTTGTAGCAGCCAAGCAAGTCCAAGAGACTCACAATACAAAGTTGATCATTCATTTCAAATTTCATAATCTTTGAAGGAGATGAAGGTTGTGTGTTATAGTTTACTTTTAATTGGTAGTTTGGTACCATATTGTCCTTTTGTATTATTAGATTATAAATATGTTTTGTATATTGTTAGTTCAAATACTAGCTAGATTATTATGGATTTGAAACTATGACCCGGGTTTGAAAAAATTAAGTATATTTTTTTACAAGTTCTTATGTTGTTATTTTATATTTTCAACCGTGTGTAACACGGACTATAATATAGATATCAATAATAACAATTATATCAATAATATCGTTCCCTTAAATATACTAAACTTTCATTTGTTCGTTTTATATCAATAATAATCGTATTACCAAAATTATCGTTATATTAAATAAAATTACTTAAATTATGTTACACTTTTAAATTGACTGGTATTAACTAATTCTTTATATAAATTTCTATTTTCATCACTACTAAATTAGCATGTACGGAATATGACGAAAAATTTAATATCATGAGTAATATAACTACAAAGGAAACGAGTTAAATGGATATACATTGAAAGAAACATAAAAGCTAAAGAGCACAATCTATTAAAACAATATTATATTATTATTATATGCATTTAATAATTATATAACGTAATTTATCCACAAAAGAGTTATAAAAAAACTAGATGCGAAAGCTTTGGTTAATTTCCTGAATGATATATATTAGTAATCAACTATATGTCAACTACACTTGAATGAGAATTAATATGTTATTGAATATTGATTAAGACTTTATTTTAAAGATCAATTAATTATAGTATTATGAAATACTAAATTTAGGTTTTTGATTGTCATATTGTTACCTATAACACTTTTTAAAGTGAATATATCATTGCTTTAATAACTTGCAAAATTCATACATTATGCATTTAAAGAATCAAAGATCTATATTATCTATTAGGTTATTGACATGTTGGCGCCACGAGTGGAAATATATAAATCATGTAACATTTAACGGTAATATAAAAGTGGAAAACATAATTTCATACATATGTGTGGAGACGAGAAGATGATATACAGTTGTTAATAATGTCGGTAAACAAAATAAAACTTTTAAACATAACTTTCAAGCGAAAATAACAAGCATTTTACAATCATTAGATAGATTTAAAATGAGAATTTCATAAATTACAAAATAGTTTATTATAAACAACATTTGTAGTTTTATTTGTAATTTTATATTTCTTGTCTAATATAAACATTTTAACACAGTCTCTACTTTTCACTCGTGATAAAGCAACATATAGTTGACCATATGTTTAAGTTTTAACAAAATTAAATTTCCATTTTCATCACCACCAAATTAGCATGTACGAAATGCGGCGAAAAGTTTAATCTCCCAAGTAGATGCAATTTGTCTAAATGGGTAAAACAATACAGCTACAGAGCACAATCTATTAAAACAATATTAGATTATTATTATTATTAAATGTATTCAATAACTATTTAACATAAAAGGATTTATAAAAAATGGATGAAAAAGTTTTGCCTAATTTCCTAAATGATATATATTAGGAATCAACGATATGTCAACTATACTTGAATGAAAATTCATATGTTATTGAATATTGATTAAGACTTTATTTTGAATATAAATTAATTATAGTATTATGAAAGACTAAATTTAGATTTTAGATTGTCATAACAGTTTGTTTTGTAACATAAATTTAATATATACTTATAAAAAGAAATGTCTTAGATATTGTTCATCTTTTAACATTGACGTGCAAAAAATTTTTGTATTTAATTCAAATAAGTTATGATGTCTTATAATTCATATAAAATTATCATTTATTTATTAATACAACATTTGCATTTCATTATTTCTAAATACAACAACGCCATTATAGATATACCAAATGCTCTTTTGATTGGTGATTCATCCGATCCTATTTCTGATCTGATTTATTTTGTATATCCAGCATTATTGGATAATTTTAATGATATTTCATATTTTCAAGAAAAGAGTCATACTTGCACCTTTAAATGAGGTTGTCCAAGATATTGATGACAAATTTTTGTCTTTGTTTCTCGAAGAAGAAGTTAAATATCTCAGTTCTGATAGTATAGACAAGTCTGATAGTGTTGGTTCTGGTTTCGATCCAGCATTACACTCACCGTGTCTGGTATGCCTAATCATAGGTTGGTTCTAAAAGTTGGTGTGCCAATAATGTTACTAAGGAATATTGATAAGAAGAACGGTTTATTCAACGGAACCAGATTACAAGTAATTAACTTGGGGATGCGTTTTATCGAAGTAAAGGTTATTTCAGGTACTAACATTGAGTTTTGCACTTATATAACTCGTAGTGTTATAACTCCTTCAGATAATAAACTGCCATTTATATTGAAATGAAGACAGTTTTGTCACACCCCCATTCTAGGCCTAGGAGTGTGAACCATAGTTGGTACCATATTTGTAAATAAATCAGAGTAACGGGTTATAGCGGAAGTCTTAGGATCGATAATATAAAATATTTACATTTCAAAAGACGAAACAAAAGTCTCGTTTAGTATTTACTTGTTTATAGCTTACAAAACCACCATGTTTTAATATTTACACAAAATTATCCGAGCCATCGGATTCTAGAGCTTCTTCGTCCTTCAAGCTCTAATCTTGATTACCTGCAAACTGTTATTAAAATACATCAGCAACGAATGCTGGTGAATATGCTGACGCTAAAATATTTTCTTTACTTAATCACCCCTTGAGACCACGTAAGTCTCGGCCCATCATGGCTTAGGAATAATTAAGTTAAAACAATCATCATAAACTCGAGTCTCTGCACTAGGTCACCTCAGCGAAACACCGCAGCGTTTATGACATAACTTAGGTACCATAAATATACACATGGTCATTCCACACTCGGACGTAACTTAGGTCCGGCCCATCGTGGCTGGAGGTCGTGACCAAGCGTGGTGCGATGTGCCCACCGCTTTCCACATATGTAAGGATCCAGACAAACGTATACCATAGCCTGAGGGCTGACTTATACTCTTATTTATAATGTTTTTAGAGACACGTAGCGTCATGTAAAGTTTTACACATAACATGTTTATTTTTTTGAAAACAAGTTTGTAACAGTGGGGCGTATTCACCTTTTCAATGGGATCGGCTTCCAACACCGTCCGTTAGTCTTTCCTTCGCTATCTCGCACCTATAGTACGAGTATAATTTTCATTAGTCGGATACACGATCCGGCTTTAAGACCTCTAGTCTTAATTATCTCGATGAACCTTTAGTTCATTATCCCATTTTACTTTAAAACCTTTAGTTGAAAAGTAATATTTAATAAACTTTTAGTTTATAAAAACCCGACGTTTCTTCTTCATTAAGAAACGTATTCTTTTCTTTATTATTTAAGTATACTCATTATACTTAAATAATATATTTCTAACAAAGAATATTTTTATCTATATATATACTCATATATATTTCTTATTTCTCTTTCTATATTTTCTTTGTTATTCATTTCTTTGTTTATCGAGAATAATATCGACTCGGGTATTAAGCCGTTATGATATTTTATTATTATTTTGGTCGGGCATTATGCGGTTATGCCTACCTTTGTCGGCTTAGAAATACCCTAGACACTTAGGCAGCACTCCGACGCTACTCGCTTTTCAACTTTCACTTGATCAACACTTCCTTCCACACTTGGCACGTTTTTCGAGGCACCAATACTTCTTGGCACGTACTTCGAGGTAGTAGTCAGGATGTCGGGCAGCGCCTTCTTCTAGTTTGGAACGCCGTCGGGACGTGGCACGAATAACGAGGTACTAGGCATGGAAAACGGGGTTTCGGGGCACGCATTTCGAGGTGGATCATAGGCACGCTTTACGAGGTAGAGAGAGAAGCTAGTGAGAGAGTAAAGTGTGTGTTTTTGGTGTGCAAATGGGAAGAGCCGGAGCTCGCTATTTATAGGGCTGATCTCGGACCCCATCGCGGTACGCGATGGGTCACTTGGCAAGCCCAGCGCGTACCGCGATGTAGGCTTGCTGAGTCAGTGCCTAGTAGGGCTGTGCAAATGCAAGAAACCGGACCGACCCGGGATTAACCCGACCCGACCCGGTAACCGAAATTGTATGAAAACTAGAACCGAATATAGGACCGACATATTCATTTCGGGTATCTTTGATCTCGGTTTCGGTTAGGTATTCAACGGGTAAAGGACCGAGACCGATAAATGATGAAGATGATGGAGCTACAGTATCAATCTACCAGTACACTAGAGTGAGCATGACAGAAAAGAAGGTGCATAAGAGCCAAAGACAAAGAAGATATTTGAGTTCCGGTGACTTAAAGACGGTGCACCGCTTCATTGTGGTGGTGGTTTCTTTTCTTTTCTTCCCTCCTCAAAGGCAGAAACAGTTACCATGGTACCTTTGTTTAGCACACATGATTTCACTACGACCCAACGGGTACAACCGCCGTGACGGTTCCATTTTCCGGTTAGTTTCATTAGTTTTTTGGGAGTGAGGATAAAAGCAAGTTAATTTGTTTAAAAAGATGAAATGATGTCTAATAAATAATAAAGTATTTTTTCCTTTTCTTTTAAGGCAATAAAGAAAATATTAAAACTTTTATCGGGATTCGGGAATGCAAGTTGTAGTAATGTCTATATCTCCAAATTCAAAAAGAATATAAATCACATTTCATCTTATTTTCAAGTCCGGCTTTACGTAAGAGTTACGTTAAATCATCTGGGTTACTTGGGATTAACCGGGTTTTGAGTGTTTTGGACCGAAGACCCGACCCGACGCGAAACCGAATATTATGAATTTTGAGGACCGAAATAAAACAAGGAACTGTAGGGTCGGTTCGAGTTCGGGTTTTTTAGGGTCGGTTTTCTCGGGTTTTTCGGTCCGGACCTAAATATGCACACCCCTAGTGCCTAGACCTGCCACGTGTCGACACATGGCAGGCACCGCTTACACGTGGTGACACGTGGCGGACGAGCTGCCACGTGGCGGCAGACGTTGCCACCGTGTGCCACGTGGCACACGTGTCACGTGTGTCAGACATCGCCATCGTGGTACGCGATGGGTGTCTCCTCTCACCCATCGCGTACCGCGATAGGTCAGGAAATACAGAAATTACAATTTGGTCCCTGGGATTTAGATTTTTGCAGAATTGGTCCTTTGACTTTGAAAATTGACATTTTTTGGCCCGAATTTTACATGATGTTACAAGTTTCCTGTTGCGGATTGTTTTGCAATGACAATTAATAAAAGTCAAGGCCAATCACCAGCAAGAGTTGGCATATACCTGCGAGAACCGGTGTCTACACATGATCAACTATATGTGGCTTTATCACCAGTGAAGAGTAGAGACGGTGTTAAAATGTTTATATTAGACATGGAAGGTAAAGTTACGAATAAAACTACAAATGTGTTTATAAGGAACTATTTACTAATTTATAATTGTAATATGGATGTTATTTTAGCTGAATATGTTTATACATGATTTATATATTAGTTGATACTAGAAACGTGTGGATGTTACATGATTTATAATTTTCCACCCGTGGCGCCCACGGGTCAATAACCTAGTTAAGTCATTAAAGTTTAATACGTGTTCTAATTAAGCCACTTAACTTTTATATTTTATTAAATTATAGGTTTTAACATGTTTTTTAATCATGTTCTATTTTTGATTCATTAAGGAAATCTTTATATCTTTTTTTTTATGTTGATGTGGAGTGGTAACATTAATTTTATTTTTTAGTTTAATAAATAATGTATAATGACAAAGTAAAAAACAGTTTTTCTATATCTCATTGAATTACAATTAGACTATGTGTTGTGTTTTAACTAAAAAGTACATAGTGCTTTACCATGTTAATGTCACGTAGGCAGTAGGTTTTAACTTTCTTTTTTAATGACAATTTGAATCATTGACGGGCCACCCACCCGATCATCTTCGTTCTTCGAGTACCAGAGTCCACCCTTAGGTAAAGATCATTATCATCTTTACACTATTTCTAGAGACTACTATTTTGACGCCCTTATAGCACTACAGTTCAGTCACTAACTAGTGACTGAATCATACCCAAATTGGAAATTAAGTGATCAAGTTTTCTTCTCCCCAAAACACTACTTATAATAATAACAACAATAAAAATAAATGTTAATAATATTAATAGTAACAAACTTACATAAGGTAAACCTTTTGGTTAAAACATTAGAGGATGCAATCACTTTCAAGATGTCTAGGGTCTAGACCATTCGATCCAGGTGGGTTGTATAATGCCATGTATAAATAGGATGACATGTATCATCCTCTCACCACAATAAAACATTGTAACACAACATTATTCTCTAGAGAAAGATCATCCCAAGTTTCACAACAACATGGTACCACTAATTAGTTATGTTTTTTCTTTAATACTAAATAAATAACTCGCTTATATTGTAACATCGTTACTCTGGTTTGTGATGATATTGTAGGATGAAGAATGCCAAATAAGCAAATCCAACAGGTATGTTAGTTGGAGAAACAAACCAGCTGTAGAAGGTCAACATGGTGGCACACTTGCAGCATCTTTTGTCTTAGGTAAGTAATTAAGTCAACTCTTAAAGTTCAACAGTCATATTGTTTAGTATACAAATTAGATGAGTAATATTTTTTTATCCAATAGTTGTGGAGGTACTTGAGAACTTAGCATATCTGGCTAATGCAAGCAACCTTGTGCTCTATCTATCAAAATTCATGCACTATTCTCCATCAAGTTGTTCAAACATTGTCAGCAATTTCATGGGCACATCTTTCTTTCTTGCTATCCTTGGTGGCTTCTTAGCTGATGCTTTCTTTACAACCTATTCCATCTATCTTATAAGCGCTACAATTGAACTTGCGGTACGTAACAAACTTTTATATATGAAGTTTTCTCGTGTTTAAATTTTCATAACTTATGTTAAGTAAGTCAATTCATCATGGATACCAACATATTTATGTTTTCTTTTTCCTTTTTTTTTTCCTTATTAATTACACTTACATTACTAACGAGGGACATATATTCATAATGACACGTTCAGTACATAACCAATTGTAAGTAGAGAATTATAAGAATCGCATAATACACTTCAGGTAGTGCTTTCTAATTACTGGGAGACATAGTTGGGTAGGTGATTACATAACCACCTTATACATTACAAATAAAGCAAAAGATACAAATATTTATGTGATTATTGCAGTTCTTTACTTAAAACTGATTATGTATTAAATGACACTCATTAACAAATCCTACTGTATACTACATCCGAATTTCTTCGACCTTGTAACTACTCAAAAATATGATTTAACAAAATTATATAGTCATAAGTGAACTGATGTTGACTATTTAAACAGGGTCTTATAATACTCACAACACAAGCCCACAACCATTCTTTGAAACCAGAAAGTTGTTCATCAGCCAACAGGAATAATAAATGTGAAGAACTCAAAGGTGGCAAAGAAGCGCTTTTCTTCATAGGATTATATCTAGTGGCATTGGGTGTTGGAGGAATCAAAGGATCACTTCCACCTCATGGGGCTGAACAGTTTGATGAAGAAACTACTCAAGGAAGAAAACAAAGATCATCATTTTTCAATTATTATGTATTTTGTCTCGCTTTTGGTGCACTTATGAATCCGGGCTTTAGATGAATAAATGCGGGTCCCACAGCTGGGCCATGATCCTGCTCGTTGAGACCTTTCCGTCTGCTGATTATGGGCCCTGTAACTCCAACCATACCCTAAGTTACGCCCGTTTGAAGTTTGGGTCAAATAATAGTCTACCAACTCCTTTTCATCTGTTTGAACTTAACAGATAATAAACACATTCAATACATATTTCTAATAAGTTATTTACACCAGGTACTTGCTGCAGCTATCTTCAACACATTTTCAAGTAATACAAGAAATGCTACAGTTAGCACAAACTCATCATCACCCACATCAAATTTTACACAACACAAGGAATTAGAAGAAGCTAAGCTGAAACAGAACATGACCGAAGATCTCGCCTTTCTCAACAGAGCAGTTATGAACAAGTCAACTTTTCCACCATTTAAGGTCAATGTCAAACAAGTGGAAGAAGTTAAAATTGTGTTTAAGATCTTCCCAGTATTTATATCAACCATAATGCTCAACTGCTGTCTCGCGCAGCTCTCAACATTCTCGGTCCAACAAGCAGCCACCATGAACACTAAACTCGGGTCGTTACGGGTCCCACCCGCTTCACTTCCTGTATTCCCAGTTATTTTTATCATGCTACTTGCACCAATGTATGACCATATTGTAATCCCACTTGCAAGAAAAATAACCAAAACCTAAACAGGCATAACTCAATTGCAACGAATAGGGATCGGGTTAGTCTTATCCATCATAGCCATGGCGGTTGCAGCCTTAGTGGAAATCAAACGAAAACTAGTGGCTAACCAAGCTGGTTTAACAAACTCCACCGAGCCACTTCCAGTCACTTTCCTTTGGGTTTCTTTGCAGTACTTGTTTCTCGGGTCGGCTGATCTTTTTAGCTTAGCTGGCGTGATGGATTTCTTTTTTACGGAGGCGCCCTTTAGCATGAGATCATTGGCTACATCGCTCTCGTGGGTCTCATTAGCCATGGGTTATTATCTTAGCTCAGTGTTGGTTTCTATTGTGAACCATGTTACGGGCACGTTCCGTCACACGCCTTGGCTCTATGGAAGTAACTTGAATCATTATCATCTTGAGAGGTTTTACTGGTTAATGTGTGTATTAAGTGGTTTGAACTTTATTGTGTATCTCATTTGGGCTAAATCATATAAGTATGGGTCAAAAGTCAACGGTGGTTGTTCGAATGACACACGAATGTTGTGCAAATCATCAGGAGTTTAATCGTTAGGGTGTGCATGAGTCAGTTAGGGTCGGTTTTACTAGTTAATATTATGGTGTGCATGAGCCAGTTAGGGTCGGTTTTACCAGCTAATGTTAGGGTGTGCATGAGTCAGTTTGGGTCGGTGTTACTAGTTAATGTGTGTACTAAGTGGGTATGAGTTAATGTATGTTGTTTATTTTAAAAGGATACACATGTTGTGTTTGAAGAACATCCCATATTTTGAATAGCTAGGTGTAAAAACTATAATCAGCTCTCTTTGATTAATTATATCACACACCAAAACCAAATACAGAAAACAACTTCCAGTTAGTCAATTATGGCGTAACCGAACCATTAGTTACTTCTGTTACAATTTGATTAATTCGGTTATTTGTTGATGTTGATTTGAAATGATGAGATAAATCAAAACTATGGTTATAAGTAGGGATGTGCATGCAACCTGCCAACCTTTAGTTTTTATGTTTTCATAAAAACCGAACTATCGGTACGATTTCGGTTTTGCATGTAGTTTAAAATGAAAAAAACGAGCCTAACTTATCGATTTTCACTTTTTATTTTGAATATCATGTAATTTATATTTATAATGATGTAAGAGTTTGACCCCAAAAATTATAGCCCAAACTTATATAATCAATTCGTTATTAACTAATAAAAAAAACTTTATGACCAAAATTCAATATTTTTGGCCAAGTTTTGTTTCCCAAGAGTTTTCAAGTTTAAATGGCAAAACCGAAAAAACTTAAACCCAAAACGATTTTCAAAAACTTAATTTTCATTTTTGGTTTGGTGTTGACTCAAAACTAACCCTTGCACGTTATAAAAAAGAAAATGAATTAGCTAGAACACCTATCTTGAAAGAAGTCTAATCAAATAAGTGGATGTAAAATGGTGGGGGTAATGATAATAATAATAATAATAATAATAATAATAATAATAATAATAATAATAATAATAATAATATGAAGTGATAGCACCAAGAGCATGATAATCTTAAGATTATCTTTCCAAAAGTGGAAAGATTAAATGGATATTTAAGGAAATTTGTTTTTCCAGAAACTGAAGAAAAGACACTAAACTAACATACAATAAATCATTGACAGATTACCCAAATTGATTGATTATGATTAAGATAATGACGGTGTACTAAATGGTCCATACATAAAATTAAGTCCAAGAGTCATCATCAATCCCTAATTCCTGATAACAACAATGATTTTGATAAGAAATAAGAAATTTTTTACTTGCAAGTACAAGTGATAATATTGGAGTAAATGATTTGAAAAGAAATAGTGAGAACATTCACTAAATAACGTGATTCAAGTAAATCAAGATGGGGATGTAGCTCAGATGGTAGAGCGCTCGCTTAGCATGCGAGAGGTACGGGGATCGATACCCCGCATCTCCATGTTTTTATATCATTTTTTTGAACATTTGTGTTCAATTCATTAAGATAAGAAATTTCCGGCAAATAAAATATGGAATACTTTCTGTATCTGTAAAACAAAACTAGTGGGGAAATAAACTGGCTCTGACTCGTTAATCAAACTTAAAAGATTAGCGTTGTGTTCCCAAGTTCCACTGAAGGGAAGCATGGAAAGATTGAGATGATTGTTTTCCCGAGTTTCATTTAATGAGAGATAGGAAAAGATTCAAAAATTTTTGTGTTCCTGAATTTCATTAAAAGAAAGGACATGAAAAGAAAATGAAGAGAAATATAGAGTAAAATGGAGGTGATTGGTTTCTTTCCAGTTTGGAAAGGATTGGAATGAAAGAATCGAAGATACCCATTCTATCTCCACCGCGACTGCTGGGATTTTAAAACGCAAAGATAGTGATGTCGGTGAAGGAGGTAATGTTTTAGTTGATACAAACAAGGAGAACAAACATAAGTTAGTGTTTTGACTGGTATTAAGATGAATAATGTTGAGTTTTAGGTCGGGTTAAAGTTCTGAAAAGAGATCGTTACAAATAATTGAAAAACTTTGACTTCTAATTTAAGAGTCGTTTGTTATATTTATATAACCATCCAATTGTAAACTGAAAAAATCTTAGTGTAATTATAATGAGAAAACATTTTCACATATATGTACAAACAAACTTCTTTTAGTTAGTCTTATGGGTCACAAACTCACTTCTTCTCTCAAGAGGCTCATGCTTGTGCCCCAGGAGCACTGGCTTGAGCTTGCTCAATTTGTTTGACAAGTTCTTCCCGTTTAACGTTAAGCGCTTGAATCTTCGAATCAATCTTTTCAAGCTTGGCCTTCAGTTTGGTCGGGTCATTTTTATCTGCGGGATTCTTTTCTTTTTTATCCTTCTTCTTGTCTTTAGCCTTTTCTTTTTTCCCGTCCTTGTCTACCTGTTTCTCTTCCTTTTTAAGGTTTTCCTCGGTGTCTCCCATTTCTTAACTGTCACAATAGATTTTATCATATTATGTGATATAGTAATTGTCCCTTAGAACCAAACCAAACCAAACCATGTTATACTAATATTAAAAAGGTATACAAGAAATGAGGCTGAATGACTAACCTGTTGTTGCAAAAAGCCCAAGAAATTTTGATGTGTTTAAAGTGTGACTTCAAGCTTTTATATCAAGCTTTTATTTACTAATTTTGGTATGAAATAATGGGTTGAAAGAGATTACGAAACCAGGGGCCTTAAAAATGTGAATACCCCACAAATGGTGCATCACCAAGTAGAGGACTTCTGGCCTACAATCATGTATTGTTATGAACAACTACTTTCTTAATTGTTAATATCCGTTTTGATAATTATACAAGTTAGCCAAGTTTATTAACTATTGTAGTTATTAGGAAAATTGGATTTTAATAATTGGATGTTGCCCTTCCTCGTGAGTCGTGACTATATTAAAACTTATAACCTTATGGATTCTGATGCTACCTCAAAGATATGGTCAAAGCTTCTCGTGGCTCTCTCTTACACTGTCACTTCACTTGGCATATTTAGAAGGTGAGGAATGCTTGGAACACTCAGAAGGAGAAGACATGTTCTATGAAAAATCAGACGATATTCTTAAAGCTTCTGACTCTACTTGGTCATATTGATGTTTTTATTTAAACTCGTAATGGTTTCTTTGCTTTTTCTAGTGTCTTGCTAGATGTTTATGATATGTTGCAATTTCCCAAATTAAAAAGAAAGAAAAAGGCACTTGGCATTTAATAATGTGGCCATGGACCAACAAATTCTATGGTTGGTAGCTACGAGTTATGACCGAGGTTGGGCCTCAGTGTCAATTAAAAGAATCCAAAAGATTGGCCCACGACCTACCATTAAATAATATTTAATATCAACAGCCCAATGTTGTTTTGTTTGCATTCATTTACAAAACAATTAAATCATAGCCAAAGCCATAGCCAGTAGCCGAACAGATCATGTCATAAACCGAGATAACTCTTCGTGTGTATTAACACGTAAATATATAATCATTAGATTACACTAAAAGCAAATTCTGCCGGGTCACTTGATCATAAGACCGGTTCATGAGCCATCAGTAACACTTTATTTTCGTCTCAAAACATTCAAAAATGATAAATCCCAATTCACTCTAAAAACAACCTTATTATTGTGTATTTCATCACTACATTAGCCTATCAGATAAACTTGGAAGCCTTCTAAAGAAATTCAGACTAGCCGGCGGCATCGGTTCCCTGAACATCGGGTGTCGCAAAAAGTAAAACCCGAGAGCCACGGCCACCATCTTGGGCGGCACCACATACAGCACCACCGTGATCATAAGACACACCCCGATAAACAGTTTTGTAGCCCTTGGGTCCCTCCAGCTCACCAAGGCTTGGACCCTCTCCCCTTGTGTTGCAAAATCACCCAACACTGTTTGGACCCGAGCCGCCAACATTCTTAACCGGTCGTACCGGGCTCGAACCAGATCGGGCGGTCTTGAACTTGGAAACGTGTCGAATTCCTCGTCTAAATCCTCCGGGTCAACCGTTTCCGCTTGAGATAAACGGATGTCCATACCCGCGGGTGTTTTTGGTCTGAACCGATAATACCATGTCCCGATCAAACACACGTATAGAAATGCAGTTGGGACGATTAAATCCGGGAACCAAACTAGAACCAAATATAGGAAATGGACTAGAACCGTAGTAACCGGGTTCCTCCACCTCCTAATATTATCTAACCATTTAGCTAACCCAACCGCCCACGCGAGTACACCCACGATCCGGAACCAATTCGCTTTACTTTTTCTCATGCTCCATGTATGCGAATCCGCATCCAACATGTACCGAACCACCTCAGAACCTAGTGGCGGCTCTGACCGTGCCAGCCAGGCCGCCACCATTTTAGTGGCTGCCCCACGTAACGCCTCTTGTTGCGCCACACCAAGTGGACGCAAATAGTGCATTCGTGGAAGCAAAGGCTGCCCATAAACCGCACACGTGTCGGGCAGCAATGACGGGCAGGCAAACCGAACTGCCAACTCAATTTCTCCCATTTTTTTCAATCCGGTTCGTTGTAAGACTAATAACGGGAATGAGTTTGTGTATACCTTGTAACTTTCTAATGTAGACACGCGAATTCGGACTTTACCTATCCGGAAGTCAGGTTTCTCCTCTGCCATGTCAGCAAACATACGCCAGTTGTCAAACACGCCTATGGTTAAGACCGTGCACGGGTCATAGACCTGCCACGTGTACTGCTCGTTCCACCTAGGGTCAAAACTATCGGTTATAGTTCGGGTCCGAACCCATTTCTTTCCATACTTCGCTACACAATACGGGTCTGTTGACCCTTTACCCGTGCCCCTGGATTTCATCGGTAATAACCCACGGGCTCCAAGTATACCGAGCTCTAAAATTCCAATCGCCGGCTTCCACAACTGGGTCGCCGTTGGCCGGAAATCACTACACACGTGCGCTGCCTCGTCAAGCACGTGATACCCGCCTTCCAAGCACAACCTTAACTGTATTCTGCCGCAGTAGGATCCACCAGGACCACCCTCTAACGGCAACCATCTCGCTTTCACGTGGCGTTCATCTAATCGTTGCTCAATCGCAGCAACAGGGATCAAAACATGTCCCAGCAGCACCGGTTCCTGCCCCGTGCGGTCCTCTAGCAGTAAGATCAAACTGTCTTCCAAAGGCTCACCAGCAACAAATATCAGATCCTCATTCCAGTGAAACGACCCCGTACGATTATTCATCACACCTCTCCTCGTCCGAACAGACTGAAACCCTAACTGAGCTTTAACTTTCACATCCGGCGCCGTTAACGGAGGCAAATTAGGCGCAATCTCAAGGTCTTGAGCTTCCATTATAGTAACTCTCAAATACCACAATTTAGGCGACTGATAAACCTTTGATCTAGTATGAGACACATATGGCGCATCTGAGCTCCACGATTCCGGAAACGCGTCATCGGCTTGAGTTCCAATCCAAACCGAAAGCTGTATATCACCGGAAACTTTTCCTCCAGCGTTCGGATCATCACCGCCTTCGAGCCGATACCACTGCGGAGCCAACGGACTGTCCGGAGGGTCACGGACCGGGACATCGGACAAATCAAAACACACACCGCCAAGGAAATTCTCCGAATGAGCGTCCCATACCGAGATCTCGAGTGTAGACGAGTTTCCAGAGTCGGGCTTGTTATAAGCTAACGCAAAGACTTGATGCCATTCGGGATTCGATGAGGGCTCACCGGGTTTGGACCGGACGGAGTTACCGATTCTTACATAGGGGCTTTGGTTAGGTGAGAGGCCACGGGCTTTAACTATTCTTACGAATAAGTATTGCATTGGGTCTACTAAATCATACGCTTGGATTCTTTCGGATTCTGTGGGTGCAGATCGTCTTGGGATTACTCGTGGCGAGTAATCCCCAATCCCATTATCCGGTCGTTTCATAACCCTAACTCTCTCATTTCCTCTTGTTTGCATTCTCCTCATATCCGGTGGTGGGTATTCTGGATTCATCTGAGGTGGTGGCATCCCTTGATGCTCATGCTGCTGCTGTTGTTGTTGATGGTTTTCCATTTGTACTGTCACCACCGCTGGTGGCTCTTCAGTAACCGTCACCGGTGGTTGCATATTCTCCATCGGACCCGGACCCGGAACTTCTTCCATTTTCCTACCTTCAAACGGTGGTGGTTCTTTTTCCGGCGGTGGTGGTAGTGATTGAGCATTATTATTATTATTATCTCCGGTGGCGGTGACGTCGACGTCATCGTAATAATATATTCTTAATCCAATCTCGCCTCTAATCCAACTAAACACACTCTTCTTCTCCAACTGAAAATAAACCAAACCCGCATCTTCTCTTCTGGCAAACTGTGTTCCGTACAGTTTGACCCGACCCAGAAAATGATTCTTTCTCGCGCTACCATTACTCATCCGTTTATCATTAAACACCTCAATCTCCAACTCCTCGTAATCCATGGTGCTTGGATCGGACACCACAAACTCCAGACTCTCGTTCCATACCGGATTCAAGCTTCTGGAAACTGTTGATGTTCTTCGCTTCTGACCGTCGAAATCTGCCACCACGTACGCGCTTGAACTGCCTAGTCCGTCCTTAGGAAGTAAGTCACGCGCGTCGGAGACTTCGACGACTAGTTTCCGGACAGGTCTTCCAGACGGTGGTGGTGGTGGTTGTTGTTGGTCTGGCGTCATGGTGTCATCAGTGGTGGTGGTGGTGGTGGTGGTGAGAGGTGACTTTGTTTAATGAGGAAAGAATGCTTTCTCTTTGTTTTTCATTATCCCCTTATTCTTTTGACGAACTAAAATAAATAATCTTTTATGTTGAAAACCGCGAAGGTGTATCAATTGTTATTGGTTAAGTTTTTATTGGTAACTATATAACTAATATTTGTATTTGTAAAACTTATGATAATAAAAGATATTTAAAAAAATGTTTCGTCGGTTGGTTAAACTCGCGCAGTACAGGTGTGAGTTGATACGAATTCAGTCAGTAGCGAGTTACGATAATGGGATAAAAACAAAAAATAAATTTGTCAACGCTCAAATACAAGAAATTAATTTAATCGAAACATGTATGTTGCATTAAACAAATTAATCTATACGTATAATGCATGTTATTATTGTGTATCAAGTATGGTTTTTTCCTTATTTATTTTATCATGTCCTACGCATTTTTTGATGATTTGGGATAAAAAACTATAAAAGAGATGTTGTGGAGTTGAGGCTAAAGTGTAGAACAAGATTTGAATATGTTGCTTTTTAGTCAAGCAACTAAATTCTTGTTGTGGACATCAGCATTAGATTCTTTGTCACAAACATCAAGTTACTTTTTTATATTCATTCATCATCTATGTGCATTCTCATTCACTCCAACTCCGTTTTGCATCAGCAAATATCACTATTCTCAAACCACTTGTAACCTAATAATATGCTTCCATGGCACATGATTCCACCTTCTTTCTCTCCTTTTTCTTGTCAAAAAAGTTACTTTTTGAATAAAGTTTTTAGAAGTAAGCATCCCCTTTTACTATTTTCTTCCTTCGATCAAGGGATCCTGTTCAAATTTTCACACTTACCATGATATAATTCTTATTTACCTAAAAGAATGCAATTTGGAGGTGGGATATTGATTGTATAAATATTAGGTTATGATAAATACAATAAATCCGTATATATAGACTATAATGATACGGTTTAATACTATCTAATACGATAACCTTCTAAATATGGACGGTTATCACGTTAATCTTCATTTTTTAATAGTTTTTAAGGAGGTTAAAACCAGTAGTGAGTTTTGATCGAGGATGGTGCGGCATCTGATCCTCTTAAATAAAGTTAGAAAAAAGAAATGAACGAATAGTATTGATACTTGTCTTTTTTTTTATATCGGGAGACAAAATCATATCAGGAAATGATATGTTGTTCCTTTGTATAATTGTATCACCATAATCAAACTGATTTGATATAATTAGATGTTTGCAATTTGTGTTACATTTTTTAATCTCAAAGTACATTTTGATATAATGTATGATGGACTACTACTGTTGATTTCAAGAGCTCCATCAATTCCCATTTGACTGAAACTTTCGAGACACCAACACCCCTAATGAAAATGCAAAGATTGCTGTCACAACAATCTTTTTATTCTTGTTTAGTTTATCCATTGCTAGCCTTAGAAGAAATTCAGCGTCTTGCCCCCAACTATCATCAAAACCTGTTCTTTGTTTCTTTCTTTCAAGATCCTTTTCACCGTGTTTGTTAACACTTTCTTCCGTTTCATATGCATTTGGTTTCTTGCCATCTTCATCTGATAATGGAGTTGGAGTTTCTTGGTGCTCTTGTTCATCATCAGATTGATGTGTATCTGACTTCTTGTCATTATCATCTTCATCTGCTACTGGTTCCGGTTCCGGTTCTGATTCTTGAATGATGTCTTGTTTGACCTCTTTGTGTTGTTGTTCAACTTTCTTAGGGACTGAAATATATATAATCTCACCATCAAGCTTCCCGGTGATCTTTTCTATGTTTGCATCTTTTGGCAATTCAAAACTTTGTTCAAACCGCTTGTATTTGTTCTCTGTCACCTGCCTTACTCCACTAACTAATATATGGGTTCCTTTATCAACTTGAAGCTTTAGCTCTTGTTTCTTGAAACCTGTAATGCAAAAAACACCAAACTAAAAATTGTTTTCTCGGATTGTTTATAAATTAGTCGATTTGGACTTTGTTTGAACTAAAATGAGTAACTAAAAGAGGAACACGTCAAACAGGTTGAACGTTGCCTAAACTTTATTTGCAACACGTACATCTTAAATAGCTTTTATAAATTTTGTAGTAATATTATCTTTGTAATCATAGTTTATGTATTAACTTTATATAAAAGTTGGAAAAAAAAAGAGAAAAATTTGTTTATAGGTCGAGGTCTCTAAACTATAAGTTTAAGGGTAAAAACAAGATGAATTTGATGTACCGGGAAGATCAATAAGGAGGTAATGGCAAGTTGAGTCTTCGGTCCAATCTGAAGGGGGCACAAACTCTTCGAATACTAAACGAGAACTTTGGTTGTCACCGAATGGTGATCTACCAGGGACATGTGCCATTAATAATGAAGTTATATTTTTAACGGAATAATGAAGTTTAAGCGAGGTATGGGAACTATATATGCGGATGTATATTGATAATTGATGGTAAGTTTGTTATATAATTGTGAATACAACAAGTTATATATAGGACATGATCATATCATCATTAATGTATGTTACTTTGAGTCGAAGAGATGGTATGATATGAAATAACTTTTCTTACACACATTTTTATTTTTATTCCAAACTTTAGCCTATGGACAGTGGTTTGTTCCTCATTTGGTCTATTGATTATAATATGCATGATACTATTATAAATAGAAAAAAAAAACTTTTATTTAAATTTGTAATTTACAAAACATGATGGCAAGTATGTTAGATTTGTTATTTTGACTGAATTGCCTAGAAATTGGTTAATTTGTGTTATATACTCATATATTATCTCTTCAACTTAAAGTAACATACACTAATTGACAGATAAACCCTGTTCTGATTTAGTGATTTACTTTAAATTATTACATGCTTCATTTTATAGTAATTATCATGATTTAAAGAATCTATTTACTCATTAAGAATCATTATATATAATATAAAACTAAGATGATATTAATGGCATTCTTTAAGCTTCCAAGCTCATCTCTTTCAAGGGGGTGGTATAAAAGTTCAAAACATATTCTGATTTCTGTACCACATGATACTAATATAATATTTATTTTGAAAGTATCTAAAAACAAGAATATTATTGCAATACTATTTGTGGAAAAAATATAAGTTAATATCTTACTAATAACATGTTCTCTTTGTTTTCTTCCAGCCCTGCTCCATTAAAATAAAAACCATGTGCTTTCTTCCATGTCTTTTATGTCTTTATGATATATAATCAAATAACTCTATTTGCCTTTATAATTCAGTTATTTTTTCATCAGCAGGTTTCACTCTCTCAGTCTTGACATTCTGTCTCTCCTTGTTGGATTTGTTTGACTTATTAGTATTATGATATGCAATATTCTCAAAACTCAAAACACTCATTTTGCAGATTCACCAAGATTAAGATTCTGTTGGCAAACATAGACTTTAGTTCATCTTTCAGTAAGTGAACATGATAGAACAGGAGAAGAGCCTTGACTTTGTGTTATATTAGTCCAGCACGCTAGCTGCAATCTTTCTAAAGCATGAAGGGTAGGGAGAAAGTTTACTTTGAGAAAGAAAGGCATTCTCTTCTATCTGGATTCTAATCGGTGTGTTATTGCTTATATTTCTAGTTAGTTAGGCTTCAATAAGGACGCTTAGGCTCTACTAATAAGATAGAAAAGAAAGGTTTCATCAGGGTGCGAAGGTTTGGAACCCTATGCAAACAAAGAGCGTTTTGTTTCAAATGACAACTGCCTCTTCTTGCTGCGAGGCCTTGCACGAAACCAAATCTTTTAGTAAGTGAACATTCTAGAATACAAGAACTAATCATGAAATGTCAGCTTCTTTAGGTTCACTGATCATGAATATCAGAATTCGGTGGGACACTTTTACCCTTGATATTTCTAGCTCTATTTGCTCTAGCCTGCCTCGGATATTGGTGGGGTAACTTGCTAATTTAGGGACAGTCATGACAACTGGTTTGCTGTTTTACACAGTTTGTAAAAATATATGTATATAAGTATTTATGTGAAAGGCATGTGTTATACTTAGACGGTGTGTAGTGAGCTCATGCCCCACTCCACATCAGCATAATATGGCGTTAAACACCATTTTGGCAGGGCGGTAGAGGGCGCCAAGGGGCTGGGAGGATTTTTTTTACCAAAATGGGTCGGTGAGAAAAACTATTTACTAAAATAGGGAATTTTAAAACTATTTACCAAAATAGGTTATTTTTTTTTTATTATTTTTAAATACTCAATGATATTCTTTTATACTTTCTCTTTATTTGTTAAGCTGTTACATAACCTCTACGTCACCGTCTCCCATCTCCGACCGGCCACCGTCAGTTCGTCATCATCGACCGGCGGCTGCAAAAATCGAAGAGAGATAACGGAGATGGTGTGGTTCTTGCCGTGTTAAACCGACAGCCACCAATCTCATGTTTGGCGGGGGCCCATGTGGTCTTTCCGGCGATTGGATTTAGATCTCGGTTCAAAAGTTGAATGGTTCTAAAGGTTATGGTATATTAATTGTTTCCGATGACAAGGTCTGAGTGAATGAATTGTGGATCCAAGGTTTAAGTTTTTTGAACAAAACTAGATCATCCAAAATGTAACTTTTAGTTTGAGTTTTCAATTCATTCATCAGTTTGGGGTGGCAATCAAGAGATCTCTTGGAGATGGAGGATTTGGTACTTATCTCTACTGACACAAATGGAATAGTCCACCTTTTCTTGCCGTGTCAAACCAACCGGATTTAATTTTTGTGTGGAAAGTTTAGAAGAAAAGAGTATGATGATGAAGGTTGAACATCGGTGGTGTTGGGTTTCAATGGTGGTTCGGAACGAAAACGGTCAAATATTTTAAACCCGTTTTAGTAAATAATTCGTTTCATTAGTTATTAATCAATATTAATATACTAGCAAATCAACGAACTATAAAAACGCAGCGGAACGATTATACGATTAACCCGACCCAAAACCCGGATCCGATTACAACTATTATACGAGTACGATTAAACATAAATAATAATCAACCATAGATGAGTATTCCATATACCTCGGTTATCAAAACCGGGAAGACACCGAAGGATAACGAACAAGGCTAGATGGTGACACAACAATGAGCAACAGCACCTCCGGCAACTAAATGGCGGCGGCGGCTGCTGACAGCGGCGGAGAAGGCGGCTGGGCAGCGGACGGAGGCGGTTGACGGAAATAAGGCAGACAGCAACAGCAGCACCCAATTGTAACCTTGATTCGCCGGAATCTGGGTCGCCGGAAAAGCGGGTCCACCGGAATCACCAAAGGAACGCCGGAAAAACTTGCAGTGAGACCGCCAGAAGCTTTTATAGGGTGTTGGTGGTGGTTCCGGTGATTATCGGACAGTGGATGGTGGTTGGCGGCCAAGGACGGTTTTCCGGTGGCCGGAAAACGGCGCCGGAATCTTAGATGGAGGCTAGGGTTTTAGTTTTGTTGATTTGAGATGATAAGGATATTTAATGCAAATATATAGTATACTATATATAGAAAATATATTAGGGTTTATCTTTTTTAATCCATTGGGTTTAAAGCCCAATTACAAACTCAAAACCTAAACCATTATCCATTGCATCTAATTGAATGTGTCGGGGCCAAATAACGTTTAAATGGGTTTATGTGTTTCGTTACCCCCGGTGTAACTCATACCGGGTCACATCGGGTCGGTCACGTTGACTTGACCCGAACCGACCATTAAATCTAACAGTCTCCCACTTGGACGGATTTGGGTCAAGTATCACAACGCTAACAGCCAGAGGCGTTCTAGCTACACATAGCTGTCCCAAACCAAATATGACAATTTTTAAATCCATAACCAAAGTATCTTGGAATACCTTATTGCAAGATAATGATTTTATAGTAATCGTTGTCATCTATCCTTTCTGTATAAGACATTAATTGAACAATGAGACATGGATCAAATCAATCTCATATGGCGTTCAATTATTGTAATTCTCGATATAGAGTCAAAGTGGTCTAATCAAACACACAGTTAGTTTGGGTGAGGCCTCACACTTTACCAGTTTGAATCAACGAGGGCGCCAATATGTCTAACTGTAACATTCCCAACCAATGCCTTTATGGCTGGCAGTTACGCAACAGCGGTTGACATGATCAAAGAATATTACTCGGTAAACGAAAGTTCTAATATGTATCTCAGGTCTAACGATACTAAATGAGCATACTATTATCAAAACATCTTATGATCAAGATCCATGAAGATGATTTGATGCGAGTTACATCCAACGTCATTCATAATGAGGTCTGTGAGTTTGGAAGTCAATTACTTGAGTCCAAAGTCAGAATAGTCTTAATGCAGAATCGCTCCCACGAGTCTGACCGACTACGGATAATTTAGAATACAAGATTCACGGATTAAACGTATTAAATGAACACAGTTGTATTATTCAACGTTTGCATTTAACCATTAAATCAAAAGTGAACAGAAAAGTACAACTGATTAAACGTTCATACATCCAAATATTAAATCAAAATAAATCACTAGCAAGTCTAAGCCCGATAGCATCTCTATGCTGATCATGCTTGTCCTGAGTCATCGGCTTAGTGAATGGCTCAGCTAGATTTTAATCTGTGTCTACTTTGCTTATCACGATGTCACCTCGTTCCAATATTTCCCGAATAAGATGGAACTTCCTTAGAATGTGCTTGGTTATGTGATGAGACCTTGGCTCTTTGGCTTGAGCAATAGCACCTGTGTTATCACAGAATATCTCGATTGGCTTGTGAATACTCGGAACCACATCGAGATCGGTGATGAACTTCTTCATCCAAGCAGCCTCCTTAGCAGCATCTAATGCAGCTATATATTCGGATTCGGTGGTAGAATCTGCCACAACACTCTGCTTGGAGCTCTTCTAATAAATAGCTCCTCCATTGAGAGTGAAAACGAAACCCGACTGTGAGCGAGAATCATCTCGATCAGTCTGGAAGCTAGCATCAGTGTAACACTTTACAGTGAGCTCATCTTCCACTCCCCCAAACACCAAGAACATATCTTTGGTCCTATTCAAGTACCTTAGAATGTTCTTTACAGCAGTCCAATGGGCAATGCCGGGACTCTGTTGAAAACGACTGGTCATGCTCAAGGCATACGAGACGTCAGGTCTAGTACACAACATAGCATACATGATAGAGCCAACCGCAGAAGCATATGGAATTGCTTGCATACGTTTAGATTCAATGTCCGTTGCGTGAGATTGCGATTTGCTCAACACAGTTCCTTTAGTCATTGGAACAGCTCCTTTCTTGGAGTTTTCTATTGAGAAGCGTGTCATTACTTTGTCTATGTAAGTACTTTGACTTAGCCCTAGAATCCGCTTAGATCTATCTTTATAGATCTTTATTCCTAGAATATATGCGGCTTCTCCAAGATCTTTCATTGCAAAACAAGATTCCAACCATTGCTTAACTTCCTTAAGCATAGGAATGTTGTTTCCAATGATCAGTATGTCATCCACATACAAGATGAGGAATGATATAGTGCTCCCACTAGCCTTTCTGTAAACAAAGGGTTCATCTTTGTTTTTGACAAAACCAAACTCTTTGATTTTCTCGTCAAAGTGAAGATTCCAGCTTCGAGATGCCTGCTTAAGCCCATAAATGGACTTGTTCAATTTGCAAACCTTATTAGGATATTTTTGATCGACAAAACCTTCAGGTTGAACCATATAGACATCTTCAGAAAGATGTCCATTAAGGAAAGCGGTTTTGACATCCATTTTCCATATCTCATAGTCATAGTATGCAGCAATGGCAAGCAATATCCTAATTGACTTGGTCATGGCAACGGGCGAAAAAGTTTCATCATAGTCAACACCTTGAGTTTGAATGAAACCTTTCGCGACTAGCCGTGCCTTGTAGGTTTGCACATTTCCATGCATGTCGGTTTTCTTCTTGAAAATCCATTTGCTCCCTACTGCCCGACTATCGGGGGTAGCTCAACCAAGTTCCAAACTTGGTTATCATGCATGGATTGCATCTCTGCGTTCATGGCATCTTGCCATTTCTTGGATTCTGGATCCAAGATAGCAGATTTGTAGTTAGTAGGCTCGTCCCCAGACTCGGCTACTAATAAGACTTCGGGACCATCTAGATGACATAAGTATCTAGAATTTGGTACGGGTCCTACTACTTCTGCGAACGCTTGTGTTCACGTCTGATGTATCAGCAACAACAACTTGTTGATCAGACTCTCCAACTTCCTCAGCGGTTGGTTGTGGATATTGAATTTCTTCAAGATCGACAATGTTATCTCCAGTTCCTCGATTGAGAAATTTCTTCTCAAGGAAGTGGCCTTTCCTCCTGATAGAAATCGTATTTGTATCAGGATGAAAGAAGTAATAACCGCTTTTGTAATAGTATCCGACGAAAATAACTTTTTCGCCGCGGGGATCAAGTTTGTCATCAGACTCACTTGAGATGTAAGCATCACATCCCCATACTCTAAGGTAAGACAATTTGGGCTTCTTTCCCTTATGCCATATCTCATATGGGGTTTTGTCTATCTTCTTGGTTAGAGCTACATTGATAATGCGGGCGGCGGTCATAAGGGCGTGACCCCAAAAGGAGTGAGGCAAGTTAGTTCTACACATCAACGATCGAACCATGTTTAGCAATGTTCGATTTCTCCTCTCGCTCACGCCATTATGTTGGGGTGTGCCAGATCGAGTGAGCTGTGAAACAATTCCATGCTCTTTTAGATGAGTAATTAACTCTGAGCTGAGATACTCTCCACCTCGATCTGATCGAAGCATTTTAATGGTTTTACAAAGTTGTTTTTCCACTTCGTTTTGAAACTCTTTGAACCTTTCAAAAGTTTCTTGCTTGTGTTTCATAAGATACACATAAGCGTATGGACTATAATATTCGATAAAAGAAACGAAGTATCTTTCATGGTTTCTAGTCATGGTTCTGAAAGGTCCACATACATCAGTATGTATGAGTCCTAACAGATCACTTGCTCGTTCACTTTTATGAGTGAAGGAGTCTTTGACGAGTTTTCCAGCTAAGCAAGATTCACAATCATCAAACGAGTCCGATCCTGTGGATTCAATAATCCCTTCGGATTGGAGTCTTTTAACTCTTGCCTTGCTTATGTGGCCAAGTCGGCAATGCCATAGAAAAGTATCATTGAAGCTAGTCTTGATACGTTTTGAAAGATGATATAAGTTATTTTCAGTTTGAACATCAATCTCATAAATACCATTTCGAGGTTTAGCCTCAAAATAAAATATATAATTTAAGTAAGCAGAAATAGCCATGCCATTAAAAACGTACATAAAACCTTGTTCAAGCAACAATGAAAATGAAATGATGTTTCTGGTCAAACCAGGAGCATACAAACAATTATTCAAAGGAAAAACTAGGCCAGATGGACAAGTAAAATGAAAAACTCCAGTTGCCAGAACTGGTACTCTCTTCCCATCTCCAACGATGAGTTCCATGCTGCCTTTATTCAGTTTCTTCCACTTCTCAGGCTCCTGCAAGACATTAACAATGTGGAAACCACATCCGGTATCAAATACCCATGTGTTACTAGAGACAGTGAAAAGTTCAATAGCGAATATGGAAATACCTCGAGAAGAGCCTTCACCATTGGCCTTCTTCTTTGCTAGCTCAGCTAGATGCTCGGGGCAGTTACGCATCCAGTGCCCCATCTTGTTGCACTTGTAGCACTGGCGCTCCTCAGGAGGCAGCGGTGGTGCCTTTGCAACTTTCTTGTTAGTTTTGGTGGCAGAATTGGCAGCAACAGTAACTTTCTTCTTGCCTTTTCCCTTATAACCCTGATTCTTGGTTTTAGGCTTCTTTACACCATCAGATCGGATCATCAAAACTTGATTCGTCCTAGAAGGAATGCTCATCTCAACCGTTTTGAGCATGTTGTGCAGCTCCGGCACTGTCTTTACCCAGCCATTCATGTTGAAATTCATTACGAACTGGTCGTAAGAGCTGGGGAGAGAGTTGAGGATGTAATCCGATGCCATCTCATCAAACATGGGATAATCAAGTTTCTTGAGCTGATCGATGTGCCCCTTCATCTTAAGAACATGCGCACCGACGGGAGACCCTTCTGCCATCTTGCAACTTATGAGTTGTTTCATGGTATCGAACCGTTCCTGACGGGCTTGTTTCTGGAACATGCCCTTGAGTTGTTTCAGCATCTCATAGGCACCAAAGTCTTCTAAGCATTTAGCAAGCTCAGAAGTCATGGTGGCTAGCATAATACAGGAGACCTCAGCCGAGTCATCCCCATGCTTGTCAAGAGTTTTTTTAGCAACGGCTGTGTTGTTTTCAGGCTCATTTGGAACAGCTCTATCGAGAACATACAGGCGCTTTGCCATTGTAAGAACTAGTCTTAAGTTGCGGTGCCATTCGATAAAGTTGGTACCGTTCAGTTTTTCCTTCTCAAGGATAGAGTTAAGGGCGTAGGGTGAATTTTCGTTTGATGACATCTGATTAATCAAGCAAAAGTAAATTTAATTAGTATTTTCGATGTAGTAGTCCTATTATTAATGACCCAATAACATTAATGAAATAGGAGTATGAGAATCTGGCTTCCAGTTATTAAAGGCAGCTGTAGCACACAACATTAATAAGTTGTTAGGTAGACTGACAACGATTGTCAATTGTGAATAGAGCACAACTCTCGGTTATGAGGCCTATAGAGACAGCGATTGTCTGTATAGATACGTTTAGCCTCATCTTTGCCCACTTTAAGTCTCCAGACAGCTTTAGCACGTAGCAGGAGAGTAAGGTAATAGTTGTCCTAGTACAGTGACGTGTGAAAGGGCCGGATGTGTCAACGAAACGCTTTCACCTTGATGGGATAGGCTAGAAAACAAGTGCGGTGCTTTAGCTCCAAACACTCGAAATTTTGTAGTATGCCTCAACTGTGACTTGTAATAGGATTGGCATAAACTATTGGTTTTAAATTGGGATAAATTTTAAAATTACCAAATAGAATAAAAGTCAAATTTTACTGTATTTATTATCGGGACAAAATTGATGAACCCTTTCATCTCTCAGGACACTTAGTTTTAAATAACCTATTAAAAAACTAAGTTTGTCGCGATACGCCTAACCAATTTTAAGTTAATAGAAAACTATTAAGTTATAAGGTTTTGGAAAATCAAATTTAGTTTAATTTTGCAAAAACTTAATTGGTTGATTAAAAATTTTATTTTAATATATTTGGTATTAGGTTGGTGATATTATAACCTATTATAATCAAACAAGCAACCACAATAGCAAACAAGAATATGTAAATCTTAAATGGCCAAAAGGTGATTGGTCTTGCTAGAGCCTATTAGCAAGACCAATCGGGTCAAGGGGTCACAACACAAACAACCACAAGGATGGACTCCTGGTGCATCCGGTCATCTTTGCTAACCGTCACTGACTTTAAGAACTCCACGAGCTCGTCCTCGGTTTTCCTTCGGGTCTTCTTCATTACAATATTCACTAATACAAGTAATGGAAAACTAAACCCTATCTATTACAATTTTGAACCAACAAAAGTGGCCAAAAAACCATAAAATAAAACCGAAAAATAAATACAACTTTTGAACCATCCATATGGCCAAAAACCAAAAAACATTCAACCAAACAAACAAGGTCGGGCCAAATTTACATATTTAATAAAATAAAATTGAGCAATATTTTGGTTAAATAAAATAAATAAAAAAATTGACCAAACCAAGATTGCTCAAAAAACATATCTAGATCAAAAACTTCAACTAGCTTGAAGTTTATGATGTAGATCCGGTGAAAAGACCGGATTCGACTCGTATGTTGTAACCAAGGCTCTGATACCACTGTTGGGTTCCAGTGGTGATCAGTCAACGGTTTAACAATTAAACCCGGTTTAATTATAAATAGATTTCATAATTATTAATCATATTAATATATGAATACGCAGCGGAATACAAAACGAGTAATCACCATTAAACGGAACCATACAGGATCCGGTTACATACGATACGAGTACGAGTCTAAACAACCAAAGAAACATAAATCTAAACCGACAATATTTAAGTTTACCTCGGTTAATAAATAACCGGTTGAGACACCGAGGTACAACGAACAACGCTAGGTGACGAACTGAACAAACGAGCAACGGCGGTGCACTACGGCAGCAGCGGTGGTGGCTGTTGACACGCCAGACAAACAGCGAACAAGCAACTACAACGGTGCTTATCAGCGAGGCTTCGCGGAGCAACGGTAGTGGCCTAAAGTTGGCTGAGTTGCGGAGGTGGCTTTGCGGCAGTAGCGCTGATGCAAAGGAATTAGAGTGACGGCTGTTTGAAGTAATCTCCAAGCTTTTTTTATTTTTTATTATTAACCACAATCATTATATAATAATGATTAAAACACACCGATTAAACAAATCGGCCCTTAAGCCCACGTTGGAAAAGAGCACACCATCTTGTTTATATAAATAAACTATAAACATTATTAATTATTTATATTTAGTATAAATAATTAATCTCGTTAATTATTCGTCATTTACCGATTAAACTATTTAAGCGGGTTTTGGTTGACCTAGGTGTAACTCTCACGGGTCACAACCTGGTCGGTCGTGTTCACTTAACCGAAGCGGTCCATAATTCCAACAAAGAGTTCAATCAAACATCAATTTAGAAAGTTTTAAGCACTTGTTTATTATGAATTTATGATTGATCTATATGTTTGAGGTTGGCTACGTTGAACTTAACACACACGTTTTGCTATGTGTTCTAAGGTTTCTTGTAAGTTGTAACGATGAAAACACTTTGTATAATAAACACTTATATCTATCAAAGAACAACCACTTCTCGCTTTCAAACACTTACTTTTGTAGTCATTTTGAATAGCTTGCTTGCAGTTTCACCTTTCTTTGAACCTCTCTCATGACATATCATGTATTACACACTTACACTCATACTTCAAACTTTTCGTTTCTTTTACTTACTCTAATTCCAATTTACAACTCCTCCAAATCTCACCCTATCTTCTTTTCCTCTTTAGACCAATTTCTCTAAGATAAACATATGTGTTTTTTGTTGAGAAAGTTAACGATGAATCATCGACCATGCCTTCTATATAGAAATTTATTTGGCCAAATTACCCATTTACAGTCATGTTAATATTGTGTTTTCCACTAACACCATTTTGGCATTTATAAGTTTCACTATCGTCTATTGAGCAAATATGGACTTCTTTTCATCATTTTTTCTCTAAAACTTATACATAAAGAAATACCCACTTATACATATAAATTTATCCATATATTTGTAATAAACATGCAACATCAAAATTATTGGATTGCATTGTTTGTTCCTTTTCAACTTGTATATTATTTTGATTGATGGTGAAGGTTGATTGGGTCTATTTATGTTGCTTGGTTTTAGTGTGTTGTGATAAGCGAGGCATACCACATGACATGTGTTCCTGTGTTTTTAAAGATGTCTTTGTTGGAGTATGTATTAATAACAATAAATACTTTTATAAATAAATTTAGGCGTTTGTAAAAAAATAAAACTTTACGAAGAACGTCCTAACTTATTTGTCCATAGCAGAAATGATTGTAACGTTTTCTATTATAATGTAAAATTATTCGAAGAATCAAGTTTAATGAAATCGAAATCATTACTTTGGCATACTAATGAATTTTTTGGTTGTGCAACCAAAACAAAAAATATAAAAAATATTAAGAAAACTGATCATTGATTTTGGTCATGGTATTGGTTACGGAAATGAAGTATCGATAATCTTAATATTCTTATAATCCTGGTGAAATTGACAAGGTAGGTCAGATATGATTTAAAAAAACATTTTCAGTTTTGTTTAGGTAAAAAAACAAGCATAGATCGAAATACATTTTATGCACAATATGAAAGTCAACGTCTATAATTGGTATATGTGATGTGGTTAAAGCCTCGTATTAAAGCTTTAGTAATTTATGTTATGGTTAATTTTTTTTTTGTGGGTTAATTTATGTTATGGTTAATTATCATATTAAATCCATTGACCTTTTGGTGGCACAATATATATATATATACTAGCTTTTGAACCCGTGTATTACACGGGATTTGTCAAATAATAAAAATAAAAAGATCCATTATTTGAAACAAATGAACAAAATTAAAGGTAAAAATAAAATATATAGTACAAACAATAAGAAGTCTAGAATCTCAAATTTACAAAATCGATTTTATATATACAATATTTGCATAAATTGTTTTGACCAATTACCCGTGGATAACATGATGAATGAGATGATAGATTAGAAAATTAGAATGAAAATTATAACTCATTTCTCAAAATTGTGTTGTCCCATGACCTATGGATTGTTAAAATAAATAAGATGAGAAATTAGATAATTAAAAATGAAATTATAACCCATTTGTCAAAATTATCTTGACCCATGGCCCATGGATTGTTAGGAATTAAATGAGAGATTAGAGAATTGGAAAGGAAATTATAATCCATTTGTCAATATGGTTTTGCTACATAACCCATGAATAAGTCAAATGAATGAGAAGAGTGATTAGGCCAAGAATGAATGTGAGATTGCCACATCATCTTCACTATTTTCCTTTATTAGTATAGTTAGATTAGATACATCAACATATATATTCAACACTTCTTTTGTCCATTAAAAGATCCTACAAGAATACAAGATGATATACAAAACCCGAATCATGAACAATTATATTAAACACATTGTCTCAGTCAAATAATTTAAAACTTGAAATTTCAAACTTCACGATTACTTTTTATATGATGTTTCCAGAGACTAAAATCAATAGTAAGATACAATGTTAATATATGAAGTAAAGATGTATTGACTTTTTGTCAAATATTTTATTGCATATAAAAAACTAAACAAGTCTACTTATCACGATGGCACTTGCTTAGCATAAAGAACCTTTTTTAAAACTAGCAATAAAAAAACAATTCAAGGACACAAGAGCCTTTAAAAGTATATCTTAGACAACTAGAAAGTTAATTAAATATATAAGAAGTCAAACCTTTAAGTTTTAACACAGATGTGATAGCATAAATATAAGCGTTCTTAAACTTACTTTGTAATTTTATAACACTCTCACTAATGGGCCAAGTATATTATGGACTGACGCCAATGGGCTCAGGCATGGGACACTATGACAGTTGACACCTTACACTCATTATAAGTTGCAATCTTTAAAAGCATTTCTAATAGGTTCTTCAAATTTTACGAGAGGATTCTTCATTTTTTGAGATGTTAAAAGTGGTTGTGAGAGAAGGAGGGAGAATATGTTACTGTTCATGGTTAAATTTGGAGAAACATACTGTTTACCTCTATAATTTTTAATGTTTTTGAAAGTGGTTGTGAGTGAATGAGAGAAAATGTAATGATAAAAGTATAAAACGAGTATTATTTAATTAAAAATGAGAGAGAAAAATTGATGTTTTTAGTGTAATTATAGAGATGGAAATGGAGATGAAGATTGGATTGGGAATAGTCTAATATATATAAATAAAAGCTCCCTAAATTCTCTCAAGCCATCAGATTACTTTATTCTTAAATGAAGGCTTCTCATGCATTTGACCCAAATTAATGAGTATGAGTCTCACCAAACCCAGATAGCCCTTAAACGGGTTAAACATCTCATTGTATTAAAAATTAATTTTATCAAATATTTGATATGAAAATCCTATAAAATAGGGATATATTAAAAAAATAATATCCATCTTTTAAAAAAATATATTTTTTATAATTAAGAAACAATTTTATAGTAAAATAAATAAATAAACGGGTCATGGATCTCACTAAACCCAGATAGCTTTTAAACCGGTACAACATCTCATTTATTTATGAAACTCTTTTATCATCAAATCTTAAGTATATTATTAACTTCCTTACAATATATAAAATTAAAATTCAAAAAATATATAAATATTACAAACGGATAATATAAAACAACATATGGAAGATGTAAATAAATTACAATTTACAATACATGTTGCATGCAAAAAAAAAGGAAAAGGAAAAGAAAAAAAAACTATAAAACTAAGAATTTTAATCTTTAAATATATATAAACGAAACCTTTAAAAGCTCTCTGGTTGCTTCTTACATTCTCTCAAGCCACCAGAGTGTTTTATTTGTAAATGAGGTCCTTCTCTTGTATTTGACCGGAATTCACGAGTATATGTCTCACCAAACCCAGATAACCTTAAATGAGTTATATCATCTTATTATATTAAAATTTAATCTCACCAGATATTTATATGAAAATCCTATAAAATAGAGATATACTAAAAATCAATATCCAATTTTTTTAAGAAAAATATATTATTTATATTAATAAACAATTTTGTAGTAAAAAGAAAAAAATAAGCGGTAATGGGTCTCACCAAACCCACAGTTTTTAAACGGGTTATAACATCTCATTTATTTGTGAACCATTTCATCATTAAATCCTAAGTAAATTATTAACTTTCTTACAATAAATGAAATTAAAATTTAAAATATATAAATATTAGACACGAAAAAGAAACACAACCCCCGTAATACGGGGATAAAAACTAGTATAATTATATAACACTAGCTTTTAGCCTGCGTATTATGTGGGTTTATTTAGTTTTTTTTTTTATTATTTTATAATTATTTGTTTATTTGTCACTCGAAGTTTGTTTTAATTTAATATGTATATATTAGTCTGTTACATTAATTATATTTTTTAACCTTTGAACTATTTCAATTGAGATTAATAGATTTATAGTTGGTTGAAGTTGGAGTTTATAGCTAGGCTATTTGGATTGAGATGTTTATGTTTATAATTGGAGTTTAAGTTAGTTTGTGGCTACTATGTTTGTATGTGTTTGTTATTCAGGATTTGTTTTGGAATAATATTGGTTTATAGTTTGGATGACGTGTTTTTATTATAACTTTTATGCTTATTTAAATTTTGTATGGGCTTGTTGTAATAGGTTTAATGTTTATTGTTTAGTTTTATTGTATTACATAGGTTGTTTATATATAATTAATTTTTTTATGTTTACCGTGTTCGAGTATACCCAACTCCCAAGTCAAGCGTCAAGAGTCCGTCTAGCGGCTTTTGCAATGTTGATCATTAGCGGTCGATATTTCTCTACTTATATCCAAGAACAATTTTTGTTTGTCTAATAAACATACTTCGGAGGAATACAAGACAAATGTGCATGAATATGTTATATGCCAATCATTCTAGTTCGTTTTGAGGCGCACTAAAAAGTTAACAGTTTTTACCCGAAATGCATTTTATAACAAAATTATGCCTAAAATACCCCTAGAGGAATATACATTTTATTTTTTTCTCCTTGCTTTTTGGTTTTTCAAAACAATCCTACATAAATCTATAAATCAGTAACTAACTGTAGAGGTAAGGTACCAAAAAGACCCAAATACCCTTAAGTACCACCCGCGGGTCATAAATAATCTTCTTATAAGCCACCCGCGGAACACATGGATCATCAGCATGTCACGAGTGAGGAGGAACGTCCTCATAACACACGCGGAAGCATCCTGGCACCCTCAAAAGTCATCCGCAGGACAAGACATCGATCCGCCTAAACAACCGGAAGACAGTGCTACCAGGACAACTGTCATCACTCAAGTACTCTCTAGAAGAAGGTTTACGATTCTAACTTGGGGAATACGTGACATAATAACCAATGAATAAAGGACACCTGGCCAGGTTGTTATAACCGTGCACATGGCCAGGATGCGATCCGTCCTATCATTTGGTGACACGTGTCCATGTTGTTATACTCATGCACATGAGACGTATATCTCAACCTATCACAAGAGGAAACGTTTCCAGACGGTTATCAGAGATCTTCTAGAAGAGGACAGCTGCCTCAATCATCTTCCTTCATCCTTCGGCTATAAATACCTTGTCAAATAGTATGAGGTATTCATTCACTCACCTACATTCTGACTACACTTAGTCTTTACGTTTCAGTACTTTCTTCATTACGAACGTTACTGATTCTCACGCCGGAGGGTGGTTACAGGAAGACCCCCCTCTTGTCCTTCCTGTAACGAGACTCACGGTGTCTGTTTTGCAGGTTCCGGTCATTGGACTTCCGGAAGTCATACTCATATCGTGGTAGTAGTTATCGTATTGTACCCTGTGGACTCACTGGATCCAGGACCCATACCCGGGGAGTGGATCCTTGTTTCTTCATTGGCGCCATCCGTAATTTGTGTTAAAACAGCAAAAGTTTTCGTTGGTTTTTTGGTTCGTTTGATATGAGTAAACTTCCTGAAGGGCCGACGGGAACCCCTGCGACTGAGTCATGTGTAACTAACACATAAGCACCTCAGAGTCTTAGTGTTTTTGCACGAATCACGACTCCAAGTGGCCGTACTCTTGAGCGTGTCACAGCTCCGGGGCCACGGAACATTGACGTAACACCTGGGGGTTTTACCCTAGAAAACGTCACAGCACCAACCGGTCTCACCCCACCCCCCAGATATGGGACGGGCCTCGGCACCGGAAGGTTCTAATTTGGGTAATCTCAGACGAATTACGAAAGAAACTCGCCGAAAGCGGTCAGTGTTGGATCTGGAAGATGATTCAGATGACTCTGACGTGGCAAGATCTCATCAACGTAATTCCAGATCTAGGGGACTTTTAACTCCTGAAGAATGGCTCCACGTGCAACAACAAAGTTTGGTGGCTGAATACGAGCGTAGAAAACGCAACGAGCGACTTCACACTCGCACTTTGGATTATGAAGAATCCCCTAGGGGATCTCCTTCCCCTCCACCAACAGTGAGGGGAATTCAAACCCGTTACAGTCAACAGACGGAACCAGAGTTTGGTGAACTTCCGAGGCTACGTCCTCGTCCTCGCATAAATATGCGGATGCCATCTTACTTAGACGAGTTTGATGGTTATGATTCATCCTATCACCCGGGAGACTACAGTATGTATACCGGTGACAGTAGAATGAGTTCTCAGGCAAAAAGCAGTCGTCTGCATGACATAGTCCGCCATACCGAATACCATAGCAATGCGGAACGAGACTTTACCAAACCATATCGTCCCGCGGCTTTCGCTGAAAAATCAAAGTTCATAGCAAGTATTGCCACAACACCTTTTCCTGTTAATGCTAAGATACCTACATCGGTGGGTAAGTATAATGGTATGACTGATCCAAGTGATCATCTCCAGAACTTTATTGCGGTAGGTGGTGTTAGTGGTTGGGCGCTTCCCTATTGGTGTCACATGTTTGCATTGACACTAACAGGGGCAGCAAGAGAGTGGTTTGAAAAGCTACCTGACGGTGAAATTTCTAGCTGGGACGATCTGGTGAAAATTTTTTTCCAACAGTTCAGCCAGTAGAAGAAACATACGCGAGACCAATCAGAAATTTTGGATGTTGTCCGCCGTGATAACGAGTCCATAGAAGATTTTATCACCAGGTTTAATGACGAAAGACTGAACATCGACGGAATTAGTAAAGACATGCTTCGCGGTGCCTTCCGCAAAAACGTCAAATGTGATGATTTAGTCCGCACACTTACGGGCAGAGATGGAATGCCAAAAGAGTGGGACGACCTTATGACTGCGGCAAAGGTGTATGCTAACACTGAAAAAAACGTTGAGAAATGGTAACCGGAAGCAAAAAATTTAAAGTCGAATTTCAGAATCTAAGACCTAATAGACAGGCGAAAGGCCCTATCTGGTCAAGGCTTCAGCCAAGTGCGGAAGTATCAAAACCATTTGATGCAAGATCACTCATAGGCAACAAGAACAAAGCGGGACCCGCAAACCGAAGTCCCAACAATTGGACTCCATTTCAAAGACTCCCGTTGAAATTCTCACTAAAGAGAATATAAAATTTAGAAAGCCACGGCCACTAACAAGAAGATCATTCTTGGATGCTACTAAGCACTGTTCGTATCATGACGACATTGGTCATAATACAAATGAATGTAGAATATTGAAAAATGAAATAGAGACAGCTGTAAAATCTGGAAAGCTCAGACACTTGGTAAAAAATGGAAAACCGGACAATGGAAAAGCACCCGTTCGAGACATCCAAGGCCCGAGTAAGAAGCAAATTAAAGATTTGCACATTCATATGATACAAAGCGAGTCCCATACAGGGAATAAGAGGAAAGAATCTGATGATGAATAGTGGAAGAATGAGCCAGTGATTTTTCCTCGAATTAAAGGGGGCCCGAACAGTAAGAATCCCCTGATCATCACTGCCCTCTTAGGGCACTATCGTTCTCATTACGTCTTCTTCGACACCGGCAGCACATCAGATATCATGTATGAACAATGCTTTGATCAGCTTGAAGAAGAAGAAAAAGAAAGATTGAAACCCATTCACGCTCCATTGTCGGGATTTGGAGGGGAAATAATGCATCCGCGGGGTGTAATTTCATTTCCAGTCAACCTGAGCGATGGAATTCATTCGAGACCGAGGATGTCAAATTTCTGGTTTTGCCGGCAACATCAAGACATGATATCATCTTTGGACGAGAAACGATTGGTGATTTCAATGCTCATCCGTCCACGGCACACGGTGCAGTGGGAGTCCCAACTTGTACTGGCATCGCAATAATTCATGTTAACAGGCACTGCTTCGCAACTGAGAGCTCAAAACCTAGCAAGATTCCAAACAGTCTCTGAGGACCGAACCGGAAAAATGGGTTTTGAACAAAAAGTTTCCTGATCAAACTGTAACAATTCGACCTGCTATCTCTGAGATAGTACGGACGTTCTTGAAACAGTTATTATCAAAAAATATCGATGTTTTCGCGTGGCAACCTGCGGACATGACGGGTGTCCCGCGGAACATTGCGGAACACAAATTAAGGGTAAACCCGTTTTTTACGCCAATTTTTCAAAAACAACGTAAGATGGGTCCGGAACAAACAAAAGCAATGAACGAACAAGTCCAGGACCTCCTACAGGCAGGGATCATTCGTCCAATCCGTTATCAAACTTGGGTCGCCAACCCAGTTATCGTCCCCAAAAGCAATGGATAATGGCGGATGTGTATCGATTTCAAGGACCTAAATAAAGCATGTCTCAAAGATTGTTATCCTTTACCCGAAATAGAGCTCAAGGTTGATGCGGTAGCACCATTCAAATTTAAGTGTTTCCTTGATACTTACAAAGGCTACCATCAGATTTGCATGGCAGCGGGCGATGAGAACAAAACAACATTTCGAACCGATCAAGGCACCTTTTGTTACAAAATAATGCCTTTCGGACTGAAAAATGCGGGAGCCACATATCAACGATTGATGGACATATCATTTAAGGATCAAATTGGTCGAAATTTAGAGGTGTACATGGATGATCTCGTAATCAAAAGTGTTGAAGAAGACCAGATGTTGAGAGATATTGAAGAGACTTTTGAAACATTAAAAAGTATTAACATGAAGTTGAATCCGGCCAAGTGCTCATTCGGAATGGAAGAAGGAAAGTTTTTGGGAGTGATTGTCACGGATGCGGGCTTCAAAGCTAATCCAGATAAAGTTCAAGCTATAGCCCGCATGCCTTCCCCGTCCTCCCTCAAGGAAGTTCAGACACTTAATGGGTGTTTGGTTGCTTTGAACCGATTCTTAGCAAACCATGAAACTAAGTCTCATCCTTTCATTTCAACCTTAAGAAACTGCCTCAAGAAAGCACAATTTAAATGGACCGCGGAGGCGGAACAAGCTTTCTTGGAGGTTAAAAAATGTTTGATGGAATTGCCCACGTTAACAGCACCCCATGCGGGAGAACCTTTAACGTTATATTTATCGGCTTCAGACATTGCCATCGGGGCTGTCCTTCTAACAGATAGAAAGAACGTCCAAACACCGATCTACTATGTCAGCAGAACGCTATCGGACCCGGAAACAAGATACTCCATGCTTGAAAAACTTGTTCTGGAACAGGTTTATGCTGCCCGTCGCCTCCGCAGGTACTTTAGGGGCATCTCATCAACGTCTTAACCGGATACAAGCTCAAAAACGTTCTCAGTAAGCCAGAATTGTCTGGGCGATTGGCCAAATGGGCCATCGAACTAGGCAAGCACGCAATAGAATATAAACCTAGGCCAGCAATCAAAGGGCAGGTGTTGGCGGACTTCGTAACAGAAGTCCCGCATCACAAAGAAAAAGAATGTTTGATTGAGCAACAACCCCAGGCACCCCCGGAAGCAGGTCAGATTTGGTCTTTATTTACGAACGGAGCTTCCAGGAACGAGGGATGTGGCGCAGGCCTCAGGCTAGTCAATCCCGAAGGCCATGAGTTTACATATGCCATAAAGCTGGATTTCAAAAGTACCAACAACGAGGCAGAATATGAAGCTTTCTTGGCGGGCTTGCGGATAGCCAAAATCTTGGGGTTAAATATATGGAAGCTCAGGTAGATTCCATGTTGATTGCGGGACAGATAAATGGCACATACGAAGCTAAAAATGATATCATGGCTTCATATGTGTCACAGGCAAAGGACTTGATGCTCCAGTTCTCTTCTTGTAAAGTCATTCATATAAAGAGAAGTGAAAACAAATCATCGGATGCTCTCAGTAAACTGGCATCAACGAACTTCGAACATTTTGCCAAAGACATCCGCATCGAAGTATTAGATCGCCCGTCTGTTCCGCAACATCAGGTTTTAGTGATCCAAACGGGAGTAGAATCATGGATGACACCCATTGTAGCATACTTGTCATCCTGAGCACTTCCGAAAGGAAAAACAGCGGCCCGGAAGATAAAGCACAAAGCCTTGAACTACCAGATACTTGACGGTGTTTTATACCGACGTTCCTTCCTTGGCCCACTACTCCGATGTATAGATGCCGAGGACGCGAATTATTTAATCAGAGAGGTTCATGAAGGCATTTGTGGTCTTCACGCGGGTCCGCGGATGGTCGTAGCAAAGGTAATGAACGCTGGATATTACTGGCCGGGGATGCATATGAATGCTGTACGTGAAATCAGGAAATGTGATTCATGTCAACGCCATGCTCCTAACACGCTTCGACCAAAGAACGAATTAGTCCCAGTCACTTCAGCTTGGCCGTTCCATAAATGGGCAGTTGACATAATGGGACCTTTCCCTGAAGCCCTCGGACGCGTCAAATTCCTTATAGTAGTCATCGACTACTTTCAAAATGGGAGGAGGCCAAACCAGTAACTTCTATAACAGCAGCAAGTGTTAAAAAATTCTTGTGGGAATTCATCATATGCCGTTTTGGCCTCCCTCTAGAGCTCGTTAGTGACAACGGGACACAATTCGCGGACAGTGGGTTGCAAGAATGGTTAAAAGAGTTGAACATTTCTCAAATCTTCACCTCCGTAGCCCACCCGAAAGCGAATGGTCAAGTCGAGAGAACCAATCGGGCAATCAAAGAAGGAATCAAAATGAGATTGGGAACGAAACGAACGGGATGGGTGGACGAATTGCCCCATGTACTATGGGCCTTCCGCACTCAAAGGAATTCCAGTAATTCCGAAACCCCCTTCAGTTTAACATACGTCACAGAAGCCATGATCCCCGCCGAGATTGGTATCCCATCCGCCAGAGTTCTTATGACTGAGGATAATGATCATGAACTCCGGATGAACCTCGACCTCCTCGAAGAAAGGAGAGAAATGGCATCGATCCGCTAGCATAATTACAAACGACAATTGCAAAAATATTATGACTCACGGGTTCAAAGATGTGAATTCGATGCGGGAGACTATGTCTCCGCAGTAAGGAAGCCTCAGGGCAAGAGCCTCCAGGCAAGTTGGCCCTTACTTGGGAAGGACCTTATAAAATTCAGAAAGTTTTATCTAAGGGTGCCTACAGGTTAGAGAAGTTAGACGGGACGGAGATCCCTAGAACTTGGAATGGGGCCCAACTAAAAAAGTGCTACATTTAGTTGTTTTTCTTTTGGCCTACGCGCCTAACTAGAAGTTCACAACATATATAATTTCATTTCTTGTAATTCGGCTTATGCCTCAGTTATGAAAATTTTCGTTTCAGTCATTTGAGACTTGTATTATTACGTAATCCTTTATTGGCATACAAAGAAAGTCCTACAAAACACTTATATTATGACAAATAAACAAAGTGTGCCGGATGCAAACTTAAACCTTTGCCTCCCGCATCTTCAGCATGTTCTTCATCTTTTTCTTCATTTTCTCCGTCGAGTTCAAGAAGAGTCTTTAATCGCTGGATGTTATCCTCCTCGTCAGCAAGCTCGGATATCTGCTCCGTCAAAGGGAATTTCAAAGAATCAAAGTCCTTTGATTTCCGTTTAAGGATGGCAACAGTATCTTGGCCAGCCAAAACATACTCCTCAGGAAGCTTGGAGTTCAAGCCAAACTGATAACCTTCTTGAAAGCCGAGTTGGCGACCGACCTGTTTCGAAGCTTTGAGGAGGATAGCAACGCAGTTCCCAAGCTCATCACTAGCCCGAACATCAGAGATGACCTATTAAAATAATCATTCATAAGTAACTATAAACACTTAGATTATTCGGAGCAAGTAAAAAATCCATACCTTGGGAATCAATTCCGCTAATAGCCACTTTTGGTCCGCCTTGGCCTGGATGATTTCAATTTTGTGTATAGCGCATTCCAAGGCTTGATCACGGTTTTTAGCGTTAAGATCAGTCAAGCGCTTGTCCTTGGCCGCGGATTCAACCTGCAGGGCCTCCAGCAATTTGGCATGTTCATCTAATTGCTTTTAAAGAGCGACCCTGGCTTCCTCGGCGGCAGACCAAGTGTGACAACTGCCCAATCCGACCCGACCCAGGTACCCGTTTTCGAATCCGATTCTTTTTATGATTTAAAATTTGATTATTAATCTTTGTAAATTTAACATTAAATAAATTATATATATATATATATATATATATATATATATATATATATATATATTTTATATTACTTACTAATAATAATAATTTCTTTTCCGCCGACCCGTCCCTTTCTTTCTTCTCTCCGCCGTCCCGCCTCCCTTTTTCTCTCTTGTCGCCGTCCCGCCCCTCTGCTTAACCCTTAAGCCTGGAACCCCTTTTTCTCTTAACTCTTTGCTTGTCCTTTGGTTCTTCCCGCCTAAGGATGTCTGCGCAGCTCCACGCGCCAGACTCCTTACAAGGAAGCCTGCGCGAAGACCAACTGTTCCTGCGATACGCGAGGCGAACTGTTCCCGCAGCGCGCTAAGAATGGTAGTTCTTCCCGCGGCGCGCGAAGGATTATAGTTCTTCCCGCGGCGCGCTAAGAATTGTAGTTCTTCCCGCGACGCGCTAAAGATTGTAGTTCTTCCCGCGGCGCGCTAAGGATTATAGTTCTTCCCGCGGCGCGCTAAGAATTGTAGTTCTTCCCGCGACGCGCTAAGGATTGTAGTTCTTCCCGCGGCGCACTAAGGATTGTGCTCTGTCTGCCTTCGCCCTCGCGCGCGCTCGAGTCTTCTCGCGCCAGACCTTAAGTCTTTTCTTCAGTTTAAGTCAGCCTGTATGCTTTTGAAATATCTTATCTTTTGTATGAGCACTGTAGGTCAGTTCCGACATCTGTCCGAAAAGCCACTTTCGGCGCAGCATGCGCACCAATCCTATTGGTTGACAGAAAAAGTGACTGACATAATCTTTTGAAATCTTCTTTTGCATGTCTTGAACAGTGCTTTATCTGACACCTCCCATGCTTTGATCTGTAACCTGTCAGCTTTTCCCCATCCCCTGCAGCTGCCGGCATATCTTTTGATATCTTTTGCTTTTGGTAACTTGTGCTTTTTAATATCTTTTGCTTGATTTGATAAGATCTTTTCCCCCTTTCAAGGGATTGTGTTCCCTTGGGTTTTCCTATAAATTAAGCTAATTTCTTGTTTATTAACACTACACACACTACACTTAAACACTCCCCAAATCTCTCTCCCTTTGCTCTCTGCCGTAGTTCCTCAGCAACGCCACTCCTCTCTTTGCCTCCGTCTTCTCTTCTGTTCTGCCCAGAATCTCGGTAAATATAAATATATATATTTTGTTTTAATTTGTTTAACTAACAAAAATCGATATTTACTGCATATATTCAAGACATAAAACCAATCGTTAAACCAATAACCTCTTATTTATAGGTTAACTTATGCTTGTTTAAAAATTGGATTCTTGCATTATCTTTCGACGCACCGTTTACAAGTGAGTAATCTCGTACTTAATCCCCTTTAACTTGTGCTTGTTTAAAAATTGGATTCTTGCATTATCTTTCGACGCACCGTTTACAAGTGAGTAATCTCGTACTTAATCCCCTTTTATTTTTAACGTTTTGGGATGTTCATGTGTTCGTACAACTTGAGTCTTAAACTTGTTTATGAAATTTATGTGCGCAAAACCCCATGTGTTATGGACGTTTACTTGGCTGTTTATTTGTATGTGTGAATCATTAACCGCTTTATTCGGCCTATTCCGAAGTTTTCATGGATCCATTAGATGAACACGGGAGACCTATCGTTTACGGTTTTCTTGTTTTGTTTACACATGCACGTATGATTATTTGTTTTTGTGCTCGATTGGGAGCACGGATTGAACTATGAGCTATGATCTATTTAGGCTTGATCACAATCTGATTACACCCTATGTTAAACCCCAGTTAAGCACATGTTGCGCGCAGTGTTTGTTATTATCTATTTATATCTATTAAACTTGATTTCTCACCGACACGCAAGTGTTGACGTTTTATTTTAACACATGTTCAGGTTTGCTGTAGCTGCTTTTGGGAATCTCAAGGACACGTAGGATGTTTTCTTTTTCTTTGGACCTAGATTAAAATGTAACAAGACAAATTATGTTATTTGAATATTTTGAGTTATGTTATGATTTATGTTACTTTACGATTTGTGTTCGCGCGCGTGCGCAATGAAAATGTATTTATTAAATATTGACACCCAAATAGTGTCACGAGTAATGAAACAATACGTGGCGCCCCGATGTATAATCCGCCATCGGTCGGGGTGTTACAGATTGGTATCAGAGCTCCGTGACTTTAGGATTAGGTGGTTAGACGTAACGACCTAGAATACCTAAGAGTCCCTTCTCGCGCATGAGAAATATCTCATGTTTGCGCGCTAATTGTTAATTACTCGATATTTATAAAATATGCTTGTGCATACGCAGCACATGATTTCGTGTTTTATCCACGATCTTTCGATTTTTATTGTTAAATTTCAATTTATTTCTTTACTTACATATTCGTTTGTTGTTGGGATTTAGCATTGAAAATCCGAAAAGTCATGGTGATACATGAATAGTTGATTTTCAATCCCCATTAACTTTATGTTTTAAATTGAAGATTTGAAAAGTCATGGTGATACATGAATTGTCAATCTCCAATATTCATTTACTCGATATTTTAAATTGAGAATTCGGAAAGTCATGGTGATGCATGAATTGTCGATTTTCAATTCGAATTCATTACCTGTATTAAGTTTGCATTTAAATTCATATTTTACTTCAAAATTTGATAGCATTTAACTCCGCGAAACAAGCTTTACAATGATATACTTTGCGCCAAAACGATTTTCCATACCAAGATATTAACAAAAACTAAAACTTTTATAGAATGCCTCCGCTATCAGCTCGCCGTCATCAGAGGAGAGAAGCCTCGCGCAGACGTATGCAGCGTCGTTCCCAGGAAATGGCCACCGCAATAGCCCAAGCCTTAAATCAAAATAATACCAACCCCTCCGGATACAATATTAAATCCTTTAATGCGGGTAACCCTCCGAAATTCACAGGGCTTGAAGGAGCCACCGTAATGCTCCAATGGCTCGAGAAAATTGAGAACACCTTCCTCCATACCCATTGCCCTCCAGACCGACGAACCTTATACGCCTCAAGTGTCCTGGAATCAAGGGCGCTTACATGGTGGAACGGAGTAGTTCACGCGCGTGGCGCAGAGGCTGCTTCTAGCATGCTTTGGGAGGAATTCAAGGATCATTTGATTCGAGAATTCTGCCCTCCCAACGAAATAAAGCGCCTTGAGGAGGAATTTTGGAACTTGAAGCAGCACAGTGGCGAAGCGCGCGAGTACGCTACGCGCTTCCACGAACTAAGTTTGCTTGTCCCGCACCTAGTTACCCCTTCCCGCCGAGCCATCGAGAAGTTTCTTGGGGGTCTCCCCATGGAAATTCAAGATTCTGTATGGGCCAGGAACCCAGTAACCCTCTCTGACGCCATCGAGTTGGCCGCTGTGCTCAGCGACAACCATGTCAGGGCAGGAACCCTGTTCCTGCGGGGAGCCGAGAAGACCAAACTCACCAAGACTGTCCCAGAACCAACAGAAACCAAGCCAGAACCCTCAAACCGTAACAACCTCAAGCGTAGGCGCAAACCCAATCATCAAACCTACGCGCTTACCTACCCGCTCGTTGTCCAGCAACCCGCCTACCAACCTCCAGTATACGCTCCTAACCCACTGTCAACCTACCCAACACCCCCTGTAGTCCATAACTATGCCTTAACCAATCCCGCACTCCCTGCCCCGTCAACTAAGAAACCTTACACAGGAAACCAACCCTTTTGCCCCACCTGTAGACTTCACCATCCAACTCAAGTCCCGTGTCGACAATGTAACCGATGTGGCCGTACTGGTCACACTGCTGAGAACTGTAGAGTCCTTCCCGCCAACCCAATCGCGCAAACACCACCAACTTACCCGCTAAACCCACAACCAACATACCCTAATCCACGACCCAGGTCGTGCTATAACTGCGGTGACCCCAGTCATTTCCGGAACGCGTGCCCAAGACTGCAAGTACAAATTACGCAAGCTAATCCGGTTAACCAAATTTCAAACCAAGTGACGCGCGGACGAGCTTTTAATATAACCGCGCACCAAGCGCAAGCGAATAATGACGTGGTTAATGGTACATTTTTACTTAACGGACAATATGCATCTATACTTTTTGATACTGGCGCCGATAGAAGTTTTATTTCTCGCGCATTTGAACAAAAACTTGCGCGACCGCGAGTAAACTTAAACGAAAACTTTTCAGTTGAATTGGCTAATGGTGAAACTATTTTAATAAACTCCGTGATCAAAGATTGCACGCTTAACCTTAATGAACATGATTTTCTAATCGACCTCATTCCCATGCCTCTTGGAAGTTTTGATGTGATTATTGGAATTGACTGGCTCTCGCAAAATCGGCCGAAGTAATCTGCGCCAAGAAGTTGATTCGCATTCCTCGGGAAAATGGTCAAGATCTTCATATCTACGGCGAGAAACCATCTAACGGTCTTAAACTTATGTCATGCACTGAAGCCCGAAGACTTTTACGAAAGAAATGTGTCGCGTTCTTAGCTCATGTGGTCAAACCCGATGAAGGAAAGAAGAAACTTTCTGAAATCCCCATCGTGCGTGACTTTCCTGAAGTCTTCCCCGATGATCTTTCTGGTTTACCTCCCGCTCGGGAAGTCGAGTTTCGTGTTGATCTTGTCCCTGGTGCAATCCCCGTAGTCAAATCTCCTTATCGACTTGCACCCGCTGAAATGCAAGAATTAGCAAGTCAACTTCAAGAGTTGACCGATAAAGGATTCATTCGCCCTAGCTCTTCGCCGTGGGGTGCTCCGGTTTTGTTCGTTTAAAAGAAAGACGGTTCGTTTCGCATGTGTATCGATTACCGCGAGCTGAACAAGCTCACCATTAAGAACCGGTATCCCTTACCGCGTATTGACGACCTCTTTGATCAACTCCAAGGTGCCTCTTGTTTCTCCAAAATCGATCTCCGTTCTGGCTATCACCAGTTGCGTATCCGCGAAGAGGATATTCCCAAGACTGCTTTTCGAACCCGCTACGGTCATTTTGAATTCTTGGTCATGCCCTTCGGTTTAACCAACGTCCCCGCTGTCTTCATGGATCTAATGAACCGGGTGTGTAGGCCTTTCTTGGACCAATTCGTGATCGTGTTTATCGATGACGTTCTGGTATATTCCAAAACCAAGGCCGAGCATGAACAACATCTTCTGTTGGTGTTGCAAAAGCTTCGAACCGAACAACTCTATGCCAAACTCTCCAAGTGTGAGTTTTGGTCTGATGAAGTACAGTTTCTTGGTCATGTTGTAAACAAGATAGGTATTCATGTCGACCCATCCAAAATTGAAGCTATCAAGAACTGGATTACACCGACCACTCCTACCGAAATCCGTTCCTTTTTGGGCTTAGCTGGTTACTACCGGCGATTCATTTCGAACTTCTCAAAAATCGCCTTGCCTTTAACAGCATTAACGCACAAAGGCAAACCGTATATTTGGGGCTCGAAGCAAGAAGAAGCCTTTCAAACGCTCAAGCGAAAGTTGTGCGAAGCTCCTGTTCTAACGTTACCAGAGGGTACTGACGACCTTGTCGTTTATTGTGATGCCTCCAACCAAGGTCTCGGTTGTGTACTTATGCAACGAGGCAAGGTTATCACTTACGCATCAAGGCAACTCAAAATTCATGAAAAGAATTATACGACTCACGACCTCGAACTTGGTGCAGTTGTATTTGCCTTAAAAATCTGGAGACACTACCTCTATGGGACTAAGTGCATCATTTACACAGACCATAAAAGCCTTCAGTACATTTTTGATCAAAAGGAACTTAACATGAGACAACACCGATGGAACGAACTCATCAGCGATTACGATTGTGAGATCCGATATCACCCTGGAAAGGCTAATGTGGTAGCCGATGCGCTCAGCCGCAAACCCAGTCTACTCAACTGTATCTTGCCGCGCACGCAGCTTCATTTCGCGTCGATCCAAAACGATCTTGAATCGCGCATTCACGACGCGCAGCGCACATCGATCAGTAAAGGCAACCTACGCGCCGAGTTAGCGTGTGGTGCAGAAGCGCATCTAGTCCCTAACCTGAATGGAATTCTCTGTTATCTCAATCGCATCTGGATCCCCAATGATGAGAATCTTCGCTCTGTCATACTGAGTGAAGCACACAAAACTCGGTATTCCGTTCATCCTGGTGCTGACAAAATGTACAAAGATTTGCGCCTTTCTTATTGGTGGCCTGGTATGAAAAAGGATATTGCTGTGTTCGTAGCTAAATGCCTAACTTGTTCTAAGGTAAAAGCTGAACATCAACGCCCATCTGGTTTGCTCGAACAACCTGAAATTCCTACGTGGAAATGGGAAAGTATAGCAATGGACTTTATCACCAAGTTACCCTTGACCGCAAGCAAACATGATAGCATTTGGGTAATAGTGGATCGATTGACCAAGTCTGCCCACTTTCTGCCCATTCGTGAAACCTACCGTGTTGAACAACTTGCTCATCTTTATGTCAAAGAAATTGTCTGCCGTCATGGTACTACCTTGAGCATCATATCCGATCGCGATGGCCGTTTTATATCTCGCTTTTGGAAATCCCTCCAATCTGCGTTAGGAACTCGTTTGGACTTAAGTACTGCATATCATCCTCAGACTGACGGACAGTCTGAGCGAACCATCCAAACCCTTGAGGATATGCTTCGATCTTGTGTTCTTGATTTTGGAGGTAATTGGGATTCACACCTACCTCTGATCGAGTTCTCTTATAATGACAGCTATCATTCCAGCATCGGTATGGCCCCATTTGAAGCACTTTACGGTCGAAAGTGCCGCTCACCGATTTGTTGGAACGAAGTGGGTGAAGTTCAAATCACAGGACCCGAACTAGTTAAAGAGACAACCGATAAAATCGCCAAGATCCGTGATCATCTGCTGACTGCCAGAAGCCGACAGAAGAGTTACGCAGATCGCAGGCGGAAGCCTCTCGAATTTCTAGTTGGTGACCTTGTTCTCCTCAAAGTGTCGCCCTGGAAGGGTGTTGTCCGCTTTGGGAAGAAAGGTAAGCTTGCACCTCGTTATGTTGGTCCGTTCAAGATTCTTGCGAGGGTGGGAAAAGTTGCCTACAAACTGGACCTGCCGCCCGCGCTCAGCAATGTGCATCCAACTTTCCATGTATCCAATCTCAAGAAATGTTTAACTGACGAGAACCTCCACATACCACTTGATGAAGTTCAAGTTGAAGAGTCTATGCATTTCGTTGAGAAGCCTGTTGAGATTATGGATCGCGAGGTGAAGCAAACCAAGCGCAGTCGCATCCCTATTGTCAAAGTTCGTTGGCAGTCCAAGCGCGGAGCCGAGTTCACTTGGGAAAGGGAAGATCAGTTGAAGATCAAGTACCCGCACCTTTTCTCTGCGCAACCTACTTCGAGATAAATTTCGGGACGAAATTTCTTAAAGTAGGGGAGACTGTGACAACTGCCCAATCCGACCCGACCCATGTACCCGTTTTCGAATCCGATTCTTTTTATGATTTAAAATTTGATTATTAATCTTTGTAAATTTAACATTAAATAAATTATATATATATATATATATATATATATATATATATATATATATATATATTTTATATTACTTACTAATAATAATAATTTCTTTTCCGCCGACCCGTCCCTTTCTTTCTTCTCTCCGCCGTCCCGCCTCCCTTTTTCTCTCTTGTCGCCGTCCCGCCCCTCTGCTTAACCCTTAAGCCTGGAACCCCTTTTTCTCTTAACTCTTTGCTTGTCCTTTGGTTCTTCCCGCCTAAGGATGTCTGCGCAGCTCCACGCGCCAGACTCCTTACAAGGAAGCCTGCGCGAAGACCAACTGTTCCTGCGATACGCGAGGCGAACTGTTCCCGCAGCGCGCTAAGAATGGTAGTTCTTCCCGCGGCGCGCGAAGGATTATAGTTCTTCCCGCGGCGCGCTAAGAATTGTAGTTCTTCCCGCGACGCGCTAAAGATTGTAGTTCTTCCCGCGGCGCGCTAAGGATTATAGTTCTTCCCGCGGCGCGCTAAGAATTGTAGTTCTTCCCGCGACGCGCTAAGGATTGTAGTTCTTCCCGCGGCGCACTAAGGATTGTGCTCTGTCTGCCTTCGCCCTCGCGCGCGCTCGAGTCTTCTCGCGCCAGACCTTAAGTCTTTTCTTCAGTTTAAGTCAGCCTGTATGCTTTTGAAATATCTTATCTTTTGTATGAGCACTGTAGGTCAGTTCCGACATCTGTCCGAAAAGCCACTTTCGGCGCAGCATGCGCACCAATCCTATTGGTTGACAGAAAAAGTGACTGACATAATCTTTTGAAATCTTCTTTTGCATGTCTTGAACAGTGCTTTATCTGACACCTCCCATGCTTTGATCTGTAACCTGTCAGCTTTTCCCCATCCCCTGCAGCTGCCGGCATATCTTTTGATATCTTTTGCTTTTGGTAACTTGTGCTTTTTAATATCTTTTGCTTGATTTGATAAGATCTTTTCCCCCTTTCAAGGGATTGTGTTCCCTTGGGTTTTCCTATAAATTAAGCTAATTTCTTGTTTATTAACACTACACACACTACACTTTAACACTCCCCAAATCTCTCTCCCTTTGCTCTCTGCCGTAGTTCCTCAGCAACGCCACTCCTCTCTTTGCCTCCGTCTTCTCTTCTGTTCTGCCCAGAATCTCGATAAATATAAATATATATATTTTGTTTTAATTTGTTTAACTAACAAAAATCGATATTTACTGCATATATTCAAGACATAAAAACCAATCGTTAAACCAATAACCTCTTATTTATAGGTTAACTTGTGCTTGTTTAAAAATTGGATTCTTGCATTATCTTTTGACGCACCGTTTACAAGTGAGTAATCTCGTACTTAATCCCCTTTTATTTTTAACGTTTTGGGATGTTCATGTGTTCGTACAACTTGAGTCTTAAACTTGTTTATGAAATTTATGTGCGCAAAACCCCATGTGTTATGGACGTTTACTTGGCTGTTTATTTGTATGTGTGAATCATTAACCGCTTTATTCGGCCTATTCCGAAGTTTTCATGGATCCATTAGATGAACACGGGAGACCTATCGTTTACGGTTTTCTTGTTTTGTTTACACATGCACGTATGATTATTTGTTTTTGTGCTCGATTGGGAGCACGGATTGAACTATGAGCTATGATCTATTTAGGCTTGATCACAATCTGATTACACCCTATGTTAAACCCCAGTTAAGCACATGTTGCGCGCAGTGTTTGTTATTATCTATTTATATCTATTAAACTTGATTTCTCACCGACACGCAAGTGTTGACGTTTTATTTTAACACATGTTCAGGTTTGCTGTAGCTGCTTTTGGGAATCTCAAGGACACGTAGGATGTTTTCTTTTTCTTTGGACCTAGATTAAAATGTAACAAGACAAATTATGTTATTTGAATATTTTGAGTTATGTTATGATTTATGTTACTTTACGATTTGTGTTCGCGCGCGTGCGCAATGAAAATGTATTTATTAAATATTGACACCCAAATAGTGTCACGAGTAATGAAACAATACGTGGCGCCCCGATGTATAATCCGCCATCGGTCGGGGTGTTACACCAAGCAGCCTTTTCCGCTTCTAGGGCCTGGCCGGTCTCCCTAGCTTCGTTGATAGCCTTAAGGGCTTCATCTTTAGCATCGGAAGTAGAGGCCGCCAGTTCATCCCATTGTTCGTTCATCGCCAACCAATCCCTAGTTATTTCATTGGTAGTGGAAATAGTATTCGCCAAGTAATAAGAATGGGAATTTAGCAATTCTTGGCGAATACTAAGGCGACGTCTCTCTTTTTCACCGTGCGGAAGACACTCCCCCAGGAATTCAAAACATGTGTCCATGTCACGGAATGTCGAATCCCGACGTAAGGACCAGTTAGGTTGATGCGGGGTGGGGTCTTCCTCCTCAGGAGAAGGAGAAGTTGGGGAAGCGTAAGGAAACGTGCTGACACCTCCTGATCCCTGAAGCGGTAAACATTATGAGAGGGTGACACCTTAGTATGATCAGTTGTGTCATCCCCCTTCTTCTTCAGTGGGGAGTCGTCCGCCACAACGACCGGATTCTCAACAGTGTTAGGATGTGGTGGTGGCGGACGGACAGGTGAATCCTTCAAACCGGAAATACCCTCAGACAGGTTATCCAGGTTCACTGAAGATCATTAACAATGGGTCAGAAACATTCCAATTCAAAACAGATAAAAAATAAAGACAACTTTGCATACCTAGCGACGGGTCTTCCGCGTCAAGTTATTCTAACCGGGCTTCCAAGGCGGAACGATTTGTCTTCTTAGACTTTTTCTTCTAGACATTCTTTATCGGATGAATCTTTCGTCTGCCCGCCTCCTTGGAAGCGCCCGCATCAACAGCCGGACGTTCACCCCCGACAGTAGCCTCATCGGGTCCCGGACCCTCAACTTCCGCACTAGCGTCAACGTCATCATGGCTCGTTGCCTAATTAGCTGCGGCTCGTCGACGGGTAAGACCTGCAGTTGAGCCCACAGCTTTATTAGCATCAGTTGAATAAACTTCTTCGCAAAGTGATGACTCCTCGCTAGATGAAAAGAGTACAATCACCCCGTTTGAAGTAATGGCAGTTAAAGGCCGGGGTTGTAGAATGCCCTCACCTTTAAGTATGGCCTCTTCGACATGCTTCTCACCTTTGGCATACATCAGTTCGGAGACCACGGGTTCCGGACGGAGGGCAGTGGGGAACAAAAAGTTATTGCTTGTCCGATCTAGAAAGGGACCATCTTTTGGGTCAATCGGACGCCGCACCATCATACCCCTTCCTTGTCCAACAAAAAACTAAAAGCGGAACCTTCACCTACAGAAATATATAAAAGTCAGAGATTATTCATATTAAGAAAAAGACGGAAGCCATAAACAAGCTCACTCTTATCAGTCTTCTCGTAATACGGTTCCAATTCAGGGAACGGCCATAAACGGCTCATCTTCGCACTCACCATCGCCCCCTCATGGATGGGACGCATGGAAGTGGGAGTCGAGGTTAGAGTCTTAAACCATGGAAGATCCTCATGAGCGGAAGCAGGAACCACGGGCATAGGAGACTCCGCCTTGCGTTTTGTCATTGTGAACGGAATAACGGCCTCTCGGATCCAGAAGAATTTTGGTTTCCAATCATGAAGACTACGGATCCACTCCGTACCAACAGTCTTCTTCTTCTCAATGGATGCAAAACTATACCATCCGTCGCGGAAGGTCATTTTGTAAAATACAGCAAACATGCCAAGGGAGGGATCAAAACCGTGAGTTTGACAACAAAATTCGAAATGTCGAATTCTCAACATCCCAAAGGGATGGATCTGTGAGAGATGAATTCCATATGTCGTCAAGATCGGCTGGACAAACTTCGTCACCGGAATCCGGAAATTCCCCGTTGTAAAATGGTCTATATACACAGCCATCTTCTTTGCAGGAGGACTAGTGGCAATAGAACCGCTAGCCGGACGTTCTGGTTCCCACTCCGGCGCCAGTCCATATACACTAACAACATCGTTAAATTCTTCTTCTTTAAGGCAGACTTCAACCTCACCGATAGCAGGAGTACTCTTTTTCTCTTTAGCCATTTCAAATTTCAGAAAAGATTAAGAACTCCCACAAGGGTGAAGAAATCTCAGAGAAGGTTGTAAAGTCTCAAGTGTTTACAGAAGACTTGAAAGTGATAAAGTTTAAATGAAGATCGCAAGGGTTGTATTTATACTCATCGCAATTAATGTGATCCATAAAAATGACAGAGGAGAGAGAAACCGCGGACCGCCGGATGGCTGACACGTCAGGCGGGAAATTCAAGATAATGAAAACATGTTGTCAAAAGCGTCATACACGTCCTTATCAGTTGTCCTCAACAAAGTTTCTCTCTCCGCCACGTCACCATAGTTATCCAAAACTTTCAAACATTTCAAGAAGTTGAAGATCTCAGACAAATTTTCTCAAGAGATATAAAATATCAAGAATATTTCCTAATGATATCTTCACCAGACAAGTAGGTTATGCACAAATGACAAAAAAGACTTTCCTCATTAATTATCCAAAAAAAGTAATTACAAGAGGGAAAAGAAAATATTACAAGGTGAAAAACATTAAAGCCTAGTCTAAGGGTTCGAGGCTGCTGGGTCTTCCGGAGCCTTTAATGATTTATCTTCCGAAGAGTCATCCTCAGATTCCTCCCCAAGGTAACTCTTTAAAAGTTGCACGCCGTCGTATACGGAAGCGCATCTTGTAAAGGAAACACTAGAGTGTCATGCTCCTTGACCCGGTCCGCACGACCTTGTTTGACGTTTACACCGTATAGCGGATGATCTTTAAATGTGCGGTTGCTCCGAGTATAACTCACTCCTTCGTGAAACCCCATAACACGCCCGAGGGATGAAGAAGCAGCCATCACATTGGCAAAGCTATCATTCAGCTCCTTGCTTCCTTTGATATGGCGGACGACCTGTTAAGACAAAAACATAAGTTCCCAGCATCAAAGAACAAAGTGAAACGACGAATGGTAAAGATTAACTTACAGCATCAACTCCCCGAGTAAGGAACCACTGACGGTCCTGCTCTGCGTGCTCTGCCTGCGCTCGGAATTCCTTTGATTCCACGAGGGCTTCCTCATGAGCTTGGAGGAGAGAGTCATAAGCAGCCTGAATTTCAACAGCACTTTGATCTTTAAGTTCGACTCGCTCCTTCTGCAGTTTTAGCTCCACCTCAAGATCATGAATTCGTGTACCCTGAAGGGCCACTTGATTTTCTAACGTGGATTGGCTTCCTGAGCACGGACTAAATCGTCTTTATCCTTCTGGACCTTTGCCCGATCAGCTTCACGAATGGCATTCTGCCTTTCACAAGCTTCTTTCCATCGCCGGGCAGCCTCAGCATTGCGATCCTGCTCGTTTTTTAGGGCGATTTCCGCATCATATTGTTTCCATTTGGCGGTTTGGACAGCAATACGATGCTCCTCAGCCACCTTCTTGGCAATCTCAGTCGCCCGACGAGCCTCCCCCACCTTCCCGCTTAAAGTACGCCATTCGCTTAAGACTTCCTGGCTACCAGCCAAAGCATTAGCCAAATGGTAAGCCACATTCGTGTGAAGATCATGGCGGGAAAGGTCACGTTGATGTGCCATCTCAGCGGGTGGTGTACAGTGCTCAACGAAATCCATACAAGTTCTAGCTTGGGAGAACCAAGATCCATTAGTAATGCCCCATGGAGGAGCAAACAGCTCATGTTTGTCCCCCAAGCCTGTATCCCCGTAATAACGGGAACCCGAAGGTTTAAGGCGAGCCGGGGTGGAAGAGGACTGTTGTGGAGGAGGTCGACGTGGAAGCTCTTCAGTCTGGATATTCCCTTCATCAAAAGCAGGATTATCAGGCTGATCCCCTGTGACACTCCCAGTCTGAAAAAGGTAATCAAAGCGGGTGTCACGACAGACGGGTTGTCAGGACCTTCCGCTGAAATATCAATCGGAGGAGTCGGCATCCTCTCATCTACAGTAACCACAACCGGGGGGGAAGTTGGCCGGTCCTCCATATCAGCAACATCAGGCAGAGTAGATGGTTTATCCTCCGCCTCTCCCCTTGACAAAGGGGATGATGGTTTTTCAGTATGAGAAGTTGGAGTAGATAGCTTCTCCGATATATCCTCACTAAATATCAACGGATCTACATAACAAAGTTGTACTTATCTAAACCCTCATAAAAAGAATACAGTATTTTAAGATTGACACGTACCTTCAACAATGTCAATGCGATCAGCAAGGCTGTACCGTGGCTTCCTGGGACGGTGTACTTTCCGTTTTTTCTTCGATGGACCCGCCTCAGTATCCGCAGCCTCCACGTTCGTATGACTTGTTTGAGAAGCTACAAAAGCCCTCTTTTTCTCCAATTCTGCCAACAAAGATGAGACAGAAGAAAATTCAGAAGCACCCTCATCAGAGTCCTCTTCTTCTTCCGAAGCAGAAAACTGAGAAGCATCCCCATCATCATCGCTTGATGATAGGATAGCAAGCGTTCCATCGGAAGTAACAGCAGTAAGAGGAGGAGGGTTTAGAACATACGCACCTGTCTCAAAGGTGGCACTTGAAGTTACAGGTTCAGCCGAACCTTCTTCGGAAACAAAAATTGAGATTTAGTTTTGTCAAGTATGGGTTGGTCCCCCGCCTCGCGAATACTTTTGCGGACGTAACCCCTATTCCCAAAAAGAACATTAAACATGGAACTCCGACCAGAAAAGGAAAAACTTAATCATTAAACTTTTCAATAAAGAGAAGAGACAACATAAGGGAACTTACGCTCGTGCAGATCTACAAAAATGGGCTCCATGAATTCCGTTGGCCACAGACGACTCATGCCTGCCTACACTAAGGCTTCTTCCGGTAAGGCACGCATAGGCGAGGGCTCCATGGTAAGCACACGATACCACTCACGACCCTCATGAACAACTGTGACAACCTCCGGAAGGGCAGAGCTCACCGGACGGCGAACCATGGCCAGAGGCACCACATCTTCAGATATCCAAAAAAACTTGTTGCGCCAATCTGCGGATAACTTCTCAACTTCATACCCGAGGCTCCGGTTAGAAAACCCTTGACAAGTATACCAACCACTGCGGTTGGCAAGGCGATAAAAAACCGGAAATCGGTCAATTTGGGGTATCATGTCGCGTGCTATACATACAAATTCGTAGTGCCGTATTCACATCATAGCACGTGGATGTAGTTGTGATAAATGTATACCGTAAGCAGTCAAAATTCTCTCGAGAAATTTTGTTATGGGAAGACGGAAATTCCCATGAACGAAATAATCGACATACAAAGCCATTTTTCCAGGCGGTGGGAAACTGGCTATAGAACCGATAGAAGGAAACTCTGGTTCCCACTCGGGTGGAATACCATACGTTTCCAGTAATTTTTCATACTCTGAGTAGTTCCATGCCACTTCTATCTCGTCAACTTCAGTTTGAACGTTCGACATTGCAAAGAGAATTGGGTAAGGTAGAAAAAAGATATATGAAAAGTTCAGATGAAATTAAGAAGATAATCAGAAGAAAAGAGCGATAAAACTTCAAAAAGGAGTTTCTCCCTATTTATACCCATCGCAATTAATGAGATGGGATATGAACAGTAGAGAGAGAAAAATATCACCTAACCATTGACTGACACGTCACGCGGGAAATTCGAAAAAGAGAAAAAGCTGCGCAGTCGGGTACAGTGACATCCGTAAAAAACGTTCCATCATCTGTTCACAGCGCCTGCGAGTGGTCAACTTTTCCTTTTCTCATGATTATCCATACCAACAGAAGATATTTTCTACCAAACTTCTGAACAACAAAAATCCCCAACATACATTAAGTCCAGAATTTCACCCGCATAAAGACTTCACACGGAAGAAACACTGTACTGGGGGGACTTGTAGAGGTAAGGTACCAAAAAGACCCAAATACCCTTAAGTACCACCCACGGGTCACAAATAATCTTCTTATAAGCCACCCGCGGAATACATGGATCACCCGCATGTCACGAGTGAGGAGGAACGTCCTCATAACACACGCGAAAGCATCCTGGCACCCTCAAAAGTCATCCGTAGGACAAGACATCGGTCCGCCTAAACAACCGGAAGACAGTGCCAGCGGGACAGCTGTCATCACTCAAGTACTCTCTAGAAGAAGGTTTACGATTCTAACTTGGGGAATACGTGACATACTAACCAATGAATAAAGGACACCTGGCCAGGTTGTTATAACCGTGCACATGGACAGGATGCGATCCGTCCTATCATTTGGTGACACGTGTCCAGGTTGTTATACTCATGCACATGAGACGTACAGCTTAACCTATCACAAGAGGACACGTGTCCAGACGGTTATCAGAGATCTTCTAAAAGAGGACAGCTGCCCCAATCATCTTCCTTCATCCTTCGGCTATAAATACCTTGTCAAATGGTATGAGGTATTCATTCACTCACCTACATTCTGACTACACTTAGTATTTACGTTTCAGTACTTTCTTCATGAACGTTACTGATTCTCACGCCGGAGGGTGGTTACAGGAAGACCCCCCTCTTGTCCTTCCTGTAACGAGACTCACGGTGTCTGTTTTGCAGGTTCCGGTCATTGGACTTCAGGAAGTCATACTCATATCGTGGTAGTAGTTATCGTATTATACCCTGTGGACTCACTGGATCCAGGACCCATACCCGGGGAGTGGATCCGTGTTTCTTCACTAACTGAGGAAAGACCAATGAAATTCACGTTGAATTTGAATTCCTCAAAAATGCCTTAGCTTCAATTGTAATCCCATATATTAACCTTTAATATGCAGTGGGACTATATTAGTAAATGGAACCAGCTTTGACCACAAACCTGAAAAAATGTTGTTGTAAACTTTTTTTTGACTTAAAAATGTCCTCTGACAGATCACCTTTTAGCTTTGATCCGTAACAAACTTTTTACCCGTTTACAATTTTTATTTTATTAAATATTTTACCTAAACTTACCACTGGATGCAAAATAAACAGATTAGAATTTGTACCTTTTATGAGCTATGACACTACCAAATTTAACCCGTTTGCAGTTTTTTAAATATTTTTCCTAAACTATCACCGAATGCAAAATAAATCCGCAGATTAGAAGTGTTGCATGTGTTCTGTAAAGGATCAAATATAAAAACCACTTAACATCAAAGGACAAAAAACCGATTTCCTTATATATAGACTTGACATTACACCAAAGTCTTATTAGTTAGACCTAAAAAAGAAGACAACAATAATGCATATTAATAACATACCAGTCTCTCAAGATTAAGATACAAAGGAACAACAACGTATACTAAGGAATATGTGGATTGATTTCATTTCCATTTTTATCATCAACCTCAATAGGTACGAGTCTAGCTTTTCGAGCTCCTAGTTCCGTTTGCTTCTAGTGATCCTTTCGGGATTTGAATTCCACTGAAATAAAAATAGATACAATGTACAACATCAGTGAATTGGGAAAAGGAAGGCGGTAGAATTACCCTAACGCACATCAATATGAAAAGTTTTTAAATAAAAAGTCAAACTGGCAAAAGAACCTTGCTACATGTAGTACGGTTTAAGTAATATTAACTTGCTGAGAAACAGAAATATCCACCACAAAAGTAGTACTTTTCTACTATGTAAAAGAACAAAGAAAAAGTATTTAAATTTGACACTCAATGTAATACAATCATGTAATTCAACAATTAATAACAATATAAATGCTTAGATTTTAAAATAAATGAATGTTGAGATTCGTTGAACGTGCAAAACTTACATCAAGTGGGCACGATTGGCGAGTACTGAAGATGCCGTTCAACTTGATAAAGAGTTATAAGTTCTGGTGTGTGGCATCAATTGGATTGTGTTATGAACTGAAACGTGTTTAAGGTCGGGTTAAGAAAGATTAATAAAGTCAAAGATTAAGTGGAAAGGATGATAAATCCTTAAAAATTATTTGTATAACTTTGTTAAGGGAATCAACAATGCCATAAGCAAGTGTATCACCAATACTTGATCCTGCTCTTGTGGGTTTTACCTGAAAACATCCATACCAGTAAAATTCAAGATTTTAACGTTTTTTTAGTTATTATTATTTATAATTCGGAAATAATAACTTTCCCTGAATTAACATCTAAGTTGATTGTCAAGAAACCAACTTGAAATACCAGGTTCATCCAATTCACTCATTGAAACACAAATGTTAAAGAATGAGCACAAGAAAGGTGGGCACGTTAACGGGTCAAAATGGCCAGCTTGTACTATGGGTCAAGTCAGGTTAGAATTAGATTGACCCGTTGACACATTTTTGCTCATTTTTCTACAAATAACAAATGCACTAACTCTTACATAACTTTGTGTAGCAATAATTATCTGAAACTTTCAATAAACCAACAACTTTTAAAGGTAGTACACAAAAAAATAAGAATTTTTTTGTACTAAAGTTAATGCAATCATTATATTAGTTTAAAATAATGTTTAAAATGTTTAAAGGACAAAACTGGAAAACATAAAATTACCTTCAGTACAAAGTTGGGTATTGTTATAAATCCCCATTCCTTGTTTCTTATGCTCCAAGGAGGCATCATGCTGCCAAAAAGTCAACAGTACAAAAAATAAGCACCAATCACACACTTGTATGAAAAACACACCTTGGCCCGATAAAAAAAACATTTAATGAGGTAATACTTACTTCAAAATGGAAGTTAAACGAAGGAAGATGGACATAAGATAACCGCCAATATTCCCAAATCCAGTTTATAGAAACAAATCATTGTTATTTATGAATATATCAATTGAGGCGGTTCACATAATGTTACATGCAATTTTTAAAAAAAATATATTCAGATCCAATGAGAACAATTAAGGCGACTCGTTCTGGTTGACCCAACCCGCGTAATTTAAATTCTTTACTTTCTTCAAAACATAGTTTATTTTTTCAATTTGACCTGGCCCTCATTTTTTGTCAAGTACAAACAGACTTTCCTGTCAACAAAAGAATGTGATCATAGAACACACCTACAAACAAATTATGATTGTAGATATCCTACTACAAAAACACTTTAGATTTGGTAGTGTAAGAGTTAAATACATGCTCTGCGAATTTTTAAGTGGGCATTTCATAAATATATGGTGGGTATGTGTTAAGAACTTGATAAACTATGCCCACCATAAATCAATTAAATGGTTTGATATCAAGCAAAGTGCCCAGGTTAGATTCTTTATTTTGACATGTAAATGTGGTAAAAAAGCCAATAGAGCCTATAATTATCAAAATCCATGTGTAAACATCTTATTTGTAAGATACCTTTGTAGATGACTACTCCCCTTCACTCACTAACTACTTCAGTTCCTGATCAATTCCCTGAACAACAGAAGCATGAAAGAAAATAAGTAACAGCACCCTAACCGAAGAAACAGAATCAATTGCTACAATTAAGTAACAAAGCTTCAAGTTAATTTGTAGTATTAAATCTTTCTAATTTGTTAGTAAGTTATTTGTTGCCAAACACCACCTTATGAGACGGGCGTAACTTCAAATCCTTGAGAGTGTATCGACCATAACCTAATCAATTTCAAATTTTTGTAAACAAAAACCCTAAATTACCTAGCGGTAACGGCGAGACCTCGAGATTTGCTTCAAAAACATAACCTTCAAATCGTGAGGCGGATTTCAAAAATTCCAGTTAGGGTTTTTGGATTGAACTACAAATCCAGGTTAGAATTAGATTATGGCAAAGGGACGGTGGAGTTGTGAGAAGAGATTGCTAGGGTTTGGAATGGAAGAGTTAGGAATTTTTGACCAACCCATCGGCTATTAGACCCATGACCCGCGAATTTTCATGCTTAAACGAGTTGAAACCGGGTTAAATGAATGAGAGCGAAACCAAGTAATCTGGTGGCTGGAGCGACCAGAGCGCGACACCACATTTTTTTGATAGACAATTATATAGATAGTTAGATTTAAAACACATTAATATTATTGTTGTTTTCATCTCGTTAATATATAATCATCTACCTTAACATAAACTATTTTCTGGCCCAATTTTGATTGTTATGCTGGGATGGTGTTTTTAGTGAACAGTTAAACGTCCTCGTGAAAGCAAAAAAGTATTGAGGTCACAATAGCAGACCTAGTGACATCTAATGATTTTTTATGTGTTATACGCATCTAGCTATCGAGTGACGCCAATTTACCACACATTTCAAAGAATACACAAGAAAAAAACTTATACAAATGCTCATTTTATTATCAAACTCACACACTCTATAAAGAATAAAACAACCATATTAACTTCATTATGTTATTACAATCACTAACTTAACGGGACGCTGCGGTACATTGTTTGTTTGAAGAAGATGAATAGTTGAAAGCATGAACGCGATTAACGTTTTGGCCATTATAAATGGTGTCGAATCTTTCATTTTTATAAGATAATTTCTTGTTGGACACTAACATTAAGAGTCTTGTTAGGAAGAACGATGCAGTTAATTACTACAACTTCATCTTCAACATTAACCGCTTCACCTGGATTATAAGACAACACAAACCGAATTAGCATTATATCAACAATGGGTCACATGTAGAAAACGAGCCTAATAAAACAGGTCAAAGTCAAACAATATCTTACCAAGAATTGTGACTCCAAGTTTTGCCTTGTGATCTCCTTCAGCTTGAACACGTGACCATCGCCCGATTGAACATTTTCAACCAACAATTGAATGAATAACCACTGCATTTTCCTGAAACCACATGATATTAATATTAACCATAAATGCTAAAATCATTACTTGGACAAAGAATCTTGTACCTTGATTTCAACATCATCAAGAACGATACAGTTAATCAACCGAGCACCAGCTGCTATACGTGCATTGGCAGATATGGAGACGTTTGGACCAATCTGTGCAAATTTAGACGATTTAACATATTTAAACAAGAGCTTATATGAACCCGTAAAGGGGAGGGCCAATCTTACAAAATCTGCAGGAAGACTCCTGTCAATATTGGAATAAATTTTGTTATCAAATTTCAGAAACATAAGTTTTATATACTCAGTTATGTCATCAACCCATAAACAGGGAAGTTTAAGTCACTACATTAGTACCTTGTTGCTGACTCTGATCGTTGGGCTTCAAAGCTGGACAAGCGTCTTAGATTAGCTGCACGAGAATCAAAGAAGACAGATTTTAAGGTTGCATAATACCACAATTATGAAATGACACCTAAAAACAAAAAAAAAATGTTTTTTGTTGTTGTCCCAGAATCAGTTAAACAAGTTACATTCATGTAACTTGTAATATAGTTATATAAAGAAGGAAAGTACCTGTGCAATATTACAAATTGTAGATAAAATATATAACTAACCTCTGTCTTTTCGCTGTGCAGAAACACTTTGAATAGCAGTAAAAATCTCTGGCGTAAATACATAAACACCACAATTTATTCGGTCACTAACCTATAGATCATATAAATATTAGACCAAAAGATAAATAATTTGATGAAAGTAATGACTTAAATATGTATAACATGGCAAGTAATTGACTTTATGCAAGCTTCAAGCACATACAAATGTTTCAGGTTTCTCTGTATAATGCAGCAATTCATTTGTATCAGCGTCGGCTACCAGCTCCCCAAACTGATCTGCTGATTCAGGGGAAACCTTAATTACAAGGATCGTTCCCATCCCACCATATCTTTTATGCGCCTCTAAAATATATAAACGTGTATATTAGCTCGGGTCATTTAGAAACTTAATATTCATAATCAACATTTAAGAGCGAGTTTAGTTACCGAGCATTTCAGGTAACGGAATGCAGCAAACATCACAGTTCAGCAAGAAGATGTGTGACTGTCATAAAATAGAACACAGTAACACATTCACATACATTATCACTATGTTTATTTTTTTTTTAATCTTAATTAAGACAATCAAGAACGAGAAGGCGAAGGTTAAACCGGATTATCTTCCATGATTAGATCCCTGAAATTGTATAGACCACCAGCCGATCCGTGCGGTTTGTCCTCTTTCAAGTATCTATTTTAGAATAACACAATAACAAAATGAACAAGTGAGTTCAACTTCAACAGTTTAACAGCATGAAATTGTAAAGATTCAGAGGTTACTTGACTGGGATTTTCAACTCGTTAGAGATGGAGGATACATATAAGGCGAATTCACGTTGCTCATAGAAACCAACAAGGTAGATCTGTGCTAGGTTTTGGTATCTATAACAGAAAGAATGATGCATAACGACATTATATTATACTTTGTGATCATGATTAAAATAAACAATTACTAATTGAAATTTTATTTGGTTAGTAGTTTAGTACCCTTTTACAGGCAGAGATTGGATGATGAACCATTGGCTGTCCTGCCAAGGGGAAAAGTGGCTTCGGAATATTCAGTGACAACAGCCTGAACCGAGTACCTAAAACACAATAACAAATCTAACATGAAATCAAGCCTAACAGTAAATCTGTTAAAAGAGTATAAAAGGTTAGTTAAGTCAGGTAGTTATTTAGTTATTAGTAGGTAGTTATCCTCTTAAGTAATAGCAAACAACGGCGGATGCACCTTATATAGAGGGGGTGGACGTGCGCCTCCGTAAGACAACCGTATTTCCATTAAAGTTTTTCAAAATTTTGTTAGTAAATGTCTGGTTTTATTTTTGAAGGGGACACTTATAGGCATTTTCATTTATTAATAATGCTTGGAGTTCACAATTTCCATTTCTTTTAGACAGTTTTAGTACATAAAGCTTTAATTATTTTACTACTTATTTGATTAATACATTTCAAAATTCATTGACTAACCACTTATAATTTGATTAACAGATTTAGAATATTATTGACTCTTCTTCAGTTAGAGTTATAGAAAGCTTTTATCATGATGTTTTGAACACTTAGTATAACATGTTGAAGAGGTAGGTCCCAGCAGAGTCCAGTTGGACCCGCAAGACTCACCTTGAACAGGGACGTCTGCGCAATGACCAACTGCTCCAGCAGGACCCACCATGCTCGAAGAACCTTACGCGCAGTACGCCAGCTGCACCCGCAGGGAAAGCCTCTCAATGGTGAAGTACCCCGCCTGTTCCCGCAGCTGCGGATACAAGCCATCAGGGAAGGCTACCCGCACTAACAGCAAGGCTACACGCACAAGGCATTAGCTACTTCAGTAGTCACATGAAGGAATGAGCAAGGCGGGAATACTCCCGCCCAAATGAGCCAGTCCGTATGCTTCTGGAAGGTCTTTCGTACTATACCTACTAAGGTTTGGGCGGAACAGACAAATTGACCAGAGCAGCCCATGAACCAATCACAGGGTGACAGCTCACCGACAACAATACGAGGAGGAGCACCCTCTAGTACTGTTTGTCACTATTAGCCGCTGCCTACTCACCAACCCTTACGTGGGGACGTGCGCAGGCTACAGTTGGTGGAACAGTGCGTAGCCGGCAGTAAAGGAACAGTATACAGCCGACCTTTACTGTTGGCCGTAGCCTACCCACCAACCAGCATGGCCTGTGCATAGTCCACTGTTGGTGGAACAGGAATACTATTCAGCCGGCAGTACCTTCTAGGAAACCTACCTTCGGCTATAAATACTCCAACACCTTGGAATGGTAAGATCATCTGATATCTCAATCTTATCTAGCAATCTCTTAATATACACTTATATTCAGAGCAATCTAGTCTGATTCTCATGCCGGAGGGTGGTCACAAGGAGGAACCCCCCCCCCCTTCTCAGTGACGAGCTTACGGTGTCTGTTTTGCAGGTCTCCAGAAGAACCTTCTCTGCTGGACCTCATCCCCGTGGGAAACATTACTTAACCCCCAGATTATCTATAATCTGTCCAGGGTTCACTTAGTGTTTCTTCATTGGCGCCATCCGTGCATAAAAGCTAGAACTAATTTAGTTTTTTCAAAATTTCTAAAGAAATGGTTAACGTTACTCCGGTCCCAAGGCCAGTAACCGACCAAGAAACCCCGGTAACCACAACCCCAGCAACTGGGGGGAACACCGGCGGTTATATAAATCTTACGAACACTACCCCGACTACCCAAGCCGGGGCAAGTGCAGTAAATATTCCACTGGGGTTCACTGATGCCCAGTTGGAAAAATGAACGAGGGTCCCTCGCCAAACACTAGATCAAGTGAAGGCGTGGGCCGAAGCACGTCAAAGAGAGTTCCAAGCTGAATTGGATAAACGCTTGCGTTCAGTTCAACAGGCTGACGAATTCGGCAGTACTCGCCAACACCTCAATATGAACAGTGAGTGCGAGTACTCAGACGACGAGAGGGAAGAATCCGATACCGACGCAAACCCTCGCCATAAGGCGAAAAGGAAGCGCAAGGAAACGGACTTCCAACCAAAAAGGAATTTTGGGGAAGCTTTTAAACCAACAAATGCGGAGAGAAACCCGCGTGACTTCTCCAAAACCTTTAGACCAACTGCTACAAATGCAGGAAAGTCAAAATTCGCAAGGGACATTGCGGAAGCAATCGCCCCGAGAAGTGGCAAACAAATGTCCAACATTGGCACTTATGATGGTCTATCCGACCCAGACGACCATTTGAACAGGTTCATTGCGGAGGCTACCGTCAGTAACTGGACGGAACCCACGTGGTGTTACATGTTCCAGATGACTCTGGTCGGAGCGGCCAGGGCATGGTTCGATCGTTTACCGGTCCACCACATATATGACTGGGCGGACTTTCAGAACAAGTTCAGCCAGCACTTCAGCCAACAGAGGAAATACACTGAAGAACAGTGGACGATCCTCAACTGCGTTAGAGAGGAAGATGAATCTTTACTAGACTTCATCACCCGCTTCAACTCCAAAAAGCTAAGTCTCGGCAACATAAGTGAAGATCTGGTTCGCGCCGCTTTCATCCAAGGCGCCGAATACCCAGAGCTTATCCGCACATTGACGGGTAAGGATGGCATGCCATCAACATGGGATGCCATCATGACGGCGGCAAAGCGCTTTGCCGAGACGGAAAAGCAACTGGGAAGGGATCTTCCCCAGAGTACACACCTCTACACGCAGAGGACAAGAGAGAACAATGTTCGGATCGCCCGGCAGAACAAAAAGAGGAAGCTAGGTATCTGGCAGTCAAGGGTAAACTTTGACACCTCATCCAGCTCTCACCCTCTTGTTGGCGGAAGAAATCACACACACCCTTCAAGTCAAAAGCACCGCTGGACGCCACTCACCAAAAGCGTCACGGAGATATTCGCCACTGAAAAGCTACCGTGGCCAAAAGCTCCAATGATCCGGCAGCGACCTAATGCGGATCAGAGCAAATCCTGTGATTTCCACGGGACAAAAGGTCATGGTACGGAAGAGTGTACATCCTTGAAGGATATTATTGAAGCATTCGTCAAGGATGGAAGACTGGCACACCTGGTGGCATCAATCAAGAAGGGAGGACGGAACGACAACCGGTACCGAGGCAACGGACGAAAGCCCGTTGACATCAGCATCAACATGGTTCATGGTAATATCAGAGGAAGAAAAAGGCGAACGATAGAACCATGTGCGTGGAAGGAAGCTGAGGTGCGCTTCCCGCGAGTGCCAGGAGGACCCAGCAAAGAAGGCCCTATCATCATCAAAAGCCAGCTGGGGCACTACATCACCTCCCGCACTCTTGCTGACAACGGCGCCTCGTCAACGGTGATGTACAGGCAGTTCTTCGACAAGCTAGATGACGAAGACAAGGAACGCCTGGAAACGATCTGCGCCTCGATGGAAGGGTTTGATGGCAGCACAAACACCCCCCTGGGTATCCTATCTTTCCCCGTCACTCTTACGGATGGGAAACACTCCCGCACAGAAGATGTGGACTTCGTCGTGATGAGGAAGCCACATCACACATACGACATTCTCTTCGGGAGAGACGGGATGGCAAGATTCAACGCCGTGGTATCCTCAGTCCACGGCATGATGGGATGGCCAACAGCTGAGGGTGTAGCGATGATCACCGGCATTCCCCAGGTATGCATTGCATCTGTCTCATCTAAACCCAAACCAAAGATGGCTAAACCGACCATCACCGAACCAGAAAAATGGGCCTTCAATGGCAAGTACCCAGACCAGGCCGTCACCATTGGCCCGACAATTGTTGATCCCACACGCACCTTACTTAAGCGCTTATTACAAAGGAACGCCGACATCTTCGCGTGGACACCAGCTGACATGACTGGTGTACCACGGAGTAAGGCAGAGCATAAGCTCAAATGCGATCCGGCTGTCACGCCGATCGTACAAAAGCGCAGAGTAATGGGGCCAGAACAAACTAACGCGTGTAGAACCCAAGTCAAGGAACACCTTGACGCAGGCATCGTACGCGTTAGTAGATATCAAACTTGGGTTGCAAATCCCGTTATGGTACCGAAGAATGACAAACAATGGCGCATGTGCATAGATTTCAAGGATTTGAACAAAACATGCCCCAAAGATTGTTATCCGTTACCTGAAATTGATCTTAAGGTGGATTCGTTGGCACCATTCCGCCTTAAATGCTTCCTAGACGCGTATAAGGGGTACCATCAAATCCACATGGCCGTTGATGATCAGGACAAAACCGCTTTTCGGACTCCCGATGGCACATTTTGTTATCAAATGATGCCTTTCGGACTTAAGAATGCCGGGTCCACATACCAACGCCTGATGGACAAAGAGTTTCATTCCCAAATTGGGAGGAACTTGGAAGTCTACATGGATGACTTGGTCATCAAAAGCCCTGACCCAGAAGTGATGTTAAAAGACATTGAAGAGACTTTCAACACGCTCAGGAAGATAAACATGAAGCTCAACCCGAGCAAATGTGCCTTTGGAATGGAAGAAGGGAAGTTCTTGGGGGTCATCGTCACTAAAGATGGCTTCAGAGCGAACCCTGAAAAGGTCGAAGCCATTATCAAAATGGAATCGCCTACTACCATCAAACAGGCTCAGACACTGAATGGACGACTGGTGGCACTTAATCGCTTTTTGGCAAACCACGCGGATAAGTCGTTTCCCTTCGTGTCAACGTTGAGAAACTGTTTAAAGAAAACGCACTTCCGCTGGACACCATAAGCGGAAGCAGCTTTTCAGGAGATTCGGTCACGCTTGATCGAACTCCCAACACTCACAGCACCAAAAGCGGGAGAGGAATTAATCCTATACCTTTCCGCAACTGATAGAGCAACCGGGGCAGTCCTGCTAGTAGAACGAAAAGGCATCCAGATGCCAATCTACTATGTTAGCCGTGTCCTAACAGACGTAGAAACCCGGTACTCTACCCTAGAAAAATTAGTCTTAGCACTAATACACGCTTCACGCAGGCTAAGACGATATTTCCAGGGTCACCCAATCACCATTCTCTCAAACTTTAAACTTGCAAACGTTCTAGGCAAACCCGAGTTATCGGGACGCCTAGCCAAATGGGCAATTGAGTTGGGGGAATACGCGATAAAATATAAGCCAAGACCAGCCATAAAAGGCCAGGTTCTTGCCGACTTTATTGCAGAAGTGCCTGCATCGCGGGAAAAAGAGTGCCAGGAAGAGGCTCAACCCTCTCCAGCACAAGACATCAATGATATCTGGCGGCTCTACACTGATGGAGCAGCCGGTAACGAGGGTTCAGGCGCAGGGCTGAAACTAACCAACCCAGCAGGCCAAGAATACACTTACGCTATTCGACTGGATTTTCCAAGTACGAATAACGAAGCCGAATATGAGGCATTCTTGGCTGGGCTGAGAATTGCGCGTAAGATGGGGGAGAAAAACTTGGAAGCCCACGTGGATTCCATGTTGGTAGCCAATCAAATCAACGGGACGTACACGGCCGTGAACGACACAATGGCCCTGTACCTCGCACAAGCAAAATCCCTTATGCGCGATTTCAATGACTGCAAAGTCATACACGTCAAGCGAAGTGAAAACAAATCTGCGGATGCGTTAAGCAAGCTTGCATTATTAGCCTTCACCCACTTAGGAAAGGATATCCGCATTGAACTCCTCGAGACACCTTCGGTCCCGCACAAGGAAATTTGTGTCATCCAAACCAGCTCGGAAACGTGGATGACGCCAATTATAAAATACCTTACGGCAGGTACACTACCAGAATCCAAGACACAGGCAAGAAAACTACGCTGTAAAGCACTGAATTATCAACTCATCGATGGCATCCTTTACAGACGTAACTTTCTTGGCCCACTCTTAAGATGCGTGGACAACCAAGATGCTGACTACCTCCTAAGGGAAGTACACGAAGGCATCTGTGGAGTACACGCAGGTCCCCGCGCTGTTGTAGCCAAGCTAAACAACGCGGGATACTTTTGGCCGGGGATGCATACGGATGCACTGGCATACATCAGAAAATGCAGGTCTTGCCAGCTTTACGCACCCAACACGCACCGCCCGAAGAATGAACTTGTTCCAGTCACTTCTTCATGGCCATTTCAGAAGTGGGCCATCGATGTGACAGGCCCATTTCCTACAGCAGCAGGAAATGTTCAGTTCCTAGTGGTAGCCATCGACTACTTCACCAAGTGGATAGAAGCAAAACCTTTAGCCCAAACAACCGCGAAACATATCAAAAAATTTATTTGAGAATTTATTATTTGTCGTTTTGGACTTCCACAGAATTTGGTGAGCGATAACGGCACCAACTTTGCGGACAAGAAGCTACAACAGTGGCTGAAAGAATTTCAAATCACCCACACCTTTACCTCAGTGGCACACCCGCAAGGTAATGGTGAGGTGGAAAGAGCAAATAAGAGCATCGTCGAAGGCATAAAGAAAAGACTCTTGGAACACAGATCCGGCTGGGTGGACGACCTTCCGCACGTCCTTTGGGCAAACAGAACGCTGAAGAAGGCCAGTACGGGAGAAACCCCGTTCAGTCTCACTTATGGCACTGAAGCCATGGTCCCGGTCGAAATTGGTTTACCCTCACCAAGGGTCTTGATTCAGCCAGAAGACAATGATGCGGAAAGACGGTTGGACCTTATGCTAACCGAGGAACGCAGAGACTTAGCCGCAGTGCGTGAAGAGAACTACAAGCGACAAATGCAAAAGTACTACAACACGCGGGTAAAACTCTGCAACTTCAATGTAGGAGACTACATACTGCGTAACAACGAGGCTTCGAACCAAGAACGCCGAGGAAAGCTGGCCCCGGTCTGGGAAGGGCCATACATTATCAAAGAAGTCCTGGGAAAGGGCGCATACCGGCTCGAAAGGCTCGATGGCACTCCCATCCCAAGAACATGGAATGGAGCTCAATTACGCAAATGTTATATGTAGATCAATTCCAAATTTGTAAAGAAAAGGCCTAGAGCCACTTCTATTGGAAATGATTCTCCTTTCACAATGTGTTGATAGCCTTACCTTTATACTTATGAACTTCCCACACTGGTGCCGGTATTCACCGCATAAATGGGGGAAGAAGTAAGTCGTTACGTGTGGAAGGCGGCAAAACCCGCATAAACACAACGCTAAAAATAAGGAAAACCTACACGCAGGTCAGATGCAAGTAAAGTTTAGCCATCCTTGTAAGTGCAAGTGACGGTCTTACCCGCACAATCACGAACAAGGAAGCAAAACTTCAACCTATCATCTACCACGTTCAAAGGTTAACTTATTGTGAACACTTAGAAATTTCAAAAAAAAAAAAGGATGAGGAAAACCTACACGCAGGTTAGATAAGGGTAAAGTTTAGCCATCCTACTAAGTGCAAGTGACGGTCCTACCCGCACAATCACGAAAGAGGAAGCAAAACTTCACACCTATTATCTACCACGTTCAAAGGTTAACTTATCCTCAGGAAAGATGAGGAAAACTTCCACGCAGGTCAGATATAAGTAAAGTTAAGTCATCCTACTAAGTGTAAGTGACGGTCATACCCGCACAATCATGAAAGGGGAAGCAAAACAAACTTATAATTTACCACGTTAAAAAGTTAACTTATCTAAGTACTAAAGAAATTGCTAAGTTAAAACATGCGTAAAATAAACAAGGCAAAGAACAAACACAATCTTTATTTCATCAAAATTCAAATATTTCAAAGAGCTATACAAAAGCAAAAATCTACGCTAGTGGTGGAAAGGGATCTTCGGAATCAAGCTTCAGGACCACTTCCACTTGGACCCGCTTCATCAGTAGAGCGCGGTGGTTCAAGAAAAGCTCTAAGGATAGAAAGCCCATCATCAGCAGCGGCGACTTCGTTCACCTTCTCCACCACCGGATGCGGGAAGGCGGCATACTGGTTCACTGCTTGGTCATAAGCAGCTTCAGTATCCACATTATACAAAGGGAAGTTGGAAGGCGGGACGCCTTTCTCAACGAACCCTAGACCAAGCAGGAAGCCGGCCCGTTCCCCATCCTCGTGAGAAGCGTTGAGGGCTGTGCTCATAGCATCGTCGTAAGATGTCTCTGAGAAGACCCAATGCACAACCTACAACAAAATATACAAGTATCATAACCCTTTCTATTTACAAAGAAAAGCGTAAGGACATGAAAGCTTACCTGAGACAACGCTTCCCGAAGAAGCCATTCCTTGGCAACCAGAGCTTCTTGGAGGGCAGCTTGAGCTTCGTTACGGGCGCGTTCGGCTTCACTCTTGTTAAGGTTGGCAAGCAACACTTCTTTAGCTGCAGCCTCTTCGATGCCCTTTAGCTTCCGCTCGGTATGGTCAAGCACCCCCCTCTGGTCCAAGATCTCCTGGAGCTTTTTGGCGTCTTCCATCGCCAAGGCATCATGAGCCTGCTGGAGAGCCTCTAATTTGGCTTTAAGTTCTTCATTCTCCACGCGCAGAGGCTCAGCAACAGCTTCAGCCTTGGTGGCCCTCTCGGTTGCGTTCCTCGCAGTTTCCTTAGCCAGCCGAAGCTGTTCATTAACAGCTTGGGCAGCCTTGGAACGGGCCTCGAGTCGAGCCTGAACTTCAACCTCGAGGGCCTTGAAGGCCTTCTCCTTCTCCGCAGCCACTGCGGCAAGTTTTTGGTTCTCCTCCCGGACAGCCCGCGCCTGAGCTACTTCCTTGAGGCGAGCTGCTTTTAACTTGTCATTTTCACGACAAAGCAGCTCGACGCGCGGCTGCATCCGGGCCAGGAGAACCCGAAGCTCATTGGTTAGCCTACCCTCCTGGTAGCTAGCCATGGCTTCCCCCAACGCACCACTGGGAGCAGCGTGACGAGCCCATTCCACGCACTCCACAGGGGTGCGAAGGGTTGTTCCTCGGCGAATGTTCCATCGTGGAACATACACTTCATTGGAATCCGACACTGCAAAAAACACAAAGCAGTTAGGAAAAGATGATAAAATATATATATAAAATGGGCCAGAAGAACCCTACGCACCTGTAGGGTCAATAACAGGCCGATAGCCGCCGAACCCATCACCTGAACCCAAAGGAAATCCGTCCAAGAGGTCAGGCAGATGGGAAGGTGGCAAAGATTGGCGGGAAGCCCCATGCGTACCTGATGGACCGGCCGTCGTTGCCGATGGCGGGGGCATGGTAGCAGCCGCCGTGGTTGCCGCCGCGGTCGCCGCCGTGGGATCCGCAGCAATAGTAACCGCCGGCTTGGTGAAAGATGCTGTAAAAATAGCACTCACAGCCGGCGGTGACGTCATCTCGGCTGGAACAGTCGGCTCAAATGAGTGAGCAACTGGACCAGCGGAAGCAGGCGCAGGCGCCTGGGTCGACGCCTCAGGTAGGCTGACCAAGCCTACCGTCATTGGCGGAGAGGTACTACTCGGCGCTTCACCCTGGAATGCGTCAACATCCACGCCTGCGTAAAGAAGAAAAGTGTTAAAAGATTAAGCTATGAAGATAAAAGCTAAAGGAAAGTTGTACTTACGGGTTTTCTTGAGCCTAAAGGTACGGAGAGGCGGGGACGGACCCGATGGAGCCGGCCTCTTTGCGCCGGTCACCGTCGTCTTCTTTGGCTCTCCGGAGGTGACGGTCGCAATCTCCGGAGCGGTGGTCTTATCACCACCGGGATTCCCCGCCACCTCTTCGCTCTCGGTCTCCGAATCAGACCGAGGCGCTGGATCGGCAGTGGAGGCCTTCTCTTTCCCCTTCCCGCCGGCAGTCTTCTTCTTCCGCACCAACGGAGGACCATCTGCGGATTCCTCATCAGAACATACGATTAAAGGAATTCCAGCAGAGGTTTCAACATTGAGGGGTCGAGGGTCGAATAACGCCTTACCTGGCCGACGGGCACTAAGGATCTCATGGCCTAGCGGATAGACCTCCACGAACCGATCCGCCGTTTGTTCTAGGATGGGCAACTCGTTCTCGTCTAGAGCGCGAGTACCCATCCGGGCGGGACCGTCAGCCTCCCGAGGATTAAGGAGCGACTGCAGGTCGTTCCCCTCTGAAATAAACAGGAAAAAAGTTAGAAGCAATTCAGAATCAACAATAAGAGACAAAGCATACCGTAAGGAATAGAGTTCGAACCGTATTCGAGGACAATTGGGATCTTTTGCGCATCGGCAGCCTTCCACACTCGGCTCATCCTCAGCATCATCATCCCGGACTCCGCAAACGGTAAACCGGAGATTGGACCCGAGATATCTTCGCAAACCATTCCGCCTCCTGGTAGTTGGAGGCGTGAAGGCTGGGAAGTGCTTGCCCGTTCTTGAATTTCATGGCAATGGGGATGGCGCGAGCGGATATGAAGAAAAAAACTCCCTCTTCCACGCGCGAAGACTGCGCTCGGTCGCGCAGATCTTTAAACCCTTAATCCGGGTTGTCAACGTGTACCACCCCTGGATGCACCTCCAAGTGTAGAAGGTCATCAGGCGGTCAACATAGGGCTCAACGCCCAGTATCCGGCACACCCACTCAAAGTGGCGAATCTTGGCGATCGCCATGGGGTGCAACTCGGTCAAATGAACACCGTGCCTCTCAAGGACACGGTAAACAAACTTTGTCAATGGGAACCTAAGATTCCCATAGACAAAGAATGCAGCATAAACCCCGATCTTGCCTCTGGGGGCATCGTATACCGTCTGGTGGGGTTCAGGAAACTCAGGCTCGAGAGACTCGAGCATGAACTTCCTGACGACGTACCGATATAGATCGCCAGGCAGAGCACACTGGCACTCACCAGCAGTACTTTTGTCATCAGCTGTAGAATCGATATCACGAGACATCTTGTAAAAGAAGAAGAAAACGATTTCGGGAGAATGCTTGCCTGAAAAAGATAAGTATTCGCCGGAAATCGCTTAAAAGATGAAGAGAAGAGTGAAAGTGTGGATTACAAAGAACCCTCTCCCCCTTTATATACTAATCGCAATTAATGCGATGCATTTAAAACGGAAGAGAGAGAAAACGAAGGTGCAATGAAACTATGACACGTGGCAAAAAGCAAGCTGGCAACAGCTGTTGACAGGACGCATACCATTAATTTAGCGGCCACGCGCCCGAAAAATCGCGCCCACGCGCCTGAAAAACCGTCTGGAATGACCATGTACTGTCACGTCACCATAACTTCCTGCACGTCCTGACACAGTCAGAAGAAACCGTCGCACGACGTTTCAGATGTTTGGACTGTTCTTATCCTTCCACCAACTCTTCGAATGTCAAAATTCAAAATTCAAAAAGATTCAAAAGTAAGCGGGAAAATACCCCTTACCTTGGCAAACAAGTAACCGTAAGACGGATGCGGGTACAGTGTAAAGGCAAAAACCTTCACATACCTAGCACCCGCAGGGAATTGAAGCCAAGTATACCTCGGCAACCAACTATAAGACGGGTGCGGGTACTGTGTAAAGGCAAAACCCTTCACATACTTAGCACCCGTAGGGAATTGACGCCAGGAATACCTTGGAAATAAAGTAACCGTAAGACAAGTGCGGGTACAGTGTCAAGGCAAAACCCTTCACATACTTAGCACTCTGCAGGGAATTCAAACCAAGAAGGATCTTCTGGGCCATGCTTGCGGAAACGGGAATAACATCCCCGCATGACGGGAACGTCGAGAACTATATTGTTTGAAACTCCTAGATGGAATTGGTGGTTTTAGCATAATTGATCACTATGTTGAAAACTACCAAGACCCCATGGAGAATCCACACAAATGGGACTCAACGCTCCTGACGTGCGAGGAGGTTACAAACATACCCGCTTCATACCCAAAGATCAAGCAGAAAAGTCGGGAATTTCTGCGTGACATCAGGAAAACCGCGGGAAGAATCACCACGGAAAACCTAAAAACTAAACCCTTTTCAAAACCCCTAGCTAAGTCCAAAAGTTCACCTCACTTATTAATAATTCATGAGAAGAACATTGGACTGGGGGGACTTGAAGAGGTAGGTCCCAGCAGAGCCCAGTTGGACCCGCAAGACTCACCTTGAACAGGGACGTCTGCGCAATGACCAACTGCTCCAGCAGGACCCACCATGCTCAAAGAACCTTACGCGCAGTACGCCAGCTGTACCCGCAGGGAAAGCCTCCCAATGGTGAAGTACCCCGCCTGTTCCCGCAGCTGCGGATACAAGCCATCAGGGAAGGCTACCCGCACTAACAGCAAGGCTACACGCACAAGGCATTAGCTACTTCAGTAGTCACATGAAGGAATGAGCAAGGCGGGAATACTCCCGCCCAAATGAGCCAGTCCGTATGCTTCTGGAAGGTCTTTCGTACTATACCTACTAAGGTATGGGCGGAACAGACAAATTGACCAGAGCAGCCCATGAACCAATCACAGGGTGACAGCTCACCGACAACAATACGAGGAGGAGCACCCTCTAGTACTGTTTGTCACTATTAGCCGCTGCCTACTCACCAACCCTTACGTGGGGACATGCGCAGGCTACAGTTGGTGGAACAGTGCGTAGCCGGCAGTAAAGGAACAGTATACAGCCGACCTTTACTGTTGGCCGTAGCCTACCCACCAACCAGCATGGCCTGTGCATAGTCCACTGTTGGTGGAACAGGAATACTATTCAGCCGGCAGTACCTTCTAGGAAACCTACCTTCGGCTATAAATACTCCAACACCTTGGAATGGTAAGATCATCTGATATCTCAATCTTATCTAGCAATCTCTTAATATACACTTATATTCAGAGCAATCTAGTCTGATTCTCACGCCGGAGGGTGGTCACAAGGAGGAACCCCCCCCCCCCTTCTCAGTGACGAGCTTACGGTGTCTGTTTTGCAGGTCTCCAGAAGAACCTTCTCTGCTGGACCTCATCCCCGTGGGAAACATTACTTAACCCCCAGATTATCTATAATCTGTCCAGGGTTCACTTAGTGTTTCTTCACATGTGCAGTAGAAAAGATTTTATTTATTGAAATACATTGTTTGAAGTATATTAAATCGGTTCATGTTACTTTATCATCATTTTCTATTTACCCGACCCATTTATGATCATACCCGATTTTTGCCCCGGGTAACTAAAATTCCTGGATTTGCCACTAGTAAGCAAATTATAAATTATATTCACAACTTTCTCACTTGTTCTTAGATTTAGATTAGATTTGTAATAAAAAAAAAAGATGGTAGAGTGTGCTTGCTATAACAACAACATTGAATCCAAAAACAGAAACAAACTCTATATTAGATAATGATGATGAACTTATAGTAACAATTGAAGTCGCTTGAAGAAGAAGTAAGATTAACAACACCTTTTGTGGGACCACCGACCATGATCACAGCTACAGCCTTCTCATCTGTGCTCGTCATCCCCAAAGTCGATCTCAATTCAATTGGCGCGCAGTTGTTATGGATTAATTAGAATTTGATTAATTATTAATGAGATCTGGAACGGTGTGTTGAAATGTGATTAGCTAAGCTAAGCTAAGCTAAGCTAAGACTAATAATAAGACCTTGAAGTCCAAGTAGAAGCTGACCAATCCAATGAGTCAGCACTACATCGTCGTCGTCTATTAATACCCAAGATAACCGACACCACACTTTTAACCATTTTTATATTGCCTTCGGTGTACTGAATGAGTGAATTCTTATAAAAAAAAACTACATATCTTGGGAATGATGGTAACTTGAGTTAAAACTTCTTTTTTTTTTTTCTTTTTTATTGATCTTAACGCTATTTGGTATATATAGTGTTTTAAAAATCGTTAGTCGGGTAATGAGGTTGGGACTAGCGATTATTCAAAATTAATCACATCGAACTTAAATGTATACCTTTCATTTTTATATATCCACCCACTCATTTTTATATATAATTTTCAGTTTTATGCATACACAAACATATTGGCTGGAAACCGTTGATTCGACCGAAATCTTGCCGGCAACCTCCAAGTTTGGCCATAACCTTCTCGGATAAGGCCGATTAAGTCTAATTAATCCTGATTTTTGCCGCATTTGACCATTGATCGATTAACTGGCCGATTAGGCCAAAATTAATAAGAGTGGTGGGGACTAGCGATTAATCGGCGCCCGGTTAGGATTTTTGCAACACCCGTATACTTCATATTCACTATTCTAAACCATTATGAATATGATTCAAACGTTTTTGTTATTGACGTCAAGAGAACCTCACAATTAAACAATAGGTAAAAGTGTAAAATTAATAGTCCATCCGTCCCTTTACAAGTATCATGATTTGAAAAACACAAAGTTTAAAAAAGTTTTAATGATTGTACTTTTTTCTTAACAAATAACTATAATGCCCTTGACACATACAAAAAGACAAAATTTAAGAAAGTTTGAATGCTTGCAATTTTAAGGGTAAGTTTGAAAATTAATTAATAAAGTTTGAAAGTAGACATTTGTAATGGGACAAACTAAAAAAGAAATGTGGTCACTTTCAAAGTGACGGAAGGAGTAATATTAATTTAACATTATTTACACGAATGTTTCAGATGGTAAAATCAAATTACGGGCTTGATTCAAATTTAACAAAAGTTACATCAACACAATGTTCTAGTTCTAATATCTTTGCTTACAAACGTTAAAAAGCCCCGCATATTTACTGTGAATTAATTTACTGCCTAACGAAATTATACTTATGGTTGGATGGGTGATGAAGCGTACACGTAAACTATAGGATTAAAATAGACTATTAAATTACTAATTCAAATAGTTTATTGATAAATCATTTAATAGCATTGGTTGGGTTTGAAACAATCGGACAATTCTTAATATCTAATAGACCATGGACCAACCACAATATTAAAAACTATACACATGCACTTGTCACGTGACATCTTCACTTAACTTTCAAAAATACTATTCATTATAATTACTATTTTATTTACTTTTTTTTCATTAACTATTTTATAATGTAATTTTTTTGTTAAACATTTTATTAGTTAAAATATAATAATACTAAATTTATAATTTTAAAAATTAAACCTTACATAAATTCAAATATTTTTTTTACATGAAGAACATCACGTAAATTAAACAATACATGACTACACATTTTTATATCTAGCTAAAATTTTAAATAAATGGCACCTCCTAAATTACTATTTTTACGGGTCCATATGCATTGTATTCATGAAAAGTATTGCCATGTCTTTGTTGTAAAAAGAAGTGATTCATTTGATCATTAAACGTATCCACTACTACAATGGTTTTGGATGTTTTTCTAACCTCCGCCATCGTCTCGGCATTTTCACTTTTCAGGCTACAAGTACGGTAGTAATACCATAAAGTACAATTCTTTTTTATAAATGAGTACTGGTATCATACTGATTATTTTAATACCTATTTTTTCATAAGCTCGTCTCATCCTTAATTGAGAACGCTAGGAATGCCACACGCGTTTATAAATCTACTTGTATTCTAGCCAATTCAACATATACACGAGAACTAACAAAACAAATATAAACTTTAAAAATATAGAAGCAGGAAAGGTGTTGCTAGTAGGGGTGAGCATAAAACCGAATTAACCGAACCGAAACCGAAAAAACCGAATCGAAAAAAACCGAACCGAAGCATTAACCGATGGTTAATTTTTTAGTTTTTCGAAAAACCGATTTTTGGGTTTAGGTTAGGTTATCTATTTTAAAAAAATCGAAAAAAACCGAACCGAACCGATTAATCGAACCTATATTTTCTACGTATTTTTTTTAAAGATGTTATGACTATAAACAAAACACCAAAAGAATCTACCATTGATTGTGATGAAGTTTATAAAGATGATCAAATATTGGGTCTAAACTTTGAAGATGAATAAGACAATGAATAAAGATTCGGGAAACCTTTAGTGTTTTTATTAATAACGTTGTTGAATTTAAAAATATGCTACTCAAACAACTTTGTATTTGTTTGGTTCCACATAAGACGTGCTTATTTTTATATTTTAAATTCAATATGTATGAGGTACTCTATTTTTTTTTTGATTTTTTTTTTGTAATGTCTACTCACAATAAAAAAACCGAAAATAACCTAAACCGAAACCGAAATAACCAAAAACCGATTGGTTGGTATTCTAAAATAACCGATAGCTTAGGTTTAAATTTAGGTTTCACCTAATAACCGAATCGAACCGTGCTCACCCCTAGTTGCTAGAATGCTGGTTAAGCACATTGGGCCGTAAGAAAATCCCTCTCTGTAGCAGAAAAGCCCACACAGAAGCCCCAACGTAAAAAACAAAGAAGTATATAATAATAAATGGAGGTGCGGGGAATCGAATCCCGTGCCTCTCGCATGCGAAGCGAGCGCTCTACCATATGAGCTACACCCCCATGAACGTTATTATTTTCTACGACTTTAAGTTAATATGTAAAGCATGAGAACAAGAAGATTTAAAAAACATAATATCAACAAATAACATATTTCCAGATTCCAAACTACATAGATTTATACAAAATATCAAAATCAGAAAACACAGATTCACTCATCGTATCAATAAAAAGATTGTTTGTGGGCAGTTTTCTGGTACTTGTTTTTGATCCAGTTGAATCCTGCCGTTGACCCCTGTTTGACCTTTCTGAAACCAGTTGCAGCCACTGCTTTCGTCTTGTCCAACCCATCTTGAAACTTGCTTCGGTTGACCTGTGCTGGATACACGTGCACCTGCTTCGCATCAGACTCATCCGCCCACACGTAGTTCCTTCTGTAATTACCATCCATTTTGATCAATAATATTATTATGTCACAGAATGCCTGTTTATATATGAATTTATGATGTTGAATTTCAACTTTGGTTGCGTGACAGGTCAACTTATTTGATTTGACGGACGAATAACATTCTTCTGGAACATATTTATATTATGTTAATAATAATAAGTTTGGGATTGCTCACCTAATCAATTACGAGGGAAATTGACTAGAAGGTGGTGGTTTGGTTCACCTATACCTGTTGCTTCTAGATGCTTCACTACCATAACTCTATATATCTTTGAAAATTTTTAATTCTAACTAGACTTTGAAAAATAAATCCATTTCTCTCGTTTTGGGTCACCATGGGTCTTTTAAAATGACAGCTTGGGACTTGGACTTTTATGGGCCATAGAAAATATTGCAACTGGGTTTCTATTGACCATGTGTTCCGGGTCAACTAAAAAGTGCGTAACTTCTTGTCATGTAGGTATGACCAGTTCAACGATTTGGAGGCCTAAATCAAAATAAAATTTTGTGGCACTTTTATGACAATTGTTTTAAAAAACAAAAAAAAAGTGCTAATAATGGGTCTCAAACTCGTGACTTACAGGTTAGTAACACATATATGTTTAACACTAGACCAATAAGCATGTTTGTTTCTAATCCGCCAATTAAATATATATCTATATGACTATATATAATGGTTTTTTTGAAGACCTTGGGTATGTTTGGCAAAACTAGCTGGAAGCTGAAGGCTGAAAGCTGATGGCTGGAAGCTGGTAGCTGTTAGCTGTAGCTTTCTAAATATTGGTGTTTGGCAGAGTAGCAAAAGCTTTTAATAAAACTAGCCAGGTGCCCACGTGGTGCGGCGGAATGGGCGCACAACCTAACATCAACCGCATAATCAATGTCGGTACATGATTCACCTGATGACAATGCATACATAACCCCAATGTAGACGTGTAATTCATGAAAAGGCAGTAAGCATGTAACCGATGTCGAAAATCAAGAAACAAAGCTGAAATGTACAATAATTTCAAATAGATAATTTTTTAAACCAACTTATTTTGATCTGAATCTCATTCTGAACATGCGTTGTTTAAATCTGAAACATGTTATGCCCTGACGACTTTCGACTCAAAAGCGTACCGACATGAACTGAACTAATTTAACCCTTTTTGTATCGACTCTTTCTGACCCTAATTTGATCTTACATATGACTCTAGCTCACCTGACTCGACGTGTTACCAATCCTAACCGATAATCACGTAGTATGCTAATTTTTTAAAGTTAAAGAAGTATAATAATATCATATTCAAATTAAATAGAATAAAATGCTCGTTTTTATGATGTAATTTGTTTAAAAAATTATTAACGTGTGAAAAAGTTACGGTCCCTAAAAAAGTCGTGGGGTAGTTAGTTTTGAATAAGGGTTAAATGTGTAACTGTTATATAAATTAATAAAAGTTTTTAGAAGTTCAAGTACAAAACTTGTAAATTCAAATGTAAAAGCTTGTAGCTAGCTTTTTCTCAAACGCTAGTAATAGTAGCGTTTAAATATGGAGCTTTTTCTATCAACCTAAAAGCTTGAAGCTACCTTAACCAAACAAAGTTTTTTATTGAATATGAGTTTTTTCTTAAAATCTTGAAGCTCTTAAAAGCTCCTTGTCAAACATACCCCTTAACTAGTCTAAACCTATCTTCATTTCGCTGACCCATGGGCCAACCCTGCACGTAAGCAATAGACTTTAACTAACCCGCTGTTTAAATATCATGTGGTGGTTACTAAAAATTAAATTAAAAAAAAATGTTATGGTTGATTTGGGGTACGTGGAACCCATCTCGTTGGTTACTTACGGGCGTTAATGGGTTGGTGCCTCCCATTTTGGTGCCCAACTTTAACATGCTCGGCTTGGTATTTGGCGCGATGTGGCTTTGACGCCGGTGAGTTTAACGCCCACAACATGCATAGGCTGAAAAGGTGGGTAAGAATGGGCAGACTAAGAGGGTGTTTGTTTACCTCTTACGCCTTGTTATTGAGTTTTTTAACCAAGGAAAGAAAAGGAAATGAGAGGGAAGGACAACAGAGGGAAGGGAAGTGACGTAAATTTTTTTTAATTAGGTGTGTTCTTTAGTTTGAGGAAATTAGGAGAAAAGAAAGGATAATTATGTTAAAAAATAATTATCCTTAGTAATCATTTCATTTTTTAGAGGATAATTTATTATGAAAATACATTAATTTAATCCATCCTAACTCCTTTCATTTCCATCAGAAAAAGAAATTCAAAAACACTCATTTTTTAAATATCCTTTCTTTTCACTCCTTTAAAAAAAACTCAAGAACAAGACGTTAATGAAGCCATTCGCAGAAATAGGGGTGTTTGGTTGATTTAAAAGTTGCTAATCTGAATGGAAAACTATACCTCTTATTCGGTCAGGGAGATTTTGAAGCTGAATGAAAAAGAGGAACAAGAAGCCTAATATACCCTCATCTGCCAGCTGAATGCGACCCTTCTAAGTTCTAACAGATCTGCAACCTAATCGATCCCTACCCAGGTAATTTTTTTTCTCTCCAAGGTGCTATATCTCTTCATCTCATTTGTTAATTCAGTTTATTTATGACCCGTATTTCTTAGATTTGGAATGCTATTAAAGAATGTGATAAAACTTTTATGTAATGTTATAATCATATATTGAGTGATTAACATAACAAATTGATCAACTGCATGTTTAGTTTCGCATAATCTATTGGTTATCTAACTTCAAACAACTTTATATTATCAAATTTGTTCTCCATTGTATCTGTTGGTTCGATTTTAAACTGACAAAACTGGTAATTTGTTTGGTTTAGTTGGAATTTTATTTAACTCCCAATCAGTCAGTTTCATAATTCTAAACCGTAACGAAACTAGCCGGACCGTAAGAGTTGAGTTCATGCTTTTTTAGTCATTTAGATATGTGATAAAGTACCTGTAATGCATAGATATGTGTTGTACTATAGCAAAGCCACTCGTGAGCTACTTGAGATCGGCTTGTTAGAACTCGAATTGAGCTAAGCTTAAATGTTTAAGCTTTTATTTATATAAATTATAAAGTTCGTGAAGAAAGATTGTGTTGAAAGAGCCACATACATAATTCGTTTTGTAAACAAAATTATGATGCACATAAGGTATTTGATAAAATGTCTTGAATGTAATGACTACTTTAACTTTTAAACATTTAGTGTTAATGTGTTCTAATTTTCTAGTTTGGTGGAATTGTAGGAATTGTGGTGATTTCATTGATTAACTTACATGTGAGATATGTAAAAAAACAAAATCAAAGAGTTTTATATATGTATATTGCTCACTGCTAGTACCGAGTTAAATGATAATGTGAATTTTGATTTGTCCATCAGATGTGAATCGAATCTGTGATACAATTGAAATGTATATATAGTAGAATAGACAAGCCTGAGGCAATAAATGTTTATATGAAACTTTGAGATGACATTGACCTGCTCATATGTATGTAAAATAATTGATGAGCAAATGGTACCGGTATCGTAACAAAACGAGTACTATTGTTACCAATTTGATATCAACTTTTTGAGGTTTTGGCAAGTGCTAAGCTCATCCGTATTTTTGAGGTCTAGGGATGAGTTTAGCACTTGCCAAAACCTCAAAGATTCACCAAAAAGTGATTTTTTGGTGATTTTCGGTACCGGTACCGACTACCAAACTCATCCCTAGACTTTTGTAATTCAGTATCTACCATTGCAATGCGTGTAATTCTTGTTAGTTTGTAGAATTAGCAAGTGCTTGGATATTCATTTAATAATTAAGCGGTATCTTGATTTAAAACGCCTACTGTTAATGATTTGCAGGTGCAAAATTGTGCAAAGTTTAGGCTGGAATGCAATGACCCGCAATGACAGGGGTCAGGACATAAAAAAGTCATGTACATAGATGAAGAAACCACTGATGCAACTGAAGCATACTACATCAAGGTGAACGAAGAACAAAGTATGCTCACGGATTGAAAACACATTGTCTTATGTTCATTATTTTTTATTGATTATTGTTTTATTTCGTTCGTGCACTTATCTACTACAATATACATTCATTAAGGTGTTATAATTGGAAACGGTGTTTGTATCTCTTGTATTTATATGGATCGACCTTTTGGTTTTATTTTTTTGCAAAATGCATGAAAACTTAATATAAATTGCCATTGTATGTAATAAAATTATAAAAACATGTTTTATTGTAATATACAAAACGGAGAAAATGATGGTTAGTTGGTTCACTACATAGAATAATTTTAGAGGGTAAAATAGTCATTTTACAAAGTTATTCAGATGTCCAACCAAACATCACTTGCTGGTTCAGCACTTACTGGTTCAGACTCTTTTAATCATTCAGACCTCTTATTGATTCAGCACTTAATGGCTCAGCATTTGTCAAACAGCCCCTAAATCTAAAATAATATAATTAAAAAATATAGATAGTTGACAAGTCATTAAAGCACATGATAAACAAATAGTTGAAGCACCATAAACTAAATGTGAGAACTAAAGAAGCCTTGGGCCTCACAATCTTCAACTGATGAAATCTTTGCAGAAGGACAAAGCTTATACATTGGTGCAGTTGTATATGGCAAGACATAAAATTGGGTATGGATAATCAGGGCTGCAGTTGTACTGCTACGTCTGTGTTGGAATATGTAGAGGTCAACAAATGTCAGAGAGTAAATAATAATCGGCCGTATATGCTGGTTGATCATCAGGGCTGTTTATGTGATGTTGGAGGTCTATACCAATGTGATTAGCTGCCGTCGGTTATAAATGTTCAGATTGGTGTATCTTGACATCTTTTCTATACCGATAAGTATATGAATGATAATCGCTGTTATCACCTTTGGAACTGCTGCTGTTAATTGTGTGGGGATGAATATGCAGCTCTAAAACATTGGCAGCCAAGTTGGAATAAACCAGTCCTGATCAGAGCTAAAATAACCGTTTTTTGACACGTCCTGACCCAAACCAAAGCTTTAGACATATCATCAACATCATCAGTTGTCTCTTTGTCAGCTTTTTTCATTATCATCATCTTTGTCTTCTTTATTTCCGCCATCATCACCATCACCATGATTATAATCATCATTATCATCACCATCTACTGACAAACATCATCTTCTTTATCATTTGCCTTCTTAAGAACTTTGGCAACAATATCATCTACAATCATGGTTAACATAATGTCAACCCAATGACCATTCACTTCATCACGAACCCATTCTGACACAAACTCGTCCTGACCCGAATGAAAATAACCATTTTTTAAAGCGGCCCGTCCTGACCCAAACTTATTCTGACACGGTACCCCCGTCCAACCTGACCCGCCAATTTTGCCATGTGTAGCACCACTACTTGGTCGTTGCTAGCTACTATCAACGTCGATAGGGATATACACGGGTCTAAACTCTAAATCGGTGGGTATTATATCGGGTAAACATAATAACCAACCATCCTACTTGGATCACTTTACTGTTGTTTACGTGTAAATGTCAACACCCTTTACTGAACGTTTATGTTCTTTTATTTAATAAACGAACGTAATCAGAAAAGATGTTTGTTTAATCAAACGGGCAAACATGAACACATGTATTGTTCGTTATTTACTTCGTGAACGCCCGCTAATGTTTCATTCAAAGAAGTTAAGTCCAGCCCATTTTAAAACCATCGCCGAGTCCGGCCCATATTGTTCTTTGCTTGTAAAATGTATTGATGATATTTTAACTTTATTTGAATATTGTCGTTTACTTAATTACTTTTAGTTGGTGTCTCCTTTGTTTTTTAATGACGAGATAAATTTTATATAAAACAACACAACACTATCAAGGCGCTAGGGAGTGCAAGAAAGATTACAAATCAACATTAAAAGTACTACAATCTCTTTATTCTAAGGAACTAAATTTGGCTATGTTTTCACCCAAATTAATGAATTAGCTTTAATTTCTCCCTAGATCTTTTCTGCATTCATAAATGAACACGGGCATCTTCATTTTCTTAGCGAACAACATGAACAAGGAATTTAGTTCGGTTAAGTGTTTGCATTCGTTTTATGTCTAGTGTCCCTCCCAATGTGATTTGAGGGTTCAAATCCCACAGGGGACCAAAGTATATATTTAGAGTAGATTAAAGGCGTGTGTTAGGTGTTCAAAAAAAAAATAGCAGAAAAGACAGGCAAATATTAGTGAAAAATCATAATCACCTAGTAATGTGACATGAAAATAAGTCTTATTACCCATATGCCATATTATCAAGCATCAGGATGCAACACCAGTGTATACGACATTGAATCAGGACAAAGGATATCATAACGGAGTTAGGTATAAGCACCAAACTTTTGTTCAGTTTCTAAATTTCTATTTTTGCGTCTTTCATAATATTGTGTAACAGCATGGTTGTGAACTAATATTATTGGGTGAAAGGAGCACTAACCTGTTAAATGAGTTCGGGTGGAAACAAGGCGAGTCTGGTCTGGTTAGACCATAGTTATCAAATGCGATAAGCGCTCGAAAGCGTTGAGGCTGGGTCTAGCGCCCAGGCGATAAGCGCAAAAAAAAACGCCCAATTTTTTTAAAAAAGCGCACATTAAAAAAAACAATTTTTTTAACTTAAATAGAACATCTTATGAAGAACACATACATTCATTCTTCAAATAGTTTATAAACAACCAAAAACAAAATCCAAAACATGAAGTAGTACCAAGTACATCATAATAATTAGAAAAACCAAAATGGTTTTTAATACGCATGGAACATGTTTTTAAATGGAGTTTTAGGGACTCCTAGAGAATAAGAACAGGTTTTTAAATTTGATTTAATACGCATGAGGAGGCTTGGGAAAAAATGATTGCGCTCTAAATGTTTGTGGCATGCATATCGCAATTAATGCGCTTGACGCTTTAAAATGCGCTTAAGCGCAAAAAGCGTTCACTTTTAATAACTATGGGTCGGATAGTCTGATGTGATTCACTTCTTTTCCAAAATTTTCTTGAAATAACTAAAATAACTAGCGGGTCATATAAGATAACATAAATTAATATTATGTGAATGTTTTATGCATAGAAAATACCCATGGAGGAGCTTTCGAGTCATTTCCTTTTAAGCTAATTATTTTGACCTTACCCGTTTGAGCCTCTAGAGATCTAGAGTAAAACTTAACCCTAAGAGCCCGCTCATAAGTAAAGGATTCACCTCTAATGAAGCTGATACACGTAACGAGTTTTAAGTATCTTTACACTAACTTCATCAAATAGTCCAGAACTATATTCAATGGTTGAGAAGGCCAAAAGATCAAAGGCACTCATGTATGCCTTTTTTAAAAGAAAAGGGACCATATAGAGTATGTAAAGTAGGTTTATCTTAAACAAAAACCTAAAGAAAGATGAAACCAAGTGGATAGTACTCAAAACTAATCACAGTCTATCCTGGCCGATTGATGCAATTACCTGATTTCCAAGTCTAATAGACTCGCTTAACAAGCTGCACACATCATGTGTCTAAATCATCAAGGCCACTTTGAAATTAATATCACTATATCAGTAAAGGAAGATTAAAGATTACAAGCACTACCCTACAACTCTTGGTAGACGCTATTAATGTCGTAACAGACCCTCTTGTTTGCTTTTTAGTGTTGGGTCAACATTAATCAAGCATCCTACTTGCACCGCCTAATTGTACTCAAAGAAAAAGAAAGCACTATAAATCATTAAAAGAACTTAGGCACTGATGGTGTTTCTTTACAGAAATGGAACCTCCAATTTGGTGTTGGAGCAACACACTAACCAGCCTTCAAACACATAATATGTGTACATGCAGTCGTGCACTAAGTGCAATATGTTAGATAGGCCAGCAAATATCCAAAAACTTTCCAAAAACATGCACAGAAAGAAGACTACAAATGCATGCAAATGCCTCAGGTGCACTTTTATACAACATGGCATAGACAAAAGAAAAAAAGTGTTTGGATTAATATAATAAGAGTTAGGTATAAAGTTCAAACACCAAATTGTTTGGCCATGGTACTGCTTTGGATCTAGAAACAGATTAGATTTCTATATTTGTAACTCAAATAGGGTTGGCATAAAGGTAAGGTTTCCATATTTTAAACTAAATAGACTTCAAAAAACCGATAAAGTCAATCAGTTGGGCCAATGACTCGACTCAACAAAGCATGTATGACATGGTACCTAACAGTGCTTCACATGTACCATACTAGCTACTGAATTCCTTATAACATAATAGCTACTGACTTCCGGCCCATTTGGACCCATTACCACATCTCAAACCCATACACGAAAGTTAAAACGTCTTTTAAGTATCTACATGGTAACTTCGTAAAATAGCACGAGAACTGGATTCGATGGTATACATAAGTATACGCGGTATGCCTTTAAAAAAAAAAGGATAAGTTAGGCAGTATATAATAGGGTGAACTAAAACAGAAACCTAAAGAGACATAAATTTGTATGGACAATCAATCCTCCAACTAATATTAAAGTACATCCTGGCCCATTGATGTTACATATGTTGAAAATTGTGTTCATTTTTTTAAGTTAAATACCTTAGAACCTGGGAACACATCTTTCCAAACTATCACTTAATCATCTTCAAACTCAGTCCACACTAAAAAGATGTCACATCATCAATCTTCTGACTCACAATGGCAGTCTGGTAATTACCACCTATCCGCTACTCATCAGTGCATCTCTACGATCAAGGGTGACAACTCATACATCTCGTCTCTTGTCATTGGTGGGAAGTTTCTATACACAGGCTCTTCTAATAAAGTGATACGAGTGTTGAAGTGTGGCAACTTACAAGCAGAATTTGATCATGAAAAACTAAGTGACTGCATGATAATCACAGGTAGGGGTGTGCATGGGTCGGTTTTGGCCCAACACCACAACCTTAAGCATAACCGAACTTTCGATAAAGTCTGTTATGGTTAATCAGTTTTACATGCTGGTCAGTTCGCTTATGGGTTGGGTAACTGTGAATTAGATTTGGTCTTGAAGTTTTTGGGTTGGACTAAAATGGCCCAAAATAATGTAACTATGCTTGAAAGTTTGGGCCTAAAGTTTTTTAACCACTAAACATATTATTATTACACATTTGAGCTTGAATAATTTGAGTTACCATTTTACGTCTGTATCATTCGTTTATACGTGTTCGTTAACCGTGGATTTACTAAAACATGGTTCAGGTCGGTTTTGTATGTTATGGAAATACAGATAACCAAAATCAAACCACTAATTTCGGTTTTAAAAAAGACCAACCGTCGGTTTTTGATTAGGTTCGGTTATATCGCTTCTGTTTCATCGGTTAATTTGGAAATGGGTCGGTTAATTCAGTTTTATTTACAGGAAATGGTGCAGTAAAGTCACTAGTGGTTTCTAAGGACAAAATATTCAGCGCGCATCAAGATCACAAAATCCGTGTATGGAGAGTTGATGAAAACGAGGTGCAACAGCATAAGTTAACACACTTAGCCACACTCCCAACGCTTAGTGATCGGACCCTTAATGTTCTATTACCAAGGAATCATGTAAAGGTGTCAAGACACAAGAGGTCCACACGGGTGCATCATAATGATACGGTATCAGCACTAGCTGTTTCCAGGGACGGTTTGGTCATTTACTCGGTCTCGTGGGACAGAACACTCAAGATTTGGCATGCAACCGACTTCAAATGTTTAGAATCGGTTTGTAATGCACATGATGATGCAATCAATGCAGTAGTGGTATCATGTAATGGTGATGTTTATACCGGATCCACTGATAAAACTATAAATATTTGGAGAAAGTTAAAATCACCAGAAGGTGAGAAACACTTGTTAATGACTACATTAAAGAAACACAAATCCGGTATTAATGCATTAGCACTAAGTACCAACGAGAATGTTTTGTATTCTGGAGGGAGTGATAGGTCGATCATGGCTTGGGAGAAAAGTGACGAGGATAACATGGCGGCAGTGAGTGTTCTCAGGGGGCATGTTAAGTCCATATTGTGTTTGAGCGTTGTATTGGATTTGTTGTGTAGTGGTTCTGCAGATGAAACCATAAGAATTTGGAAAGAAACTGAGAAATGTTATTTTTGTAGAGCGATACTGGAGGGTCACAGTGGTCCGGTTAAGTGTTTGACTTCAGAAACCGATCACAGCCGTTCATCTAATGCATCAACTTCTTATCTTATCTACAGTGGTGGTCTGGATTCTGACATCAAAGTTTGGCAGGTTTTTATTCCTCTGTGATGAAGAATGTCCTTCTTTGTAATTACTTAGTAGTTATCGACTTATCGTGTACTCTAGAAGGTCTGTGTGTGTAGTTCTCTATATAGAGACATATTGTAACCCTATTCGGTACTCAAGAGAGGATATTATATGATATTTGAAACTTACAAGAGATCAAAAACTGAAAAGATAATTTCCTTCTTTATGATCAAAGAATAAACAACTTATCAACCTGTAAAACGTAAAGAGCCTAATCTAAAAGTTTAGCTTGCGATTAAGTTACCGCTTATAAAATCAAGCGAAACACCTTTCCGTTACTGATTTATCGATAAGATCACTTTCCTTCCGAACAATTTTAAGTACTCATCATAAACATGTACTTGAACAAAGCAATAGATAATAACATAGAAAATTATTAAAAGCTAAAGCTAGTACCTCAGAAGCATGACCTTTTGCTGCAACAAATAGGAGTGAATCCAGAAGAAGAAGCTGGTTTCAATCGAGTACAATGCATCTGCTTGTTTATATTGAAGTTGAATTAGGGTTTCAAAGTGAGAAGCATTGAACGATTGAAGATATTGTGGCTGCAGATCTTGTGTTTATGGCTGTTGGTTTGAAATTTGAAGTGCCTTCAAAGTGTTTGATGAAAGTCCCCAAAGACAACGAAACGGGAAACTTGAATATCGGTATCTTGGCGCCGTAATCAGATCTCGCATACCGGTCATATAATTTGAGACCTTCTTTTAAATGCAACGGTTTTGTTTTGTGAGGTTATAAAATCAATTTGCATTTCTGAATTTTATGAAATACAGTTGTTTCGAATGATCTTAAAGCATAAAATAGAAGAAAAAAAAAGCCGAGATTAGACCGAGTCTTGGTGTAAATTTAATTTCGTGAAATTCTTGTTGTGGTTTTGTATAGTCTTATTCTCTTGTTTATGTTTTTTGTCTTCTAACTACATGTACTTCAGCCTTCGAGTCTCTCGCTTAAGATTTCCTTTCTCGGTTTTATTTAAATTTGGCCTTTCAAAAAATAAAATACCTATAAGCATTGTACTAAAAATAGAAGAAATTTCTAATATATACACATTGATTAAAAATTTATATGAAAATTTTATTTTTTTCAAAACTAGTCGATGAAGAAAATAAGCTAGTCACATTAAAACATATAAGATGGTTAGGCTTCATTAAGCACTATTTGGGGCGTCAATGAAAACCATGAAAAGCTGACGCGTTTGAACTTTTTTTGGCACGTATTCCAAACATGCCACATAGGAGCTTAAAGGAAATAATAGGGCTAGGCTTGAGCCAACTTTGCTTAAGTTATAGTTGAGTCGAGACACTGATAGATTGATACTTAGACACATGTGTGTAAGCACATTGCCCTATTCAATCTAAAAGACACGCTCGACACCCTTTGAGTCTAGATACTGATACTTAGACACCTCTGAAGCATAAGCACTATATCCTATTGCTTTCCATAGTTTTTAGTAACGGCGCAAATGATTCATAATAGAGCCTAACCAACTTACGTGTTTTAATGTAATTGGTCTATTTTTTTAATTGATTAGTTTGAAAAAGTAAAATTTCTATGCATATTTTAGACAACGTTTTGTGTCTATTTAACAATATCAAAATATTATATGCATAATCAATGTTGCATGGTTTTAATATACATGGGATCCCTAGCTCTTTAAAGTTTAATAGATCTAAACCTAAGCATGACTTATTTATACTTGTTACCCTCCCCCACCACTCCCAACAAATAATGTGAAAAGAAGCTTAGAACTAATGTAAGATAAGATATTTGTCTTATAAATATTGCCATGTGATGGTGATTTTGGCCCTGTGATGGTGTTTCCTCTTATATATTGGAGAATTCGTTTCAGTATACCTCGATGCTTAGCACTAGGCTAATGTTGTATAAACTAAAAGATCTTATTGACGTCAAAAACAAGATCTAGTTTTGTGAAGCCAGTTATTAAAGAGCATCGACAACTATATGTTACTAGGAGCGTGCTTAGAATCTTAGATCGATTGCCTTAACATAGGTACATGGTAGTTGAGATTACGTAATACTAAAACTTATCTAATTAGAGTAACTTACAAGAGCACTCAGGTAAGCAAAAATTTCGTATTTAATCCTTACTTTTGAGATATCACCTATTTTATCCAATTTTTTACTTTACTCGTCATCCTTTTGGTCTATGAAATAGATGTCATGAAGGAGGTGCATTTGTTTTTTAGGATTTTTGGTTTTTTATTAAGAGAGTGAAATGATATTTCATACGCTTTTAACAGTAGAAACTTTTTAACCTTCTATAGTTCTATCCATTTCAAGATCAAAATTGTGATGGTAGCGAATCAAGGACGAAATGATATAATTCACTAAAACGTAAACAAACAATAAGTAATATTGAATAACTCTCAATATTATATAGAGGAAATATAACTCAAAAACCCTTATTACATAACTCGTGTATCTCTAGATAAACCCTAACTCGGTTGGATCTCTTGTGTATCTGGATGAACTTTAACTCGGTTGCATCTCACACGTTGTTCTTTTAATGTCAAACCCATTTTAATTACAATACAATTAGAAAACATATTATAATTAGAAAATATAACCAACTATGACCTACTTGTTAATATTGGTCCTTCAAGTTCATCGACTTGAGACTTGAAGTCCGAAATTACGTCAAACAGTGAATGTGTTTTTATTTTAAAATAATATAAAAAGTGGTGGAGAAAGAAAATGAAAAAAGAAAAGGCAAAAACGATTACCCCAACTGAAAACCACTTCCTGTTGTATTATCGATACTTAAAATCACTTTAAAAATAAAGAGAATATTTGGGCCACCACAAGAAAAAGATTGAAGAGAGGTTGATGTCCCCGGTCATCCCCCCACTACGAAAAGAAATGAAAAGAAAAAACAAAACAAGAACAAGAGAGTTAATTTGACGTGTGATTAACTCACTTTCACTTTTTCTCTAGGCATTGTATTGCTTCGAACATGATGCGTTGAGCAAAATCTTTGCTAAAAAATTAACACACTTTCTCCGTCCTTTGTAATCATTATACTTATATTATGTGGATTTCAATACTATTATCTCAACCACAATTATTACACAAATCATTAATACATTGCTCATCCTATGTAATATTATTGTATTCGTGGGCGAGTGTATATTGGGGGAGGTACGGATGATTTCAATGGGTTGTTACAGAGGAGATCAAATTCAAATGGTTTAGTTAAATTACTTGGAGTTATTTTTATATTTTTGTTGTGAATGAATTTTAAATTCGTATTTGAGTCCTAGTAGCAGTAGGAAATTGCGGTTTATATAAACCGATGTTTATTTGTTTTCTTTTCATTGTAATTTCATATTCATTAATAATAATAATAATTTCATTTTTAATAATAATAATAAAAGAGTTGATCAGTTGGTGACCAATATACGAGTTCTTGATATCTTCCAGATTAACATTTTCTTCTGTGTCAGTCTTCAACTGAAGGTGTATACGATGGTTTAGTTGGTAGCTAATAACTGTGAAGGATGTTGGGTTAAGTGTTTTGAGATAGATGCATATTTTTTACAACGGCTAACGTGTCATCTAAGCCTACTCCTAAATGTATAGCGATGTCCACGATGAGACTAGAATTTCAATCATTTAGGAAGAAACGCATTTACTACATACCTTAATACTAACAAGCCCTCTAAGTATTAGAAGTTGTATGGCACTATAATGGTGAATATTAAAGCTATAATGGTGTGAATATTAACTATAATGGTGAAATTAGTTAAGTTTTAGCTAGGGTGGGTTAGTCGTGTTTTAAGAATCCTCTAGATATCAAAACTACATTACGAAGCACACCAGCTTCTCCTTTTTTGTTCCTCATCACCATGCCAATCGACATGAGGGTGCCGCATAGTATTGAACTTGCGTTGCTGAGAGGTAGGGTCAGTGTTCTAACACGGTGCCAATTACTTGCCACTCGCTATCACCTCAACCTGCCAGGTATCGCAAAGGCACTCCCCATCCATAGAAATTTGATTGTTCAAGGGCGCAGCAACATCCTCTAGTTACTTGTAATTATAGTTTCAAATTCCATATAATAAAAACTAATCTCTATTTTCGGTACTGATCAATTTGAGCGAAAATGTGAAAACTAGAGATTTATAAAGTCGAATTTTGGACATAATTTATGAGTACTCGAATTGTTATCTATGGTTTTAGGCTTATAATAAATAGATATATATATAAACTTGGTTGATTATATGAAATGATCCCTTATAAACTTTTGTAAACCCTCAACTCCTTGAAACACCACAAAGAAAAGAAGTGGTTTATTTCATGACTTCATGTGATAAAGCCACTATAAAGGCAAGCTAACTACATCTACTCAGCAGCCAAAAGACCAAAACTAACATATGAAAAAAAAAATCCGAAAAGAAAGTATTACCTACAAGTTACAAAACTGAAATTAAACAAGTTTATTTTACCTCTAATTATTAGACTAGTTATATACTAAGTATTGTAATTACAAGTATACAATTATTAGCCTAGGCTTCGAATACTCGACGCTGAGTACTTGGCGAGTAATTCTCAAGTACTCCCTGACTAGGCTGATTACTCGCAACTCCCCAGACAACTAATTTGGCACTGGCCAGCGACTTCTGAAATCAAACCATGTATATCGAACCATGTTATAATAACAATCAATATAAAGTTATACTGGCTGATGGTAAGACAAATTTGAATAAAAGAAAGCTAAAAAGAACTAACAAATATATATGGGTAAGAAGTGGTAAAAAAGGAGACATTGAATTGGAAAGGAAATAATGCAATTGTACAATTCCATCATTCCATGCTTGGTGAAAAAGAACCCACCCCCAAACCTTTGTTTTCTTAGCTTTGGGCCTTGTTTCATGTTACTCCAAAAATGTCCGCTTTGAATCTCTGGAAAAGATTTACTTTGAATTACAATAAAAGTTGTAACATCACCGAAAAAGGCCATTTCAATCCAACACATTTGGAAACATATATAAATGTGACACTTTATTACTAGTAGTAACAATTAATCAAAATATTTATTTTGATATATCCAGTTTCTTTTTTCAAAACCCGGCTTACAAAGTATCTTATTTATAGATTCTTTTTAACGGCATTATACATGTTTTGACCGAAAATTAAGAACAACAACTTTGTGATTAAATTTGTAAGTGAGGCAGTGTGCGTGAATGATTCGTGTAACAAATATGATAAGGAAAGTAAAGAGTTGACACGGGTGATTACAAGAAAAATCCTTCATCCTTAGAGATCTCCGATATAAAACCTCGGGAGGTGACTAATCGTCACTCTGCCTCTTGTTCTTATTGATTATCGTAAAAATTATAAGGTGAGAGCAATAGTCGATCGATTCTAAGTGTTACAGAGTAAGTTGGTGAAGTGCGTGTTGTGTGTTTTCTATCCTCTTTAAACACACTCGTATCTATGAATACTAGATATTACACCGTACAATATAACTCAACGTTATAGATAAGATTCGAAATTGTATTATGGGCAGTAGACGAATTCTCTGAAGGTTAACATTTGGTCAAGACAGATGTGGAAAGAGTCCACATGCTTGTAAGCTTTGCCTGCCTGTAAACTGACCAGTATTCTAAAGATTCCTTTGTGTAATTATTTGTTTTAAATTTATAAAATAAAGTGGTTATTTATTTATACGGGCAAATATTCTTTGATCTTCTTTAGCAAAGCCCTAAAGGTCACAACCACAGATTAAACAAATCGTCCTCTCCCCATATACAGTCCATAAACAGCCTTTTTCCTATTGCCTATAATAGAATAATTAGTCCTTTCAAATTAAATAATTATTACATTATCATAACCATTTAAATAGGGAAAATTCCTAAAATAGCCCATTTATAGTTAGTGTTTCCAAATTTATCCCCCATAATTCAAGTTTCCAATTTTATCCCTTTGTTATCTCGTCGCCGACGACATAATAGCGAATACCGACGGCATGATAGCGAACACCGACGATGCGTTACCGATGCGTTGTATAACATAGGGTTGACGATGCGTTATGTTGCTAACGTAAATGGGCTATTTTGGGAATTTTCTCATTTAAATACCATGTATAAATGTACTTTTAAGGTATCATTTTAATTTCTAATTAAGATATATATTTTTGTTTATTTCGTCCTGTAAATTATAGTAATCATTTATGCAAAAACATATATACATGGTTATGATTTTATACTGAGTTTCTATAACAAAATATTCAGGAGTTTGCGTACGTCATGTTTAAGGCCGGGTTTAACGAAATAGAGTGTGCACGTCATGTTTATGTGTGTAGCGACATAGATGATCAACCAATATGTTCTAAATAATTACATATTACTAGATGGTCACGTGTGTTCTCGTGTATGTATTCGTGTGTGCATAATTGTGTGTACGTATATTGACAATCACGTGTTCTTGTATATATATTTTTATAATATGTACTGCACATAAAATTTTCATGACGAGCATATTTGATATTGATTTATAAAACATTTTCATCTCATGAATAATAATCATTCATAAATGCTTACGAACGAAGGTTATTTGCTACACATGGAAACTGTATGTGACGAACTTATAGTCATTTCACCATAAGTCATGCGCTTCATTAGTATATTAGCTAGGTTTTAATAAAAATTTCCCCCTTTTTCTAAAAGTATGTAGTCCATAAAATACAATCTACAATAAGAAAACCTGAATAGCTATTTAATAAGACAAAAAAGTGAGAATTTTTATATACAATAACGGATTCTGTAGTAGATACTTATGAATGTGAATAGATACAAAGAAACTAGAATGAAGTCTTTTATGTAAAAGACTTGTTTTTTTAAATTAAATTAAATTATAGAATACTATTACTATTTATCCAATGAAAAGAAATTCAGATTTACAAAATTAGTCATCCACCTAATAATCTGCGCCTTTCTTTTATTACTTTGATGCGTATGTTTGTTAATCAGAATGCACTTGATTAATCTTTACCCTACTTTATTTTCTGATGTTTAAAGTGAAATAATTTTCCTTTCTTCACAAAGTTTTGGAGTTTAAATATTTATATTGTGTCACTTTTCTTTCAAGGCTAGTAAAAAACCAAATGATCATATCATAATAAAAAGGTGAAAGAAAAATGTATTAATAGAAGATCCTGGCCGAATTCGAAACCCAGAAATAAAAGAAATTTGTCTTAAAAAAATGGAAGAACCAATGTTTCTTCGATAACTGGATTCTATGATTCAACTGTGTACAACTAACTAAATAACCTTATAAAACTGGCTGACAACAAAATAAATGTTTACAATAACAAAAGCACAATCACATAATTAGATAAATGACACCTTAAAAACAAATGAATCGATTATTATTTTTTAACAACTAACTTTTATGTATTAGTTATAATTATTCATTTATAAATAACTAAAAATAAAACAAGATATTTATATTTCTTTTTATGTTTTTATTATAAATCATGGTCTCTACTATATAAAGAGTGATGTTTATCATGTGAAAACTAAAAGTATTATATCAAGGAAAAAAGAGTCATGTTTTACATGAAAAATAGTACTAGCACCAAGATATCAGCATATATTATGACTTTTAATGAAAAAGATATTAACATCAAATATTACGAAAAATATATTATTTATCTTGTATCTAGACATATATATAGGATAGATATAGTGAGAAGAAGATGAGTTAGATATCTTTTAGTCATGATTTCAAACAATAATAATCATGATGACTCCTACTACTTCCATCCCCACCTCTCTCATCCTGCTGCCTGTTCCTCCGTCGCAATCACTACTGTCCACGACCACCATCACCACCGTAATCACTACCCACCTTTCCTTATCATTCACCAACCAAAATATAAACACAAAAAACCACTTCATTATCTCTAGTTTGAAGCTAGTGGCCTACAAGAAACCCTAATCAGTTTCTTCTTATTATAAGTACTCCACATCTTCAAATCCAACACATGAATCAATCAACTCTTGTTCTATCTTTATGGGGAATTAAGCCGTTCGGTCCGATTATGTTTGCTACATCAAACATCATGGTTTCATTTTTAGGTTTTTGTTCTAGGGTTTATGTTATGTTATATGGGTGTGTTTCTTTCTTTCTTTCTTTCTTGTTACTTGTTAATTAATTTCTTTAAATTATGATTAGTTATAATGTTTGATCCTTTTGTTTTGTTACTTGATCTTGGGATCTTTAAACTTTTAAATGAAGGAAAATTAGAAATGAAAGAAAGAAAGTGGGTATTAATTATTATGTATGTCAAGATCAATCAAGAACATGTTGCTAAGGTTAAATTGTAGTGTCTCTAATGATTGCTGGCTTTGTTGTCATGGATGTTTTTTTACTGGATAATTATAACATGTTTTATTCGGTGAATATCTCATTTCTACTTTTTAGTGTGGTATATTCTTTGCATCCTCATGTTAATTCTCCTAGATAAACAAACAAAAGCTAGAATATAATTAATAATTAGGTTCATGTTTACGGGCACGAGTAGAGCGAGCTTAGGTCGTTGATCCTTACTAGAAAAACCATTATCACCGACCATGATTGTCGGTATCCATCGATCATCGATGAACATGAGAACATCCCGTGAATGATATTGCCATGGTAACTGCTAAGTGCCGTTATTATTTACAGTAATGCTTAGTTGAGTTCGTTTTCAGTGATCCCTAAGTAAATTATGCGAGATCCATTCAAATGGAGGATCACATTTTCCTTGATTTGTCCATAGGTAATTTTCTTCTTTTTTTTTGAAGTGTTTGGCTTGGTGATATTTTCTATAAACAGGTTATTTTTCTTGTTGTTTCGATCCTTTAATGAAGAAACACTAATCGACCCCGGGCAGATTATGGACAATCTGGGGGTTAAATAGATGTTTCCCACGAGGGGTTAGATCCGGCGAAGATGGTTCTTCTGATAACCTGCAAAACAGACACCGGGAGCTCGTCACTGAGAAGCGGGGGGTACCTCCTTGTGACCACCCTCCGGCGTGAGAATCAGACTAGATTGCTCTTGAATATAAGTGTATATTAAGAGAATGACTAGAGCATATATCAGGTAATATATCAAGATATGAGATATGAGATAAGATGATACCATTCCAAGGTGTTGGAGTATTTATAGCCGAAGGTAGGTTTCCAAGCAGGTACAGCCGGCTGAATAGTGTTCCTGTTCTGCCAACTGTGGGCTACGCACATGCCATGCTGGTGGTTGGTGGATAGGCAGCGGCTGATCCGGCTGTGTACTATTCCTGTTCCACCAACAGCAGGCTATGCACGTCCTCCGACAGGTTGGTGAGTAGGCAGCGGCTAATAGTGACATACAGTACAAGAGCGTGCTGCTCGTCATACTGTTGTCAGTGAGCTGTCGTATCCTTGGTCAGATCTTTTGTCCATACCTCGTCAGGTACAGTACAACAGATCCTCCAGTATCGTACGGACTGGCTCATTTGGGCAGGAGTTTTCCCGGCTTTGTGCGGGAGTGTTCCCGGCTTGTTCACTCCATCTTCAGGTGACATTACTGAATTATTTAAGAGTTAAGTGCCTTGTGCGTGTAGCCTTGCTGCGCGGGTAGCCTTCCCTGATGGCTTGTATCCGCAGCTGCGGGAACAGGCGGGGTGCTTCACCATTGGGAGGCTTTTCCTGCGGGAACAGCTTGCGCACTGCGCGTAAGGACGTCACGTCTCTGAGCATGGTGGGTCCTGCGGATCCAGTTGGTTTCTGCGCAGACGTCCCTCTTAAAGGTGAGTTCTGCGAGTTTAGCCTTTGCGCAGACGTCCCTGTTGAAGGTGAGTCTTGCGGGTTCAACTACGCAGGCTTCCCTCTTTGAGGTGAGTCTTGCGGGTCCAACTGGGCTCTGCTGGGACCTACCTCTTCAAGTCCCCCCAGTCCAATGTTCTTCTCATGAATTTAATAAGTGAGGTGAACTTTTGGACTTAAGCAAAGGGTTTTGAAAAGGGTTTAGTTTTAAGGTTTTCCATAGGGATTCTTCCCGCGGAGGTCCTAACGTCACGTGCAGAAATTCCCGACTTTTCTGCTTGATCTTTGGGTATGATGCGGGTAGGTCTGTAACTTCCTCGCAAGTCAGGAGCGTTGAGTTCCACTTGTGTAGATTCTCCATGAGGTTTTGGTAGTTTTGAACATAGTGATCAATTATGTTTAAACAACCAATTCCATCTTGGAGGTTCAAACAATCTAGTTCTCGACGTTCCCACTATGCGGGGATGTTATTCCCGTTTCCGCAAGCACGGACCAGAAGATCCTTCTTGGTTTCAATTCCCTGCGGAGTGCTAGGTATGTGAAGGGTTTCGCCTTGACACTGTACCCGCACTCGTCTTATAGTTACTTTACTTCCAAGGTATTCCTGGCTTCAATTCCCTGCAGGTGCTAAGTATGTGAAGGGTTTTGCCTTGACACTGTACTCGCACCCGTCTTATGGTTACTTGGTTGCCGAGGTATTGTTGGCTTCAATTCCCTGCAGGTGCTAAGTATGTGAAGGGTTTTGCCTTAACACTGTACTCGCACCTGTCTTATAGTTACTTGGTTGCCAAGGTAAGGGGTATATTCCCGCTTACTTTTGAATCTTTTAGAATCTTTTGAAATTCGAAGAGTTGGTGAAAGGATAAGAACAGTCCAAACTGTTGAAGGGACGGTTGAGTAGTCCGACGGTTTCTTCTGACGGTTTCAGGACGTGCAGAAAGTTATGGCGACGTGACAGTACATGGTCATTCCAGACGCTTTTTCAGGCGCGTGGGCGCGTGGGTGCGGATTTTACGGCGCGCGTCCCGTCAACAGCTATTGTCAGCTTGCTTTTTCCACGTGTCATAGTTTCATTGCACCAGCTCTTTTCTCTCTCCTCCGCATTAAATTCATCGCATTCATTGCGATGAGTATATAAAGGGGGAGAGGGTCCTTTGTAATCCACACTTTCACTTCTATCTTCTCCTTCTAAGCGATTTCCGGCGAATATTCTTTCTGAAATCGTTGCCTTTCATCCTTCCAGAATGTCTTCTTCCCATGATGTTGAGGCTACTGCCGAGGAGTCTGACGTGTTCGTCGAGAATCCGTCGTCCACTTCCGATAAGGACGATAAGAGCACTGCTGGCGAATGCCAGTGTGCTCTTCCCATCGAGCTCTATCGGTACGTCGTCCGGAAGTTCATGCTCGAGCCGTTCGAGCCTGAGTTTCCGGAGCCACACCAGACGGTGTACGATGCCCCCAAGGGCAAAATAGGGGTGTATGCTGCATTCTTCGTTTATGGGAATCTCAGGTTCCCATTGACGAAGTTTGTATACCGTGTCTTGGAGAGGCACGGTGTGCATCTGACGGAGGTACACCCGATGGCGATCGCCAAGATCCGCCACTTTGAGTGGGTGTGCCTTATTCTGGGTGTGGAGCCCCACGTTGATCGGTTGATGACCTTCTACTCCTGGAGGTGCATCCAGGGGTGGTACACCTTGGTCAATCGGATCAAGGGTTTGAAGATCTGCGCTACCGAGCGCAGTCTTCGGTCGTGGAAGCGGGAGCTTTTCTATATCTCCGCTCGCGTCGTCCCCCTTGCGATGACGTTTAAGAGTGGGAGAGCACTCCCCCCCTTCACGCCTCCAACTACCAGGAGGCGGAATGGTTCTCCAAGGTTTCTCGGATCCAGTCTCCGGTTTACCGCTTTGCGGACTCCGGGATGGTGATGCTCGGGATGAGCCGGGTGTGGAAGGAAGCGTCACAGATTCCCATCGTCCTTGAATACGGTTTGAACTCTGTCCCTTACGGTATACTTCATATTATCCGTTAATTTAGGGTTTTTGTTCTAACCGTTTTTTTCTTTTTGTTTACAAAGGGAAACGACTTGCAGTCTCTCCTGCAGCCGCGGGAGAGTGATGGTCCCGCTCGGATGGGTACTCGTGCTCTATATGAGAACGAGTTGCCCATCCTTGAGCAAACGGCGGATCGGTTCGTGAAGGTCTACCCGCCAGGCCACGAGATCCTGAGCGCCAGGCGGCCAGGTAAAGAACTTTTTGACCCTCGCCCTCTCAATGCTCAAACCTCTGCGGGAATTCCTCTAACTTTGTCATCTTCTGATGAGGAATCCGCAGATGGTCCTTGGCGAGGAAGAAGAAGGCTGCCGGCGGGAAGGGGAAGGCGAAGGTTGCCTCCACTGCCGATCCGGTGAATCGGTCTGACTCGGAGACCGAAAGCGAGGAGGTGGCGGGGAACCCTGGTGGTGATGAGACCATCGCTCCGGAGGTTGAGACGGTTGTCACCTCCGGGCAGACCCGTACAGCGACAGTGACCGGCGTAAAGAGGCCGGTTCCATCGGGTTCGTCCCCGCCTGTTCGTACCTTCAAGCTCAAGAGGACTCGTAGGTACAAACTTCATTTACTTTTTTCATATCTTTCCGCCATTATACTAATATATCTTGTCTTCGTGCAGGCGTGGATGCTACGGCATTCCAGAGTGGAGCGGGGAGGAGCACCTCCGGACCTATGACGGTAGGTTTGGTCAACCTACCTGAGGCGATGACCCAGGCGACTGCGCCTGCTTCAGTTGTTGGTTCAGTTGCTCACCCGGTTGAGCCAACTGTTCCAACTGTGACGACGTCCCCGCCGGCTGTCAGTGCCATATTCACTGATTCTTTCACTGAACCGACGGTGAGTGTTTCTGTGGATTCTTCCACAGCCGCGGCCGCGGTTGTGAGTTCACCTCCGGTGAGTTCACCTCCGCTGGTTTCTACCGTGGCGGCCTCCGCTATGCCTCCTCCGGCGCCGGCGACTACGGCCGGTCCTTCAGGTATGTCCGGGGTTGGGGCGTCAAGCCAATCTCTGCCTCCTTCCCATCTGCCTGACCTCTTGGATGGATATCCGTTAGGTTCGGGTGATGAGTTTGGCGGCTACAGGCCTGTCGTCGACCCTACAGGTGCGTAGGGTTATTTTGGCATTTATTTTTTTTATATATATATATATATATATATATATATATATTTATCATCTTTTCGTAACTGCTTTTTGCTTTTGCAGTGTCGGATTCTAATGAAGTATATGTTCCACGATGGAACATCCGCCGAGGAACAACCCTTCGGACGCCTGTAGAATGCGTCGAATGGGCGCGCCACGCCGCCCCAAGAGGGGCGCTGGGGGAAGCAATGTCAAGCTACCAGGAGGGTAGGTTGACAAATGAGCTCCGGATTCTCCTAGCCCGGATGCAGCCGCGCGTCGAGCTGCTTTGTCGTGAAAACGACAAGTTAAAAACAGCTCGTATCCAAGAAGTAGCTCAAGCGCGGGCTGTCCGGGAGGAGAACAGGAGGCTCTCCGCCGTTGCTGCGGAGAAGGAGAAGGCCTTCCAGGCCCTTGAAGTTGAAGTTCAGGCCCGTCTCGAGGCCCGTTCCAAGGCTGCCCAAGCTGTTAACGAACAGCTTCGGCTGGCTAAGGAAACTGCACGGAACGCAACTGAGAGGGCCACCAAGGCTGAAGCTGTTGCTGAGCCTCTACGCATTGAGAATGAGGAGCTTAAAGCCAAGCTAGAGAGGCTCCAGCAGGCTCATGATGCCTTGGCTATGGAAGACGCCAAGAAGCTCCAAGAGATCTTGGACCAGAGGGGCGTGCTTGACCACACTGAGCGGAAGCTAAAGGGCGTTGAAGAGGCTGCTGCTAAGGAAGTTTTGCTCGCCAACCTTAACAAAAGTGAAGCCGAACGCGCCCGTAACCAAGCTCAAGCTGCCCTCCAGGAGGCTCTGGTTGCCAAGGAATGGCTTCTTCGAGAAGCGTTGTCTCAGGTATGCGTAATTTCATAATATCTTTACGCTTTTCTTTGTACATAGAAAATGTTTTGATACTTGTATTTTTTCTTGTAGGTTGTGCATCGAGTCTTCACGGACACATTATATGACGATGCCATGAGCGTAGCCCTCAACGCTTCTCATGAGGATGGGGAAAAGGCCGGCTTCCTGCTTGGTCTAGGGTTCGTTGAGAAGGGCATCCCGCCTTCCAACTTCCCTTTATATGATGTGGATACTGAAGCTGTATATGACCAAGCAGTGAACCAGTATGCCGTCTTCCCGCATCCGGTGGTGGAGAAGGTGAAAGAAGTTGCTGCTGCTGATGATGGGCTAACCATTCTTAAGACCTTCCTTGAACCGCCACAGCCAACTGATGGTGCGGGTACAAGTGGGTTGGAGGGAGTGGTCCTGAAGCTTGAACCTTTAGATCCCTTCCCACTGTTAGGATAGGTTTACATTGTATAGATTTATATTCTTGTAGGCGGGTAGTTACCCGGCCATTCTTGTAATACTTGAATTATTATGGAATACAAATCTTTGTGCGGGTAGGACCGCTACTTTCAGTGGATGACTTGCTTTATAAACGTTATATGACTTGCTCATGCATATTATAGTTTAATTTGGCACTTGTTTTGCCGCATAAACAATGTATGATTCGCTTGTGCATACTGTAGTTTAACTTAGCAATTTCTTAAGTACTTTGAATAAGTTAACCTGTCAACGTGGCAGATAATAGGTTAAAGTTTTGCTTCCTCTTTCGTGATTGTGCGGGTAAGACCGTCACTTGCACTTAGTAGGATGGCTAAACTTTACCTATATCTGACCTGCGTGGAGGTTTTCCTCATTTTTTCCTTGAAGATATTTTCTAAGTGTTCTGAATAAGTTAACCGTTCGATGCGCGGTTGTCGATAAGTTAAAGTTCAGTTTCCTTTATCATGATTGTGCGGGTAAAACCGGCACTTTTATTTAGTGGGATGACCAAACTTTACCTTATAACTGACCTGCGTGAAGGTTTGCCGTTTTTTGTGTTTATGCGGGTTTTGCCGCCGTCCACACGCAACGACTTTCCACGTGATTATGCGGTGAATACCGGCATATCATTGTTTTGAATAAGTTAACCGTTCGACGCGCGGTTGTCAATAGGTTAGTGATCAGTTTCCTCTATCATGATTTGTGCGGATAAGACCGGCACTTTCATTTAGTGGGATGAACAAACTTTACCTTTAACTGACCTGCGTGAAGGTTTGCCGTTTTTTGTGTTTATGCGGGTTTTGCCGCTGTCCACACGCAACGACTTTCCACGTGATTATGCGGTGAATACCGGCATATCAGTGTGGAAAGTTGATTATAAATGTAAGATCATCAGCGTCAATGTGATAAGGAGAATCATTTCCATTAGAAGTGGCTCTGGGCCTTTTCTTTTACAAGTTTGGAATTGATCTACATGCAGACTGTGTAATTGAGCTCCCTTCCATGTTCTTGGGAGTATCATCGAGCCTTTCGAGCCGATATGCACTTGGTTCGGAATCTCGTTGTTTACGCAGTATGTAGTCTCCAACATTGAAGCTGCAGTTTTATTCGTGTTTTCCCCAACTGGGGTTCTACACGCATCAGCCTGCTCAGCGTTCGTTACGCCACGAGGTGCGCGAGTGTCCCATCTCTGACAAATGCTTCGACGATGTCCTTCAAGTCTGTGCATTCTTCAGTGTTGTGGCCTTTTGTCCTGTGAAAGTCACAGTATTTGCTCCGATCAGCATTGTGACGATGTCGGATTATTGGAGCCTTTGGCCATGGGAGCTTCTCAGTGGCGAATATCTCGGTGACGCTTTTGGTGAGTGGCGTCCATCTGGAGTTCTGGTTCGACTGTACGTTATCCCTTCCGCCTAACCGATGTTGCAAGCCGGATGAGGTGTCAAAGTTTACCCTTGACTGCCAAATGCCTAGCTTCCGCTTTTTGTTTAGTCGGGCGGTAAGGACGTTGTCTTCTCTTGTTTTCTGGGTGTAGAGGTTTGTGCTCTGGGGGAGATCTCTACCCAGTTGCTTCTCCGTTTCCGCAAAGCGTTTAGCTGCTGTCATGATGGCATCCCATGTGGACGGCATGCCATCTTTACCCGTTAAGGTGCGGATGAGCTCTGGGTCTTTCGCGCCCTGGATGAAAGCAGCGCGAACAAGATCTTCACTAATAGTGCCCAGACTTAGCTTCTTTGAATTGAAGCGCGTGATGAAGTCTAGTAAAGACTCATCTTCCTCTCGGATGCAGTTGAGGATTGTCCATTGCTCTTCGGTATACTTTCTTTGTTGGCTGAAGTGTTGGCTGAACTTCTGCTGGAAGTCTGCCCAATCGTAGATGTGGTGGACCGGTAGACGATCGAACCACGCTCTAGCTGCCCCAACAAGCGTCATTTGGAACATGTAACACCACGTAGGTTCCGTCCAACTACTGACGGTTGCCCCCGCTACGAATCTGTTCAAATGATCGTCTGGATCAGATATACCATCGTAAGTGCCGATGTTGGACATCTGTTTGGCACTTTTCGGGGCGATTGCTTCCGCAATGTCCCTTGCAAATTTGGACGTTCCCGCATTTGTAGCAGTTGGTCTAAATGTTTTGGAGAAGTCACGTGGGTTTCCACCCGCGTTTTTTGGTTTGAAGGTTTCTCCAAAATGCCTTCTCGGTTGGGAGTCCGTTTCCTTACGCTTCCTTTTCGCCCTATGACGAGGGTTTGCGTCACTATCGGATTCCTCCGAATCATCGTCCAAGTACTCTCCGAATTCATCAGCCTGTTGGAGTGAACGTAAGCGTTCATCCAACTCAGCTTGGAATTCTTTTTGACGTGCTTCCGCCCACGCTTTAACTTCATCGAGTGTTTGGCGGGGGAGCCTCGTCCGTTGTCTCTCTAACTGGGTATCGGTGAATCCCAGTGAAAGATTATTTACTGCACTTGCCCCGGCTCGGGTAACCGGGGTAGTGTTCGTAAAATTTACTGCACTTGCCCCGGCTTGGGTAACCGGGGTAGTGTTCGTAAAATGTGTGTATTCGCCGGTGTTCCCCCCAGTAGCTGGGGTTGTGGATACCGGGGTTTCTTGGTCACTCGTTGGCCTTGGCAACGGAGTAACCTTAACCATCTTTCCAGAAGTTTGAAAAAACTGAATAAATTAGTTCTAGCTTTGTCCCACGGATGGCGCCAATGAAGAAACACTAATCGACCCCGGGCAGATTATGGACAATTTGGGGGTTAAATAGATGTTTCCCACGAGGGGTTAGATCCGGCGAAGATGGTTCTTCTGATAACCTGCAAAACAGACACCGTGAGCTCGTCACTGAGAAGCGGGGGGTACCTCCTTGTGACCACCCTCCGGCGTGAGAATCAGACTAGATTGCTCTTGAATATAAGTGTATATTAAGAGAATGACTAGATCAGATATCAGGTAATATATCAAGATATGAGATATGAGATAAGATGATACCATTCCAAGGTGTTGGAGTATTTATAGCCGAAGGTAGGTTTCCAAGCAGGTACAGCCGGCTGAATAGTGTTCCTGTTCTGCCAACTGTGGGCTACGCACATGCCATGCTGGTGGTTGGTGGATAGGCAGCGGCTGATCCGGCTGTGTACTATTCCTGTTCCACCAACTGCAGGCTATGCACGTCCTCCGACAGGTTGGTGAGTAGGCAGCGGCTAATAGTGACATACAGTACAAGAGCGTGCTGCTCGTCATACTGTTGTCAGTGAGCTGTCGTATCCTTGGTCAGATCTTTTGTCCATACCTCGTCAGGTACAATACAAAAGATCCTCCAGTATCGTACGGACTGGCTCATTTGGGCGGGAGTTTTCCCGGCTTTGTGCGGGAGTGTTCCCGGCTTGCTCACTCCTTCTTCAGGTGACATTACTGAATTATTTAAGAGTTAAGTGTCTTGTGCGTGTAGCCTTGCTGCGCGGGTAGCCTTCCCTGATGGCTTGTATCCGCAGCTGCGGGAACAGGCGGGGTACTTCACCATTGGGAGGCTTTTCCTGCGGGAACAGCTTGCGCACTGCGCGTAAGGACGTCACGTCTCTGAGCATGGTGGGTCCTGCGGATCCAGTTGGTTTCTGCGCAGACGTCCCTCTTAAAGGTGAGTTCTGCGAGTTTAGCCTTTGCGCAGACGTCCCTGTTGAAGGTGAGTCTTGCGGGTTCAACTACGCAGGCTTCTCTCTTTGAGGTGAGTCTTGCGGGTCCAACTGGGCTCTGCTGGGACCTACCTCTTCAATTTGTTATCACTAGAATAACTAAACACAAACATATAAAATGTTATACCATGACCCATTATGAAAAATGATGATTCACAAGAAAGATAGGAAAGAGAACATATCATGTGATGAAAATTATTCTCTTTGTTTTCCTGAGATCGGTTACTCATCATGAAATGTGTTTTATGTTTTTCGTTGATTTTAATTTGTTTTTTTCTGGTTTGTATTATTTAATTTTAAATCATAAACATGCGAAATGTGATTCATCAGGAAATCCATCAACAACGGTTGCATATATATATCTAAGTTAAACCATTAAATTTTGAAATCAGAAAATATTATATATTCTTCTAAAATGATAAATGATTAAACCAATAATTTTGTTTCTGACTTCGCAGTATGGTGAGTTGGTTTGAACTATAAGGTGAAATGATTTGCTTCGCTAGCTCTCTTACATGCAAACACGATTAGTGACGGATCTAGAAAATATATTAATATATTTTGTAATGAAGGTTTATACTTTATATACATTTCCTAACAACAATAATTACCAAAAACAATTATATCTGTTGATATTTCGTATTTCTTAATAAATGTAATTTTTTTGTGTAGGGTGATCCGTTAGTTTTACATGTAGATGTTCTGCTGGTGGTAATTGAAATAGACCAAATTAAGACGTGTCACACCATGTATTGCTTTCTAGTTAATCTCTAAATTTGGTAATAGTCATTTGAGGACAATAATTAACATTTAAACATAAATTTGAACAAATGCTACCCGATTAGTGATATAGATATTGTTTTTATTCCGTCGTAAAGAGGTTTCTAATTCCTAAATGAATGAAAAAAAGTTCCTCTTTAATTGGTGATTGACATATTAGACCGAAAAAGAAAGTGACAGATTAATTACTAGATGGATTTAGCAAGCAACATATTAAGTATTAATAACTAATGATAAATTATTATCCATTGAATAAAATAATAATAAAAATAAAACTAATGTTAAATTCTTCAAGAACAAGCAACATTTTATTGACATACTAAGGTAAAAAGCTTATAACTTCGTTCATTAGTCAAACGTTTTATCGGGATTAATATTTAAGGGTGGGTATTAAATATGTAATTAATGAATTTAGAAAGAAAATATATGTAATTAATGCCTCTATCAAATTCATTTTTAGGTATATTATGTTAAGCCCTGGCCACTAAAGTAATCAAACTTTAGCCCAAATCGGTTGTTCTCATATCACCTATTATGGATTGACTGTTTATAGTTTATTTATGTTTTCGGTTTATGATTAATAGCTATCGTAATCGAACAACCAAATCATGCTTGGTTGAAGACGATTACAGTTGAAGTTTGTTAAATCTTACTCTTTTTTTTTGAATTGTTTTATCAAGTTATGTTGGTTATTAATTGGTTATTTACGTTGCGAGCAAAAAAGAATATGTTGCTTAATTAATTTTAGTATTATGGTTTTTTTTGTTGCTAGGATACTTGAAACCCGATTAATTCAACCCAAAAAACCTGAACTTAAAAAAACAATGAGAAATTTGGGTTGGGTTTCGGTCAAAAGTTAGAACTTTGAAACTGAGGAACCCAACCCGAAACTCGAAAAACAATCCCAAACCCTAAATCAGATAGTAAAAGCATGGTAAGGTGAGAGTTGAAGTATTGCCACACCTAAATATAATTGCATAACTTGTTGAATTTCAACAAGTACAAAGGGAGACTTAAAAGCACAAGAAAGCTAGCAACATCTATTCATGGGAAACATGAATCCGGAAACAAAATGTAACCACTAAGAAATGCCCCAATATCTTCACATAACCATTGATGGCCTTCTACACTTTCCCTTTGCCTGATAGAAAACATGTTATATTTGATATCCATATTGTAAAAGTGGTGATTAGTTGAATTGTGTTTATATGTGTATAAGTAGAATAGGTACATTTGATGTCACATCGTTCACAAGTTTAATTACTAGCATGTGTGTGAATGTGATACATGTCCATCGGTGACAGTCATATTAGACTAATCAAGGGAGTTGACTTAATACATAAAACAAAGTGGCACTTGAAAGTTGGTGATATAATTTGAACGATTATTTATGCAATGACAATCCAGTTATATATGTTTTCTCAAGAAAATGTGTTTTTATATCAATTGTTGCATAAATTATTAAATTCTATAAAATATTTTAATGAAGCTAAATTCAAAACTTTGTTCAAAATTTAAGGTGCGACTTCTTTTTGGATAAACAGAAATTAGAGGTCGAAAGGGCGTTATTTAGCATTATTGTAAAAAGAATACAAAAAAGGTAGGTGCTTGTTTAGCATTAGTGAGTACCAACAGCTAGGCCTGCAAATCAACCACCGTCAGCCTCGTTACATACAAAAGGTTTTTTATGTAACCACATTTTGACATGAGAATCAATACTGATTTCTTCAGAGGAAAATAATTACGAGAGTAAAATGTTAGTGAACAAGAAAGCATATCTGAATGGTGGTATTTATGGTGATGAAGAGTATGGTTGATGCCATTAATGACACATGTTACTCCCTACTTGATAGTAACGAGTTAACGGAATGTGATAATCCCATATCCGGTCTAATTCGTTGAGGGGAAGTATTCATTTTGCTTCTTTAGAGGTCCACAATGGAACGTGGCGGCCACCCATGTCAATGGTTTTTTTCTTGGTCGGTTAGGTTGACCTCATTGATGTTATGTTTGCGGTTGATCCGTGCCACTCCTCTTCACTAATGATTTTTTATGATTCTTTTTACTCAAGTCTATATTAAATTCATATCAACAATAATATCTTCTCGTGTAAGTTTACTTTACCTCATGTTCTTTGACGATATCTGAAAAAACCAACGATATGAATATATGTCCATCATGTTTTTCTTCTTTTAAAATAGAAAAGAACCTATTATATTATTTATTTATTTTACTTTTTGAATGTATATTTTCCACTTTAAGAGCATTTTCAATAAGTCATTTATCTTTATCTCTATAATTATAATAAAAAGCATTACATTTATCTTTCATATATAATTAAATGATATTTTTTATACTTTTATCATTATAGTTTTCTCTCCCTCCTTTACTCATAATCAATTCAACAAATATTAGAAAATAAATATGGACAAACAAGTTTCTCTAAATTTACAATTACTCGTAAACTCGCTGTTCAAAAAAAAATTACTCATAAACTCACCCTATAGTTTACAAAACCCCTCACAATTTTAAAGGATGGGTTAAGTATGCTCTTACCTTCTAATCTAATTCTTGAAAGCCTATTAAAGGAAGAAAGAAAGAAAAAGATTCTACCAAGGAAAAAAAATGAATATGGAAAATGGTTTTAAATTATTGTCGGGATAAAGGCTTATTTGGCAAGCATGATCACATGGAATATTCTACTCATATTTTCACATTTTCAAAACTTACAAAAATAAATTAATCACGCCAAAACCCCTTTTCTACTTATTAAAAGGAACCAGTTAAATTAATACTTTTGGTTGTTTTTCTTCGAAATATTAAACACTTTTTCTTATGATATTAAAACTCGTAGTGAGTGAGGTTGTGTATTCATGAATATTTTTTCATGCACATAGTTTTTCGGCTTTCTTATCTCTATGAAGAGATATATTACGAGTTTAGCTCACCAACTTTCTTCTTTTTACGCATTTTTGTCGGGTTGATAATATATGTTAGGCTTTTGAGTGTATATCTAAGGTTCTTAATTTAGTTGGTAAGTTGCATCTTGCAAAATCATATGTATGTTATTGATTTATTTAAAGAAACGTTGTATATTGACCTAACTGTTATTTGTATTTATCTTATAAACGAATGTTATAAACTTTATTTGTTTAGTAACTTACATAGTTGCATGTTTCAACCCAAATATAGAATCAAACATTCTAAATCACTATAAAAATATAGGTTACAAAAGAACTTACAGGCGAAATTAGAAATTGAATCAACTTTATCCAAGCTTTCAAATTTCACCCAAATTCTAGACCTCTTCATGCGGGTTGGATTCTGCGAATTTAGTATGCTTAATATCCTTTTGTGTCTCAATCGATCTATGTGTTACATGGTCAAGCTTAATGATGTAATCTCCATTCGTTTCGTCTTTCATACAGATTGGAGTATCTCACAAAATGATCTAAACTAGTTTTTTCCCCTAAAAAATGCTACCACAACTTGATATATATTGGCTTTCGATCAGCCGATGGGCACTCATATATAGAAAAGGAATTAACATTACTTGGTATTTGTTTGTAAATCAACATGCAAGTCAAATAGATTAAAAAAAACGTTGAACCACAAAATGTGCACACACTTTTTGCAATTCGAATATTAAAACTTGAAACCATAATAGACACTTTAAAACTATATAACATAAAATTTAGGGTGTTGTGAGCGGAGGAGAGAAAATGCAGTGATTTTCTGTATATTCGAAAAGTTCTTGTAATACCCTATAAATTTTTAATATTTATTGAAAGTGCTTGTGAGTGAATGATAGAGAAAATATATTGATAAAATATAAATAAATATTATTTAATTGAAAATGAGAGAAATAATGAAGCGACTTTTAGTGTAATTTTGGATTTAAAGATAATGGATTAGATGACGGGGGAGGTTTCACCTTTGTGTGGCGAATACTAGGTATTCACGTAAACACATTCGTTGTTTCATGCCCTGAACAACTTTTTAAAAACATAATGTAAAGAGATTTTTTGAAAAGTACACATATACACGAATCATGATATTATAGTTTTTTGTTGTAAGAAACTAACTTATTACAAATTCATTTAACAACCTACATGAATATTGTTGTTTGTGAACTTGTGAACAGTTCGTCATAAGTGTCGTTCTTAGATATAAATTCACAATCAATCGATCAACTTTTAATGTCGTTTCGTAACAGTTATAAATATTTAAACATTAACCTACGTCTTTCCAATGGTATATATCAGTATATGCATATTCGTTTCATAACAATAATAATAATAATTATTATTATTATAATAAACATAATAGTTAAATAGCTATAGTAGTAGTAATACACTAATACTACCTAGAGTCTTAGAAGGTTCAAATATATATGGGCCAAAAATATAGCCGCGTATATGTGGCCCATATTTACCATAATATATGAGCCGAAATTGGAAACTGTCCAGTGTCCATCAGAGTGCAGGCCCAAATATTCTGTATTTTTAATACTGTTATACTGATATAAGATACTTAGATCATTTCATTCATTTCCAGCTAAATATGAAATACGTAATGATCATTTTGTATACGTGAATGGAAAGAAGAACACCGTATATGAAGGTTAATACTTAATAATCTCATTATTATCTAGGAAAATTGGATTTTAATAATCCCTATTAAATGGTATTGACCGATAATAATCACTATTCGTTTTATCACCACTGGCGGTCTCAAATTCAAAAAAGTTGGCCCCCAATGGTCCCCTGTTAAAAATGACTTAACGGCGTTATAGTTTTTTCTGAATTTCAAACCAATGTTTTAGGGCTTTTGATCGTTAGGAGGATACGAGTTGATTGGTGTAAAACTTAGCTCGAAACAATGATCGAAACGACTCGATTTTGGTTAGTTGTAAGTTCAAACACCCGAATTGAAGCATTGTTTCGTCATTTTGAAGCACTGTTTCAAACTAAGTTTTGCACCAATTGACTTGTATCCTCCTAACGATCAAAAGCCCTAAAACATTGGTTTGAAATTCAGAAAAAAAACTATAACGCCGTTAAGTCATTTTTAACGGAGGACCATTGGTGGCCAACTTTTTTGAATTTGGGACCGCCAGTGGCGATAAAACAAATAAGGATTATTATTGGTCAATACCATTTAATAGAGATTATTAAAATCCAATTTTCTTATTATCTATAACTCAATATGATTTATTTAAACTAGAATCCAAATAAGTTGATGTTATTTATCGTAGTTGATATATGCTAAGTTTGGTTGCATAGTTAAGAAAACTGTGAACCTAAATCATTATTTTCTTGTATATTACTTGTAATCAATAAATAATTTTAAACAATATATAAATTAATCGATTTATTATTGTAAACCAAAAATAACTACTAAATATTAATATATTTTTTCCTAGTATTGTTTTCATAACGGATCTGGATCAGAGTTGTTGGTGTAGGCCGGGTGTTGCACTCGTCTCCCATGCGAGTTCAACGAGCTTCCTAGAACATCACACGTCCACACCACTTTCCGCTTTAGTCGAGTTAGGCATTATGCTAGTAAAATTTACGAGCTCTACTACTTAAAAGAAATATAAATCTGAATGAACCAAAAAAACAAACGAGTATGGGAATAGAGTTTGGTACACAGTCCCTACCAATTTGTGTTGTCATTGGGTAAAACATGGCATGATATTAAATATTTATCCATAGTAAAACATGGCATAATATTAAATATTTATCAATGGATGAGTTAAATTATGCCTTTAGTAGCATTCGTATTAGCAACCAAGCATAAGAGCTTAGGTAGTGGTTTTTTTTTAAGGTGATGTGGGTCTAAAGTAATATATATATATATATATATATATATATATATATATATATATATATATATATATATATATATATATATATATATATATATATATGTTGTGTGTAATTGGTAAGTGATGAGGTGAAAATTAAAGAGTTTAAGGATAGTTATAAGGTTGGAGATAAAATTGAGGTTTTTAAAATTTTGTAAGAATATTTTGTGATAGATTACGTAACATTTAAGGACATACGTAACATTGAGGTTTTGAACCGTATTCATTCAAGCTACCAAGGTATGGGACTATTCGTTGGAGCGAACTTCAAAAGAATTTTTTTTAACCCAAAATCTAATCACACCACTTCAATAATCCAATTTACATAATTTTGTTATTATTAGCTTCATATACTTTATTAACACCTCGGTTACCTACCTTATTCCAATTTTTGAATAATTAATCACATTTTCTAGTCTTGAAACCGATTTATAAGTTATAACCCATTATGAAAACACTAGTTTCAACAAAAGTAAAGTGATTGACCATAAATAAAAAAAACACAAACAACAAACAAGATATTATTATTATCAAGTGAAGGCACGCACGATGTGCACTGTTTTTGTGTCTTTCATAATTATCTGTTTTTAACAAAAATAATAATTGTCCCTGGGGTTGTGATATCATCTGGATCCTCTTCAACCAATCCCAAATCTTCAAACCCCCTAAACTCAACAACTACTCACAATTATTTATCATGTACTTGTTGAATTGGTAAACACACACAAAGATATGGTGGGTAATGGTAAGCTAAAGAAGTGGAAGTTTTCCTTACACAAATCATCATCTTCTTCTTCACCGGCGCCGGAGAAACCAAAGCCACTAGACGAATTCATCTGTCCGGTTTGTTAATGTTCGACCCGGTCGTCGTTTCCTCCGGTCAAACCTTTGAACGAAGATCCGTTGAAGCCTGCCAACACCTCAATTTCATCCCGGTTTTACCCGACGGATCCAAACCGGATTTCTCAACCGTCATACCTAACTTAGCTCTCAAAACCACCATTCGTAACTGGTGCGTGTCCACGGGAGTTAATTTACCCCGCGAAGCACCGGATTATCGCTCAATTCATGACTCTGTGGCGAAACTGATGCCTGATTTTAGGTTTAGGGATTCAGAACGGGATTTAAATAAAGGTGTTACGGATAAGCCTCAGGCTATGCTGACGCACGCTGTGACGCAATTGAATCCACGATCTGTTCATCATAATACGTTTTTGTCGGGGTATGGTACTAAGAACCCTAATTTATTGTGTTTTGGGCTTATTTTATTATATGGGCTAATACATTTGTTTTTGGGCTGAGTGGGTTTTGTGGAGGTAACCCTAACTGGGCTAGGCCTTAGGGTACCATGATGGTGGCCATGAGGCTCCTTATATAAGGAGGTCTCCACCTCCTTATCAAGGGTTGGCAAATAGCTCAATAAGAGCCACCACCATATTTTTGTGTCTGTGAACAAGAGATCCTCTGGATTTTTTAGCGGTCACCTCCACACCCCCAAAAGTCACAGCAGATCACAGCAGCGGTCGGAGCAGAAGCAAGCAAGTCGTGGTTCGTTCATCTCGAAGTCCGTGGAAACATCGTCATGGGTCAGGTCAGATTCATTTCACGTTTCTACATTTGGCGCCATCCGTGGGACGGCAAGGAACCACACTTCGCTTCTCGTTTCGGCCCTCCGATCTGTCCATCAGCATCTCAGATCTACGGATCTGTTCATCAGATCTACGGATCTGTTCATCAAGATCTCAAATATACGGATCAATATTCCAGATCTGTTAATCAATATTCCAGATCTGTTCATCGATATCTCAGATCTACGATTTCTTCTCTCAGATATGTTCTTCCGTAGATCTAAAAAATATTTCCAGATCTGGAAATACTATCAGATCTGTTGGAAGAAATACACAGGAAGAAATACTATCGGATCTGAACAATGATCTGGAAATACACAGGAAGAAATACCCGATATTTTGGGGAAAACCCTCATATCTGTGCTGAATCAGATCTGGGTTCGCTTGGGGGGCTTGTCGGGGTATGGTACTAAGAATCCTAATTTATTGTGTTTGGGCTTATTTTATTATATGGGCTAATACATTTGTTTTTGGGCTGAGGGGGTTTTGTGGAGGTAACCCTAACTGGGCTAGGCCCATTAGGGTACCATGATGGTGGCCATGAGGCTCCCTATATAAGGAGGTCTCCACCTCTTTATCAAGGGTTGGCAAATAGCTCAATAAGAGCCACCACCATAATTTTGTGTCTGTGAAGAAGAGATCCTCTGGATTTCTTAGCGGTCACCTCCACACCCCCAAAAGTCACAGCAGATCACAGCAGCGGTCGGAGCAGAAGCAAGCAAGTCGTGGTTCGTTCATCTCGAAGTCCGTGGAAACATCGTCATGGGTCAGGTCAGATTCATTTCACGTTTCTACATTTGGCGCCATCCGTGGGACGGCAAGGAACCACACTTCGCTTCTCGTTTCGGCCCTCCGATCTGTCCATCAGCATCTCAGATCTACGGATCTGTTCATCAGATCTACGGATCTGTTCATCAAGATCTACAGATCTGTTCATCAAGATCTCAAATATACGGATCAATATTCCAGATATGTTCATCAATATTCCAGATCTGTTCATCGATATCTCAGATCTACGATTTCTTCTCTCAGATATGTTCGTCCGTAGATCTAAAAAATATTTCCAGATCTGGAAATACTATCAGATCTGTTGGAAGAAATACACAGGAAGAAATACTATCGGATCTGAACAATGATCTGGAAATACACAGGAAGAAATACCCGATATTTTGGGGAAAACCCTCATATCTGTGCTGAATCAGATCTGGGTTCGCTCACGCATCAAGCATGCTCAAACATTTGCATGCTCACGCATCGATGCTCACGCATCAAGCATGCTCAAACATTTGCATGCCCACGCATCGATGCTCACGCATCAAGCATGCTCAAGCATCAAGCATGCTCAAACATTTGCATGCTCACGCATCGATGCTCACGCATCAAGCATGCTCAAGCATCAAGCATCCTCACGCATCGATGCTCAAGCATCAAGCATGCTCAAACATCAAGCATGCTCAAACATCAAGCATGCTCACGCATCACGCATGCTCACACATCATAGATGCTCACGCATTCAAAATCTCTAGATCATGCGCGCTACCGCGGATCAACTTCGGATTCCGCATGCGCGCTCCCGGCGATCACTCTTCGCCACAGCGGTTTGCATTCGCTCCACCGCATACATGTTTTTGCATACATGTTTCACACTTCCTTTTATTAATTTGAGCAATATGACAACATTATATTGACATCAAACTAAAAATAAAACGAAGTAAAACATACATGCGCGAGCTTCAAGCTCAAACGCGTTGACGAATCTTAACTCTAAAACGTCAGGGCCTTAGCCCAAAAATATGAGCCTTAGCTCAAACTTAAAAGTTTGGAATACTCAGACCCACAGGCCTCGCGCCAAGGGTGGAATACTCATAAACCCACATGCCTCGCGCTAAGGGTGGAATACTCAGACCCACAGGCCTCGCGCCAAGGGTGGAATACTCATAAACCCACAGGCCTCGCGCCAAGGGTGGAATACTCATAAACCCATATGGCTACGCGCCATACTAAAAGGTTCGGCCACGAGTCGCGCAAGCACCTATGACATCATTATTATTATCTGGCCGTTTGTGCCTCCATTATTATTTTGAAGACAAGCCGGGATAGTCATCCTGCGCAGAAGAGGCCCTTGTCGGCCGGTCATTATCATCATATTAAAGCTCGTAAGTCGCCACGCGCGCCAAGTTTTATTATTCTTAGCTCGTAAGTCGTCGCGCGCGCCAAGCTTTATTATTCTTAGCTCGTAAGTCGCCTCACGCGCCAGCTTTATTATTCTTAGCTCGTAAGTCGCCTCACGCGCCAGCTTCATTATTCTACAAGCTCGTAAGTCGCCTCGCGCGCCAGCTTCTTTATTATTACAGCTCGTAAGTCGCCATGCGCGCAGGCTCTCATTATTCTACAAGCTCGTCAGTCGCCTCACGCGCCAGCTTTATTATTTTACAGCTCGTAAGTCGCCGCGCGCGCCAAGCTTTATTATTCTTAGCTCGTAAGTCGCCTCACGCGCCAGCTTTATTATTTTACAGCTCGTAAGTCGCCGCGCGCGCCAAGCTTTATTATTCTTAGCTCGTAAGTCGCCTCACGCGCCAGCTTTATTATTTTACAGCTCGTAAGTCGCCTTGCGCGCCAGCTTCATTATTCTACAAGCTCGTAAGTCGCCTCGCGCGCCAGCTTCTTTATTATTACAGCTCGTAAGTCGCCATGCGCGCAGGCTCTCATTATTCTACAAGCTCGTCAGTCGCCTCACGCGCCAGCTTTATTATTTTACAGCTCATAAGTCGCCACGCGCGCCAAGCTTTATTATTCTTAGCTCGTAAGTCGCCTCACGCGCCAGCTTTATTATTCTTAGCTCGTAAGTCGCCGCACGCGCCAGCTTTATTACTCTCAGCTCGTAAGTCGCCGCACGCGCCAGCTTTATTACTCTCAGCTCGTAAGTCGCCTCGCGCGCAGGCTTTTATTATTCTCAGCTCGTAAGTCGCTTCGCGCGCAGGCTTTTGTTATTATAGCTCATAAGTCGCCTCGCGCGCAAGCTTTATTATCAGGCTCCGCGCCACTATTATTATGATGCGTGCTATATCTTATTCATACTAGTGCACCATCATCATCATAAGGATCACAACATGTCATCATCATGGAGAAAACCTCCCAAAACTCAAAGACAAGGCCGAAGAAAAGGGAAGAAACCGCCTCACGATCTAACACACCTTATAAAGTCCAGTGCTCCACCTAAACGCTTGCACGCCTAGGAGCAACACTGGACTTGGGGGGCTTGTCGGGGTATGGTACTAAGAACCCTAATTTATTGTGTTTTGGGCTTATTTTATTATATGGGCTAATACATTTGTTTTTGGGCTGAGGGGGTTTTGTGGAGGTAACCCTAACTGGGCTAGGCCCATTAGGGTACCATGATGGTGGCCATGAGGCTCCCTATATAAGGAGGTCTCCACCTCCTTATCAAGGGTTGGCAAATAGCTCAATAAGAGCCATCACCATATTTTTGTGTCTGTGAACAAGAGATCCTCTGGATTTCTTAGCGGTCACCTCCACACCCCCAAAAGTCACAGCAGATCACAGCAGCGGTCGGAGCAGAAGCAAGCAATTCGTGGTTCGTTCATCTCGAAGTCCGTGGAAACATCGTCATGGGTCAGGTCAGATTCATTTCACGTTTCTACAGTTTTATTCGTCTAGTTCTGAAGAATCGGTTATTGCTAACGTCCCGGATACCCCGCCGTTACCGTTAGTTACACGGCCGTTATGTTACTCGTCTTCTCCGTCTGCTTCCACGTGTTCCGAACTCAAACAGATGAAACCTGTCACACCCTCAAAATCCACTAACGGAGTTTTACCGTCAGAGGGTGTGAACTGGCAGGATCGGAATCATTAGTTATAATCAAACCAAAGAAAAACGTTTAATAGTAAATAAGTGCGGAAGCGTAAAACCTTAATTCAAAAGTTGCGTCACGCAGGACGACTTAAAACCAAATGTAAATGTTAAAATTAAGTTTGCAGAGTAAAGATGTTTTCAATTAATGCATGCTCCTAAACCGCGCGCCCGCCTCGGCTACCTGAGAATAACATACTAAAAGTGTCAACACAAGGTTGGTGAGTTCACAAGTTAAATAAGATAAATCGTTTAGCGTTTTGCGTAACCTCGTTACGGCGTTTCAGTGTTGCGTAACCTCGTTACGGCGTTTGAGTGTGTAACCACGTTACAGCGTTTGAGTGTGTAACCACGTTACAGCGTTTAAGTGTGTAACCACGTTACAGCGTTTGAGTGTGTAACCACGTTACAGCGTTTGAGTGTGTAACCACGTTACAGCGTTTAAGTGTGTAACCACGTTACAGCGTTTAAGTGTTTTGCATTACCAGATAGTGTTACGTCAAATTATATATCGATAGGTAGCTAATCTATACAACAAGTATCGCTAAGTGGTTCGAGACCGAAGCTGACTGTTTATCAAGTGCCCGTCACCAGGTCCTCCAGACCATGGTAAGTGTTAGCCAAAATTACACCCACTCAACCTCCAGTTGAGCTTAACGTCGGGTGGGGTTTGTCAAACCCAGTAGTACTACCCAAAAGTGACTCGCTATTCCAAATATTAACCGGTCCGATGTGTGGGACTTCAAATGTTACGTATGCCGCTTAGCCTTTACAAGTGATATATAATTTATAACAAAATCTTTCATATGCGTTTATCTCAGAAAATATGTTTATCGGAGTATGTTATCTCCCCCAAGTGAAAAACGTTTGAAAACAGTTTAAGAGTGGGGTAAGTGAACTCACCGTTTGCGAAGAATATCCGATCTAGATCACCGAGTGATGCGCGTCGTAGAAAACTCTCTAGCGTTCTAAAATAACAAAGAGATTTTCTAAGTATCGGAATGTTTAACGAGTCTCTAGACTCGGCACATAATACCTATGCACGTAACAGATTTCGTGTTTCGTTTGTGAATTGTGTGTGACTTAAACAAGTACAATTGTGATACGATACATGAGTGAGCAATTACTTTCGTGTCACGTACTAATAACATACTTTACTAGCAATTATCCCCGTAAGGGCATTTTGGTCAACAAACAAAGATTAACTAACCATTATTCCCCATAAGGGCAATTTGGTCAATTCATGGCAATCAACTAACAACTATTCCCCGCAAGGGTATTTTGGTCCAAATACAACAATTATATAAAAGCTATCATATTTCATGCATTCCTACACAACTCAGCAGCTAGTTTCGTTATGACAGAATTTCTACTTGAAAGATTGCACTAGTTCACCGATCATAACGTCTCAATTAATTCACCAAAAATCACCACAGAAGCATACATATCTTAGGTTTCCAGAACATATTTCATCTTATTTTTATTCCACATATTTTTCTTATAATGACCAAAACATTACAGCAAACTCATATCAGTCAGATTCATGTGCAACAGAATGTTATTTGCAATTCCCATTAAACGAAAAATCCAATAAATGCAAGACCACTTGGGTTTGGTTCCTAACTCAATGAGTCAACTTCCAGAAGTGGAACCAACCCAATTGGTCTCGTAGTTCATGAGATATAACATTTACAACATAACCTAACAGCAGGTCTAACAGCTCAGCTTTGCATCACGTTTTTGTAAAATCATAAAAGTATACTTCCACTTATCCAAAAATTACGAATTTATACTTTATAGAAACTAGACTCAACCTAGTTTACTGCAGTACCCACAATCTCAATCAATTTTCACGTTTACACTTCGTTACAGTCACTTAAACATCGTATATACATTCTGTCCAGAATCTGTTCACATCAAAACTCAATATAATAACAATCTATGAACTATCATGCATCCATATAACCCTCTAGACACTATAACTACTATCCATGCATATCAATCACACCATACATACAAGATTAGGGTTTTATTTGAACTCACAATCAAGGACACAACAATTAACATGCAATACTATCAAACTAGTTATCAATCATCATCAATTAAATCAAGAATCACATGAATATCATAATACCAAGAAATCAGCCATAAAGGTTTACAATTAACCCAATAAAACTAACAATTAAACATAGAGGATACATAGAATAGTTGTGTATACCTTCCTAGCACCTTAATCTTCAATCAAACTTGAAAGATCTTGATTGTGTGTGTGTGTATATTAATCGATCTCAAGGAAATAAAGGGAGGGGATGGCTGCCGATTTTTGTAGGGGAATAGGTAGGAGGTTAGGGTTTAGGTTTACCATGTATTTATAAAGGAATATGTTACACTTTGGCCCCTCAACTCCTAAGTATTACTTTTTCTAGAACATTCTATCATAACTTGCACATTAAGTTAACATTAAGTATTACTTTTTCTAGAACATTCTATCATAACTTGCACATTAAATTAACATGACAATAATATTATCACATAACACATAATCCTAACACATAATTATCACATAATTAGTGTTTTAGTGTTTTTCGTTTATTCATCAATCGTTTGCGTTTCGGTGCAAATCCCGAAAGACTACTACACATGTAGTAAGTGTTAAGCGTCATTTAAACCCTAGTTTAAATGTAATGAGGTTTGCGTTTAGATTCAATAATCTAAAGTTTGAATTGACGGAGTTGCGTTAACGGAGTTAACCTGAAATTGACGATTGTCACATCATTCCCATGTTAAAGAATTTTCGTCCCGAAAATTTGAGTCAAGTCGTGATGAGTGTCTGAAAAAGTAAGAAAAATTTTCAGTTTGTCATATCATCCCCTAGTAGAAAGAAATTTCGTCCCGAAATTTAATTCATACCTCCGGTGATTTCTGACGGTTTGCCGGGTTTCGCGGTTTTCTATGTTTGGTCAGCCCTTCAAAAAGGTGAGGATACTTTTTCATCATTTGATTCTCGCGTTCCCACGTGAACTCCGGTCCACGTCTCGAGTTCCAATGAACTTTAACAATTGGAATTTTGCTGTGCTTGAGCGTTTTGGTTTCCCAATCCAAAACCTCAACTGGTTCTTCAACGAAGCGTAACTGTTCATCAACTTGTAGTTCCTCCAAAGGGACTACTTGAGTTTCATTGGATAGGCATGTGAAAAACATTGTGTACACTACTGAGTTCTGCTGGTAAGTCCAGTCGGTACGCCACTGGACCAACGCGTTCCGTTATCCGATAAGGACCAACATATCGTGGGTTGAGTTTGTTTCGCTTTCCAAAGCGAACCACACCTTTCCAAGGTGAGACTTTGAGTAACACTCGATCGTTTACTTGAAATTCGAGAGGTTTTCGGCGCTTGTCGGCGTAAGTCTTTTGGCGATCTCGTGCTGCTGCCATGCGATTTCGGATTTGAACAATCTTTTCCGAGGTTTCGAGTACCAGTTCCGGACCAGTGATTTGGCTATCACCCACCTCTGCCCAGCAGAGTGGTGATCGACACTTCCGTCCGTACAGCGCTTCAAACGGCGCTGCCTTAATACTTGCGTGGTAGCTGTTATTATACGAAAACTCTACCAAGGGTAAGTGGGGTTCCCAACTTTTTCCGAAATCTAAGACGCATGCACGCAACATATCCTCCAGGGTCTGAATAGTCCGTTCACTTTGCCCATCCGTCTGAGGGTGGTATGCGGTACTCATATCGAGACGTGTGCCCAGTGCGCTTTGCAGCGACTTCCAAAAGTGTGAGGTAAAACGAGAATCTCGATCGGAAATGATCGAGGTAGGCACTCCGTGTCTCGACACTACTTCCTTCATGTAGACAGGAGACAGTCTTTCCATTTTGTCTGTTTCCTTAATCGCTAGGAAGTGCGCCGATTTAGTCAACCGGTCAACGATCACCCAGATGGTATCGCATCCCGTCGGTGTTTTAGGCAAACCCGTAATAAAGTCCATTGAGATGTGTTCCCATTTCCACATTGGGAGTTCCGGTTGTTGCAGTAGACCAGATGGTTTCTGGTATTCTATCTTGACTCTGGCACAAGTCAAGCATTTGCTCACGTAGGTGGCAATGTCGGCTTTCATGTTCGGCCACCAGTAAAGTGCCTTTAAATCATGATACATTTTATCTGAGCCAGGGTGGATAGAATATCGGGACTTATGAGCTTCGTCCATCACTAGAGTTCTCAACTCTCCGTATCGTGGAACCCAAATCCGGTTCTCAAAATATCGGACCCCGTCCGATCTGGTTTCAAGTTGCTTGCTCATGCCCCGCATGAGTTCCGATGGAAGATTATTATCTTTCAAAGCTTCCAGTTGCGCATCGCGAATCTGAGCAGGTAAGCTGGCATGAATCGTGAGTTGCAATGCTTTCACCCGTCTGGGTTTATCTGTTTCTTTTCTGCTGAGGGCGTCGGCCACCACGTTGGCCTTGCCAGGCTGGTACTTGATGGCACAATCATAATCTTTAAGCAGCTCGACCCAACGACGCTGTCGCATGTTCAGCTCCTTCTGATCGTAGATATGTTGGAGACTCTTGTGGTCGGTGTAAATGGTAAACTTGGTACCGTACAAGTAATGCCTCCATATCTTTAGGGCAAATACCACAGCTCCGAGTTCCAAATCATGAGTCGTGTAGTTCTTCTCGTGAATCCGTAGTTGTCGAGAGGCATAGGCTATAACCTTCTCGAGTTGCATCAGCACACAACCGAGACCTTGTATAGATGCGTCACAGTGTACCTCAAAATTTTCCGTTCCCTCGGGGAGGGCTAAAATAGGGGCGCTACAAAGCTTGGTTTTCAACAGTTGAAAAGCGGATTCTTGCGCGTCACCCCAGTTGTACTTAGTGCCTTTTGTGAGTCAAAGCAGTGAGGGGTTGAGCAATCTTTGAAAATCCCTCGATGAAACGCTGGTAGTAGCCGGCCAGTCCTAGGAATTGCCGCACCTCAGTCGGAGTCTTAGGTGCTTCCCAGTTTTTGATGGCCTCTACCTTACCGGGATCGACATGGATACCATTCTCGTTGATCACATGTCCTAAAAAGTGAACCTCGCGAAGCCAAAATTCACATTTCGAGAGTTTAGCATACAGTTGTCCCTTCTTCAGTAGTTCCAGAATTATCCTTAAGTGCTCTTCGTGGTCAGTCTCGTTCTTGGAATAGACGAGAATATCATCGATGAAAACAATCACGAACTTGTCGAGGTACGCCTTGCATACTCGATTCATGAGATCCGTAAATACGGCTGGTGCGTTGGTTAGGCCAAAAGGCATAACTGAAAACTCGTAGTGACCATACCGTGTTCTGAAAGCCGTCTTTGAAATATCATCTTCGCGCACTCTCAGCTGGTGGTAACCGGATCGTAGATCGATCTTCGAGTAGTAACTCGATCCCTGAAGCTGGTCAAACAAATCATCAATTCGGGGTAAAGGATAACGGTTCTTGACCGTCACCTTGTTCAACTCCCGGTAGTCGATGCACATTCGGAAAGTCCCGTCTTTCTTTCGGACAAACAAGACAGGGGCTCCCCATGGCGATGAGCTAGGTCGGATAAAACCCTTATCCAACAAATCTTGCAACTGAGTGGACAACTCCTGAAGTTCCGCCGGTGCAAGTCGATACGGGGCTCGCGCTATGGGTGCTGCACCGGGTGTCAACTCGATCTGAAATTCGACTTGACGAATAGGAGGGAGTCCAGGTAAATCCTCCGGGAAAACTTCCGGAAAGTCTCGCACAACCGGTATGTCTTCAATTCGTTTCTCCTCCGCGGGTTTCTCAACAATCTGCGCCAAAATTGCCGGATGACCCTTTCGTAAATACTTCTGTGCCTTCATAAGGGTAATGACGCTGGTGGTCATGCCGCTTCTCTCGCCTCGGACCGAAATGATCTCGCCAGAAGGGGTGGTAACATGGACTATCTTATCATGGCATATAATCTCCGCTCGGTTCTCGGATAACCAGTCCATGCCGACAACGACATCGAAACTACTAAGCGTAAAAGGAATAAGGTCGATGTCAAAGACATGACCTGACAGTTTCAACTTACATCCCGCAAGTATATGAGTTGTTACTACAGTTTTACCGTTAGCTAATTCAACAGGAAACTTAGCGTCTAACGGGGTTGGAGTAAGGTTTAAAAGTTGGCTAAAGGCCTTTGACACAAAACTCCTATCAGCTCCAGTGTCAAACAAAACAGAAGCAAAACAATCGTTTACAGGGAACTTACCAGACACCACATGCGGATCATTGCGGGCTTGACCCGATCCTATCACAAACGCTCTTCCTTTGCCATTTCCTCCACCATTACTGCCACTTCCATTACCCCCATTATTGTCATTCTGTTTCAGCTTGGGGCAATCCTTCCGGAAATGGCCTTCCTGTCCACATTCAAAACATCCCTTAGTCGTCATCGGTGGCTTAGGAGCACCCTTCGCCGCAAGGTCTCCTCTACATTCCTTCGCTTGGTGACCTATCTTTCCGCATCTTTGACACTTGACATGGTCACACTGACCAACATGATGATAGTTGCACCTATTGCACTTTGGATATCTCCCAGCATATCCGCTCGAACCCTGCCCGCTACCGTTGTTATTGTTGTTGTGACTTTGATTGTTAAAGCTCCGAGTGAATTCGGGCTTACGGTAGTGTTGTTGCGGTGGGAGGTTCGAGGATGAGGATCTGGTGTTGTCAAACTTTCTCTTCCCGCTGTTCGGGTTACTGTTGTTGTTGCTGTCAGTACTCGGGTTGTCACGGGCTTTAGTGGTTGAACCCCTAGGTGGTAACGCACCTTGGGCCACTGCTTGATCCGTCAGTTTGTGAGCTAACCGGATCGCTTGTTGTATCGTGGCTGGTCTGGAAGACGTCACCATGCCCTGAATCTGCGGTGCTAACCCATCAATGTACATTTCAATCCTTTTACTCGGCGGATCTACCATCCGTGGACACATCACCGCTATCCTCCTACTCTATGATCTTCAAGACCTGGCCACGCAGGTTCGATTCCTCTTTGAAATCTCCTCCCTCGGACAATACTCTTCTCGCATCAAGTCTTTGAACTCCTCTCAGTTCATAGCGTTAGCTAGTTCCAATCCAAGAATTTGCACATTTGCACATCGTCTGAGGACACCTCTGAGTGTGCCTCCTCCTCAGCCGGTTCTTCTTCAGGCTCCTCTTCGGGATCTTCCTCGGGGTCCTCCTCAGGTTCCTCTTCAGGATCTTCTTCAGGATCTGCCTCAGGCTCGGCCTCAGGCTCTGCCTCGGGTTCGGCTGCGTTCTGAGCAAGTTGCATTTGTAGGTCATCGCAACGCTCGAGTGCTATCTCGGTTCGGGTCCTTGCTTCTTGGAGTTGCTCTTGCAAGTCTATCATCTCGGCTTGCATCTTCATCATAACCTTCGTTTGTTGCTCACTAGTCTCTTGCATTTCTTTCATTTCCGCTGCCATGCGGGCAATCTCCTCCTGAGTCTCGGTTCCGTCTTTAAACAGTCTGGAAACATTTTCTCTCGTGTAGCGCATGTAACCCACATCACGCTCCCAACAAGAAACGACAGCTGCGAGAACTCGCTCCACAGGTTCGGTTATGGGTGGTAGGGTTTTGGGATAAGCAGGGTGGTTCGGGTGAGGTAACGGGGGAACTTGTTCGCGATAGACCATACGTCTGATCATGTTAGGGTACCAATCCCAGCTAACGTCGTTTTCGTAAATGCCTCCGGATAGGCGGTACCTCTTTGGTGCGGGTGTTTCGAGTTCCGGGACTACTCGGGGTGGCAATGCGGTAGGTAATTGCGGTTCCTTCCCGTGAGCATGAGTCATCGGATCGGACGATGATGAGGATGGCGTCGACATCTCTACAGGTATGCCGTGTATGCGCGCGTATGAGTGAAAGAGGTAAAGAGATAAGATTACCAGACTACACAAACCTATGCAGTGCGTATCATTATAACTAATGGGTCGTCGCGGTTATAGTCTAGTATGCATGCAGTTTCTAGTTCGCTATAACCAATGGCTCTGATACCAATCTGTCACACCCTCAAAATCCACTAACGGAGTTTTACCGTCAGAGGGTGTGAACTGGCAGGATCGGAATCATTAGTTATAATCAAACCAAAGAAAAACGTTTAATAGTAAATAAGTGCGGAAGCGTAAAACCTTAATTCAAAAGTTGCGTCACGCAGGACGACTTAAAACCAAATGTAAATGTTAAAATTAAGTTTGCAGAGTAAAGATGTTTTCAATTAATGCATGCTCCTAAACCGCGCGCCCGCCTCGGCTACCTGAGAATAACATACTAAAAGTGTCAACACAAGGTTGGTGAGTTCACAAGTTAAATAAGATAAATCGTTTAGCGTTTTGCGTAACCTCGTTACGGCGTTTCAGTGTTGCGTAACCTCGTTACGGCGTTTGAGTGTGTAACCACGTTACAGCGTTTGAGTGTGTAACCACGTTACAGCGTTTAAGTGTGTAACCACGTTACAGCGTTTAAGTGTGTAACCACGTTACAGCGTTTGAGTGTGTAACCATGTTACAGCGTTTAAGTGTGTAACCACGTTACAGCGTTTAAGTGTTTTGCATTACCAGATAGTGTTACGTCAAATTATATATCGATAGGTAGCTAATCTATACAACAAGTATCGCTAAGTGGTTCGAGACCGAAGCTGACTGTTTATCAAGTGCCCGTCACCAGGTCCTCCAGACCATGGTAAGTGTTAGCCAAAATTACACCCACTCAACCTCCAGTTGAGCTTAACGTCGGGTGGGGTTTGTCAAACCCAGTAGTACTACCCAAAAGTGACTCGCTATTCCAAATATTAACCGGTCCGATGTGTGGGACTTCAAATGTTACGTATGCCGCTTAGCCTTTACAAGTGATATATAATTTATAACAAAATCTTTCATATGCGTTTATCTCAGAAAATATGTTTATCGGAGTATGTTATCTCCCCCAAGTGAAAAACGTTTGAAAACAGTTTAAGAGTGGGGTAAGTGAACTCACCGTTTGCGAAGAATATCCGATCTAGATCACCGAGTGATGCGCGTCGTAGAAAACTCTCTAGCGTTCTAAAATAACAAAGAGATTTTCTAAGTATCGGAATGTTTAACGAGTCTCTAGACTCGGCACATAATACCTATGCACGTAACAGATTTCGTGTTTCGTTTGTGAATTGTGTGTGACTTAAACAAGTACAATTGTGATACGATACATGAGTGAGCAATTACTTTCGTGTCACGTACTAATAACATACTTTACTAGCAATTATCCCCGTAAGGGCATTTTGGTCAACAAACAAAGATTAACTAACCATTATTCCCCATAAGGGCAATTTGGTCAATTCATGGCAATCAACTAACAACTATTCCCCGCAAGGGTATTTTGGTCCAAATACAACAATTATATAAAAGCTATCATATTTCATGCATTCCTACACAACTCAGCAGCTAGTTTCGTTATGACAGAATTTCTACTTGAAAGATTGCACTAGTTCACCGATCATAACGTCTCAATTAATTCACCAAAAATCACCACAGAAGCATACATATCTTAGGTTTCCAGAACATATTTCATCTTATTTTTATTCCACATATTTTTCTTATAATGACCAAAACATTACAGCAAACTCATATCAGTCAGATTCATGTGCAACAGAATGTTATTTGCAATTCCCATTAAACGAAAAATCCAATAAATGCAAGACCACTTGGGTTTGGTTCCTAACTCAATGAGTCAACTTCCAGAAGTGGAACCAACCCAATTGGTCTCGTAGTTCATGAGATATAACATTTACAACATAACCTAACAGCAGGTCTAACAGCTCAGCTTTGCATCACGTTTTTGTAAAATCATAAAAGTATACTTCCACTTATCCAAAAATTACGAATTTATACTTTATAGAAACTAGACTCAACCTAGTTTACTGCAGTACCCACAATCTCAATCAATTTTCACGTTTACACTTCGTTACAGTCACTTAAACATCGTATATACATTCTGTCCAGAATCTGTTCACATCAAAACTCAATATAATAACAATCTATGAACTATCATGCATCCATATAACCCTCTAGACACTATAACTACTATCCATGCATATCAATCACACCATACATACAAGATTAGGGTTTTATTTGAACTCACAATCAAGGACACAACAATTAACATGCAATACTATCAAACTAGTTATCAATCATCATCAATTAAATCAAGAATCACATGAATATCATAATACCAAGAAATCAGCCATAAAGGTTTACAATTAACCCAATAAAACTAACAATTAAACATAGAGGATACATAGAATAGTTGTGTATACCTTCCTAGCACCTTAATCTTCAATCAAACTTGAAAGATCTTGATTGTCTGTGTGTGTATATTAATCGATCTCAAGGAAATAAAGGGAGGGGATGGCTGCCGATTTTTGTAGGGGAATAGGTAGGAGGTTAGGGTTTAGGTTTACCATGTATTTATAAAGGAATATGTTACACTTTGGCCCCTCAACTCCTAAGTATTACTTTTTCTAGAACATTCTATCATAACTTGCACATTAAGTTAACATTAAGTATTACTTTTTCTAGAACATTCTATCATAACTTGCACATTAAATTAACATGACAATAATATTATCACATAACACATAATCCTAACACATAATTATCACATAATTAGTGTTTTAGTGTTTTTCGTTTATTCATCAATCGTTTGCGTTTCGGTGCAAATCCCGAAAGACTACTACACATGTAGTAAGTGTTAAGCGTCATTTAAACCCTAGTTTAAATGTAATGAGGTTTGCGTTTAGATTCAATAATCTAAAGTTTGAATTGACGGAGTTGCGTTAACGGAGTTAACCTGAAATTGACGATTGTCACAAAACCCTAGATATTAATGGTAATGTTAATGTTAATATTAATGTTATTAACTCGTCCACCTCGGACGAGCTTAGTTTCACTACGAAGCTTCAAAGTGTTGATGTGTACGAACAAGAACAGTCTGTGATATTGCTTAGGAAGGTCACTAGGACCGATGAGGAAGCTAGGGTTTCGCTCTGCACGCCGCGGCTTCTTACCGCGCTTCGTCAGTGTCTCGTTTCGAAGTACGTGGCCGTGCAGACGAATGCGGTTGCGGCTCTGGTGAATTTGTCGTTGGAGAAGGGGAATAAGTTGAAGATTGTGAGGTTGGGGATTGTTCCTCCGTTGATTGATGTCTTTAAAGCGGGGAGTTTGGAGTCTCAGGAACATGTTGCGGGTGCGTTGTTTAGTCTTTCGTTGGAGGAAGAGAACAAGACTGCGATTGGAGTTCTCGGTGCGTTGCAGCCGTTGCTGCACGCACTGCACTCGGATAGTGAGCGGACTAGGCATGACTCGGCGTTGGCTTTGTACCATCTGTCTTTGGTGCAGAGTAACCGGTTTAAACTTGTTAAGCTTAATGCCGTGTCGACTCTGTTGAATTTACTAGAAACCGGTTTAGCTGGAAGAGTATTATTAGTGTTATGCAATTTAGCTGCTTCCAGTGAGGGTAAATCAGCATTGCTTGACTCCAACGCGGTTGAATGTTTGTTTCAGAAATTGAGGACTGAAAACAAGGACTCTAGTGAGTCGACTCGGGAGAACTGTGTTGCGTGCTTGTACTCGCTCAGTATTGGAAGTATGAGGTTCAAGGGGTTGGCTAAGGCTGCAAGGGCGGCTGAGGTGCTGCGTGTGGTTGAGGAGACTGGAAGTGAACGGGCCAGGGAAAAGGCGAAACGGATGCTGATGATGCTTCGTGAACAGGACGATGGGGAAGAGTGTAGGGATTGGGATGCTCTGTTGGAAGGAGTGAGTCAAACTCGGTACCGAGGCAACTCAACCAACACAACCGAGTTCTAATGGTTTAGAGTAAGATTTTTTTTTTCTATTTGATTTAATATTAATGATTTTTGACTTGTTCTTGCAATGTAATTTATGCTAGGGTGGATGGAAGTTGTAAATGATATATATTTTTTTTGTACTAGTTGATCAATTGTTGATTTAAATAAGGTACATAGAATCTTAGGGGGTGTTTGGTAGAGAGATTTGAGGGTGGAGAATTAGGTTTCTCTTGTTTGGGAGAATTAGGCGGAGAATTGGGCGGAGAATTGGTTTTCTCTGAGAATTGGGTGTAGGCAAAAAGTAGAGAAATCCAATTCTCTCCATTTGGAAGAGAAATGGAATTCTCTCTGCTTCTAAATCGCGTCTCTGCTCTACTCCGTTCGCGTATGATGATGATGATGCTCCGACCGGCGATGGTGATGATGATGCCGACGTCCGGCACGGCGGCCGACGCCGCAGCCACGTCCGTTCGCGTCTCTGAGCCAAAACGAAACCCTAAATCGCGAGGCGGTGTTGCGAGGCGGAACCCTAAATCGCGGTGTTGATGTTGCGCGGCGATGATGATGACGCTCTACTCCGTTCGCGGTGTTGCGACGCGTCTCTGAGCCACCATTTCTCCACCATGATGATGCCGAGGCGGAACCCTAATCACTTCTCTGCTCCCGTTTCTCCACCCATTTCTCTATTGTACCAAACAAAGGAAATGATTGTCAATTCTCCACCCATTTCTATTTCTCTCCAATTCCATTTCTCTCCCATTTCTATTTCCATTTCTTCCCATTCTTTTTCTCTGTACCAAACACCCCCTTAGTCTATTACATGAATTACATATCGTTTCTATATTCTTTAGTTTATCCAATTTTTCGTACAATCATGGGGTCAACTACATAAATCTTAACTCTTAAGAGGTGTTATAAAATATATACTACATAGTGAAACAATCAAATCTAGCTCACCTAGTTGAGTTGCTTCGTTTTTTATAAGGAAGGTTTTAGGTTCAAACCGTTACGATAAACATATTTGAATCTTTAATGGAAAACGTCACATAATGGCCCTGAAACTTACTTTTGTTATTTAATGTAATAAATATTATGACTCTGAAACTTAATTGTTATTTAATAGTTTTTAAGCTAAACTTAACATAATATAAATTCTGTTGAAAGTTGTATCAAACGACTAAATGTCGTTTACTGTTATGGACAAGAGATATCATGTGTTTATTTTTTAATACATAAATCCTTGTCCTCAAGCTTTAAAAAACAGAGGGACTGAGCTGGTGTGGTTAGAAAACCGCACAAACCGCCGCGTATAGCTCAAACCGTCGCACATAGATGTTTTTTAAAAAGACGTGTTTTTTTGTCTTTTGTCTAACCGACGCGTATAGCTCTAACCATGGCATATAGGTGTTTTTTAAAAAACGTGTTTTTTTGTCTTTTTATGTTTAATGTATATTTTAGTTTTAATTTAATTTTATTTATTTTGATTATTGTTTTTTATTTTGTTGTCCTATTAAAATAATTATTTATTGATTTTCTTTATCAAGAATTACAACAATTATAACGAAGCAACGTAAATAAATGATATATACACACACACACACACAACCATTACAACAAATTTGTACAAATAATAACAAAATGTAGAAATCTATTTAAATGGCAGCGTCACTAGCGTGGTAACGGGCGATGCTTAAATTGTAGGATTATATGACGATGAAAACACAAAACCACCACCACGTTCTGACCATGAAGCGAGCACATCGAGCATTAGGCTTGGTCGAGAAGACAACGACGACGTTGTACAATAAAAAACGCAAAAACCACCACCATTACAACGAGTTTGTACAAATAATAACATTGTTTTTTTTTGAACGGCCAACTAAGTAACGCCGGGTACTCCGTACGCGGCCCCCATTGGCTAAAGGTAGCCCGAGCTGGCCACTAGTCCAGACGGACGGAGCCCATAGCGGTCCAACTGTTGAGGGATTCACCGGATAAAACCGACCCACACCCGCCAAACGGCACGACAGCGAGGATTCGTTATAATTTTTATAATTGTTGATAATGAAAATAAAAAAAATCTATTTTTAGTAAAACAACAAAATAAAAAAACAATAACTAAAAGTAATATAAAATTAACACAAAAGGAGAAAAAACGTCTTTTTAGAAAAGTATCCTTATACACCGTGGTTAGCGCTAACCCTGGAATATAAGACGGTGTGGGGTGTGGTTAGGAAGACCTAAAATAATCTTGTGAATTTTAGATTATGTACTTGGTCAGAATTCTTATTCCAGGAACGTGATATAATGACGTTGCAGCCTCAAGTATTTATATATAAGTATATGAAATAATGATGTTTTGTGTATTTAACTCTTTTAAGAGGTCCAGTCAAGTTGTATTTTAACTAATGTTATTGTTTAGTAGGGCATTGAATATTGATGGAGTTTGGTGAGTTTATGATGACGAATTCTCACGATAAAGAATGTTTAAATGATATGTCTAGACCGAAAGAAAGAGAAAAAGAAGCTAGAAACGAGTCAAATTTCCGTTTTTTTTTTTGCACTCGATTGGTGTCATGGGGTTTTCCTTTGTAATCCTCACAATGACCCCCTTAGCATTACTACAATCAACTCTACTGATTCTCTAACATAGCATCAACTTTCTTAGGTGTCTTTAATCAAGCGATTAAGATAATCGGTTCACACGACATGTGAATTTTAATTCTTATGGGTCATGACTACGAGTCAAACCACCTCCGACCCCAAGGCTCTTATGGTAATGAATCTTGCTTCTTGCGAACAATATTCGGGTCACACATCTTTTGACTTCAACATCTACATAAACAGGTCAAATAACTCGCATCTCCAAATATTCCATACGAAGTACGAACGAGTCATATTACCTGTGACCTTACGATATGAAATTAACAATTACCCGATTCAACACAAGTTATTATGTTGTATTATTAACATTTAACGTTTTATTAGTAGTTCGGACAAATAAATATTTTGATTATGGAACATAACTATTATTTAATAGTCTTTTTAGTTAAACTTAACAGACTATAACTTCAGGACTTGTTAGTTTGTTGATATATCTTAAAAGTTATATCAACATTTCCAGTTGTCAATAAGAGATACGTGCTTGTTGTTTAATATATAATAATCTGTCATCAACTCAAAGATGCTTGTTATATAATATTTTAATCCTTATCTTTAATCTTTGATAACGGTGGAAGTTAGTAAAATAATCTTCTGAATTACAATTTATATATTGATTCTGACTTTTCGTTGCAGTCTTAAATATTTATATTTATATATCTACAATTTCAGGGGTCGGTGGGCATAACTGGTAGTACGTTCAGAAACACCACACCTTGGCGGTGCAGATCTTCTTCGTTGATCGTCTTTGTCTTGGTACTGGTACCTGCTCTTGATTCGATCGGGCCCAACCTACGCTTCGGTCTACGGTGGTAACAAGCGACAAAGGAATCTCAAGTCCTTATTCAGTTGGATTTAGGGTTTACTTTGAAATTCAACATTCGGTATGATTTCTAGCTGGTTTGTTTTCTTTTTAATCTCTCTTATAATGACTTAATTTCTTGATTTAGGGTTGAATTTTGATTTTGATATTAGGTATGATTTAGAGACGATAGAGTTGATTTGGTTTTTTTATGATAAGAACTTAGAGTCAGATTCTTAAATCATATAGCTGAGCAAATTTATATTTGATAATAATACCAGTTGCCCAGTTCCTCTTGGTGGTTTCAAATTGGTAAAATATTTGCAAATTACAAATCCCCTATGTTCTTTCTGTGTTATTCTTAAAGAAAATACACAGTGTCGAGTTATGCGATTACAACAGTTAGTAAACGATAATTGCGTAGTTAGAATATTTGGTTTGGATCTTTTGTGAAATGGTTTAATTAATAGTTCTTATGTTTATGTACAGGATCACCTGCAGGGAGGACAAGGGAATTTTGTACAACAGTGTGTATTTTATGCAGCTTTTGGTTATGGATGATAAGGTAATTGTGTTTTTCAACATTGTCATGGCAGCTTTCAAATTAATCTTTTTTCTTGGTTTTATGACTTTTATCATCTTTGTGTGATGGGCTTTAGACATTTACTAAATGTTTGATATAACACTGGAAAACACATTATTCAGTTAGTTAAGAGCACTTTAGTTAATTATAATTCAAAGTCAAATTATAACATATTGATTATTGAAAGCCAAAACCAGATATCGATTATTGCCCTATTAATTTTGTCTAAAAGCGAAAGCACTAATTTAATAAACTGCTAACTGCTAACTGCTGCACAAGTTTTATTATGGCTTTAATAAGATGATTAATTGCAAGTATCATGATCATAGGGATCTGGTAACGTTACTGAAATGACACATGTACCGAAATCGGTACAAAAGTTTTGAATTTTCAGTGCCGCTGTTTTACGGGACGGTACCGGTAAATCATAGAATTTTACCTTAAATACCGGTACCGTCCCTGTACCAGTGAAAAAAATTTGCGGTTTTCGGTACCGGTAGGGTACCGATCTCATCCCTAGCTTATATGTATCCAAAGTTGTATATTTTTATGAAAACAATGACCCTAAAATACTAACTTCAGCGTTCATAGACCTATCACAAGGAAAGCTTGCAGCTTAAATGGCCAACTAGAAACAATGTTTACTCGAGGTACTATTTTCATTACATATCCATGAAGAATTTTGTTTAAATTTACTGTGTATCGTATAAAAATTTAATCTCTTTATAGAAATCATGACATTTATTACATACATATAAAGAAAGATAGGCAACTTTTGTATTCAGCCAAAAATAAAGTAGTTTTTTGACAAGTTTGAAGTGTTGATTAGGGTGTACACTATAAAGGGACGTGGTATATATGTATTTCCAAGAAAAAAATGGTAAGTCGTTTTTTTTTCTACACTTGGTCAGGTAGCTATATATACCTGCACGTGAATACGAATATAGCTACGGTTTAATTTTAATTTTTTTGTCTGTTTCAGATGCTACATATTACAAATCTTTGGTACAATTGTGACTTGAAGTACAATTACAAACCGTATTTAGGTTGCAGCTTGATTATTTGTTCTCTAAAAGCTGCGTACAATATGTATTAGTTTTTGTTGTTTCACAATGTTGATATTAACCATCAAAATCATGTTATGTTAGAAGATTTAGTTTGCTTTTATTGTATAGAGTTACAGAAGAGACTTGGTACCACCCGCCACGAAGCGCGGGCATTAGTGGTAACGTTTGAACGTCATTTGGGGTTTCACACCTGCCTCGCCGCAACGCGGGGTTGAAAAACCTAGTATACATACAATTGTGGGAGGATTGTGCATCCCTGTTTTGTAACATATGGATTAACTGTTGTACTTTGTTGTTTAAGAGCTACACAATTTATCCACGTTGTCTGCCACGGCTCATGCTTCTTTATACGTGTAGCCTTCTTCTCTATCCTACCAAACCATCAAAGTCCATTGTGCTTCTCTCTCTCCTACAAAACTATTACTCTGCATCTCCAACTTCAAGCTTTGAATATCAATCTAACAATCGTCTTGAGGAGCACCATTGAAGATCGATGGCGATCTATTATTGATGATGTTGCCCTGCCGGTGGAAAACATGAAAAATACGAAGATTCGTGTTTTATTTCGCTTCTCACTGCAATTATGTTATGTCATGTGCTTTAGCAGAGGTTTACCCATTGCATTTGGCATACTGAAAGTTTTTGAATTTATGTCATACAAATTCATCCGAATTTCAGGCTCATCAGAGAGCCCTTGAATTGAAAGTCGTCCTCTTTGCTTTGAATATGTTTTTTCCTCTGGTCGGTTTGTCTGATCTCTGGATCTCAGCTTTATGTTGTCATGTTTCCTTATTTGGTTACTCAACATCTTTATTTTGCATCGCAGGTGATGGTCGCCGGAAGTGGGGCTGTGATGATCTGAGTGTCATAGGTTGGTGCATTTGTTGACTCTCATACTTAGTCTTTCTTTTATTACATCTGCGAGTTGAGGGTTATTATGTTTCTATATTGTGGTGCACTCCAGTTGTTCGACGAAATGTCTATGGTTATGGTAGCACAAACCGGCTATTGTTTTATTTGTTAGTTTCTCTCTCTCTCTCTCTCTCTCTCTATTATCATGTTAATAATTTTTGTTTATGCATGCTTTTCAATATTAAGGTTTGAGATGCTTTCAGTTCAACTCGATTTCCGGTGTAATCGGTTTCAAACTGAATAACCGAATTCAATCCCAAGGTTTGTTATTCAGATACAGTTACAACCCAACTCCCAAAATGGTTAGCCGAGACTGTCAATCGGTTTATTTGGTAAACAAAATTCAGCGTTTTGTAAAATTGTAGAATCCATAATCATACCGAACTAAATGACCGTTAATCTTTTTTATAACAATGCGGTTTATGTAACCGAACTGAATGGCCATTAATCTTTTTTTATAACAATGCGGTTTATGTAATAGTTCAAGTTTGGCTTTTCCCGTTTCGTTTCAAACGTGTTACGTTAGTGAAGAGGTAGGTCCCAGCAGAGCCCAGTTGGACCCGCAAGACTCACCTTAAACAGGGACGTCTGCGCAGAGACCAACTGGATCCGCAGGACCAACCATGCTCAGAGAAGTGACGTCCTTACGCGCAGTATGCAAGCTGGTCCCGCAGGAAATGCCTCCCATGGTGAAGGACTCCGCCTGTTCCCGCAGCCTCGGATACAAGCCATGAGGGAAGGCCACCCGCGCAGCATGGCTACACGCACAAGGCACTTAGCTCTCAATCGTTCAGTGTCACCTGAAGGAATGAGCCAAGCCGGGAGCAATCCCGCACAGAGGCGGGAGGGGGAATACTCCCGCCCAAATAAGCCAGTCCGTATACTGAAGGATCTTTTACTGTACCTGACGAGGTATGGACAAAAGATCTGATCAGAGATGCGACAGCTCACTGACAGCAGCATGGCAGACAGCACGCCACAGCACTGTGACCCATAGCCGCCGCCTACCCACCAACTCCTGCCATACCACGTGCCTAGCCTGTAGTTGGCAGAAGAGGAAGAGTGCACGACACGCCTGCTCTGTGTCAGCCGCTACCTATCCACCACTCACAGGCAGGGCACGTGCATAGGTTACAGTTGGTAGCGTGTTGGGCCGGCTAAACCCCTTGGAAACCTACCTTCGGCTATAAATACCACAAATGGTATGATCATCTTATCATATCTTATTACATTATCATCATAATATACCTGATATCTGCTCTAGCAATCTCTTAATATACTTTTATATTTAAAGAGCAATCTAGTCTGATTCTCACGCCGGAGGGTGGTCACAAGGAGGAACCCCCCCCCCTTCTCAGTGACGAGCTCACGGTGTCTGTTTTGCAGGTTATCAGAAGAACCATCTTCCAAGGGTCTAACCCCTCGTGGGAAACATCTATCTAACCCCCAGGTTACTAGTAATCTGTCAGGGGTCCGGTTAGTGTTTCTTCATTGGCGCCATCCGTGCATAAAGCTAGAACTACAATTTTCTCCAGTTTTTTCAAAACTTTATACAAAAGATGGTTAGAGAAATTCCGGTAACCACAACCCCAGCTATTGGGGGGAATACCGGCAACACAGTTTTTACAAACACTACTCCGGCTACCGAAGCCGGAGCAAGTGAAGTAAATTTTACGAACACTACCCCACTTACTAAAGCAGGGGCAAGTGCAGTAAATGACCGCCTACTGGGATCCACCGATACCCAGTTTGAAAAACGAAGACTCCCCCGCCAGACTCTCGACGAAGTCAAGGCATGGGCGGAGGCACGACAAAAGGAATTCCAGGCTGAGTTGAACGAACGCTTGCGTTCCGTGCAACAGGCCGACGAATTCGAATACTGGGAGGATGACTCGGAGGAATCCGACTCCGACGCGAACCCTCGTCATAAGGCAAAAGGGAAGCGTAAAGAAACGGAAACCCAACCGAAAAGGCATGTTGGACAAGCCTTCAAACCAAAAAGCATAGATGGAAGTCCACGAGACTTCTCTAAAACGTTCAGACCAAACGTTACAAATGCAGGAACGTCCAAATTTGCAAGGGACATTGCTGAAGCAATTGCCCCGAAAAGTGCTAAACAAATGCCTAACATAGGCACATATGACGGCCTATCTGATCCAGACGATCATTTGAACAGGTTCATAGCGGGGGCAACCGTTAGCAATTGGACGGAACCCACGTGGTGTTACATGTTCCAAATGACGCTGGTGGGGGCTGCTAGGGCTTGGTTTGATCGTTTACCGGTTAATCACATTTACGACTGGGCAGACTTCCAGCAGAAGTTTAGCCAACACTTCAGCCAGCAGCGAAAGTATACCGAGGAGCAATGGACAATCCTCAAATGCACACGGGAAGAAGATGAATCTCTGCCAAACTTCATCACTCGCTTCAACTCAAAGAAGTTAAGTTTGGGCAATATCAGCGAGGATCTTGTTCGCGCAGCCTTCATCCAGGGCGCGCAAGACCCAGAGCTTATCCGCACCCTAACGGGTAAAGATGGAATGCCATCCACATGGGATGGCATCATGACAGCAGCCAAACGCTATGCGGAAACGGAGAAGCAACTGGGTAGAGACCTTCCGCAGAACACAAACCTTTACACCCAGAGGACGAGAGAGGACAACGTCCTCACCGCCCGATTGAACAAAAAACGGAAGCAAGGCATTTGGCAGTCAAGGGTAAACTTTGACACCTCATCCGGCTTACAACACCGATTGGGTGAAAGGGATAATGTAAAGCCGCACCGGAACCCCAGATGGACGCCACTTACCAAAAGCGTCACTGACATATTTGCTACTGAAGAGCTCCCATGGCCAAAGCCTCCAGAAATCCGACATCGTCACGATGCTGATCGGAGCAAGTACTGTGACTATCACAGAACAAAAGGCCACAACACTGAAGAATGCATAGACGTAAAAGACATGGTCGAAACATTCGTCAGAGATGGGACGCTCGCGCACCTCGTGGCGAAATAAAAGCTAAGCAGGCAGGCAGGTGCGTGTGGAATCACGGCTGGGGTAAACACGAATAAAAAATCAGCTTCAATAGACTACATGCTGCGTAAAGAACGAGATCCCGAAACAGGTGCGTGTCGGCTCGATGGCGCTCCCATCCCAACAACATGGAAGGGAGCTCATTTACACAGTTTGCATGTAAATCAATTCCAATTTGTAAAGAAAAGGCCAAGAGCCACTTCTAATGGAAATGATTCTCTCTAGAACATCGAAGCTGATGATTTTACATTTATACTTTTCTGGACACTAATATGCCGGTTTTCACCGCATAATTACGTGAAGTCATTGCATGGGAAGGCGGTCCTACCCGCACGAACCCAATAACGTAACAAACCTTCACGCAGGTCAGTTGAAGGGGAAAAAATTCAGCACCCAAAAATGAAAGTGCCGGTCTATCCGCATGAATCATTAAGGAAACTGAATAATAACCTGTCAACAACCGCGCGTCGAACGGTTAAAACTATCCAACACTGGACGACATTCATATCACGTGAAGTCGTTGCGTGGGAAGGCGGTCTTACCCGCACGAACCCAATAACGTGGCAAACCTTCACGCAGGTCAGTTGAAGGAGTTCATCCCATTAAATGAAAGTGCCGGTCTATCCCGCATGAATCATTCGAGGGAACTGCACCAACAACCGCGCGTCGAACGGTTCAAAACAAAATTCTTAAAAAGATGAGAAAAACCTACACGCAGGTCAGATAAGGGTAAAGTCTTGCCATCCTACTAAGTGCAAGTGACGGTTCTACCCGCACAATCACGAAAGAGGAAGCAAAACTTCACCTATTATCAACCACGTTCAAAGGTTAACTTATCCTCAAAAGATGAGAAACCTACACGCAGGTCAGATAAGGGTAAAGTTCTGCCATCCTACTAAGTGCAAGTGACGGTTCTACCCGCACAATCACGAAAGAGGAAGCAAAACTTCACACCTATTATCAACCACGTTCAAAGGTTAACTTATCCTAAAAAAGTAAGAAAAACCAGCACGCAGGTTAGATAAAAGTTAAAGTTTAGCCATCCTACCAAGTGCAAGTGACGGTTCTACCCGCACAATCACGAAGGAGGAAGCGAAACTTTAACCCACTATCAACCACGTTCAAAGGTTCTTATTCTGAACACTTGGAAAATTGCTAATTTAAACTAAGTATGCAAGTCATAAGTTTATAAAGCAAGGAACCCAAAGAAGGAAATAACAGTCTTATACGCAAAAAGATTAATATTTCAATGATGTATTACAACAGTGGCCGGGTAACTACCCGCCTAAAAGAAATCTATACAAAGCTAAGTCTATCCTAACGGTGGGAAGAGATCTTCAGGATCAGGCTTCAGGGCCACCTCCGCTTGGACCAGCACCGTCTGAGCGTGGCTGCCCAAGGAAAGCCTTAAGGATGTTTAGCCCATCATCAGCAGCAGCAGCTTCATTCACCTTCTCCACCACTGGATGCGGGAAGGCAGCATACTGGTTCACAGCTTGGTCATAAGCAACTTCAGTATTAACATTGAATAAAGGGAAGTTGGAGGGCGGAAAGCCTCTCTCAGCAAACCCTAGACCAAGCAGGAAACCAGTCTTCTCCCCATCCTCATGAGAAGCGTTGAGGGCTGCGCTCATTGCATCGTCGTAAGAGGTCTCTGAAAGGACCCGACGCACAACCTACAAAAGAAAATTACAAGTTAGAACATTTTCTAATTACAAGTAGAAAAGAGAGAAAAAAAAAAGAGGATACCTGAGGCAACGCTTCTCGAAGTAGCCATTGGAGGGTAGCTTGCACTTCGTCACGGGCGCGTTCGGCTTCGCTTTGGTTCAGATTGGCAAGTAATACTTCCTTTGCGGCAGCCTCTTCGACGCCCTTAAGCTTCCGCTCGGTTTGGTCAAGCACCCCCCTCTGGTCAAGAATCTCTTGCAGCTTCTTGGCGTCTTCCATTGCCAAGGCGTCATGAGCATGCTGAAGAGCCTTTAATTTGCATTTAAGCTGCTCATTCTCTTCGCGAAGTGGCTCAGCAACAGCTTCAGCCTTGGCAGCCCTCTCAGTTGAGTTTCGCGCAGTCTCCTTGGCCAGCCGAAGCTGTTCATTCACAGCTTGGGCAGCCTTGGAGCGGGCCTCGAGTCGCGCCTGGACTTCAACCTCGAGGGCCTTGAATGCCTTCTCCTTCTCGGCTGCGGCAGCGGCCAACTGCCGGTTCTCCTCCCGAAGAGCCCGCGCTTCAGATACATCTTTGGCGCGAGCTGCTTTTAACTTGTCGTTTTCACGACAAAGCAACTCGACGCGGGGCTGCGTCCGGGCCTGGAGAACCCGAAGCTCATTGGTTAGCCTACCCTCTTGGTAGCTAGCCATGGCTTCCCCCAACGCACCAGGAGGAGCAGCGTGGCGAGCCCAGTCCACGCACTCCACAGGGGTGCGAAGGGTTGTTCCTCGGCGTATGTTCCATCTTGGAACATACACTTCATTGGAATCCGACACTGCAAAAGAAACAAAGGCAGTTAGGAAAAGATGATAAAAATATATAAGGGAAAAAAGAACCCTATGTACCTGTAGGGTCAATAACAGGCCGATAGCCGCCAAACCCATCACCTGAACCTAAAGGAAATCCATCCAACAGGTCAGGCAGACGGGAAGGTGGCATAGATCGGCGGGAAGCCTGGCGCATACCTGATGGTCCGGCCGTCGGTGCCGGTGGCGCAGGTATAGTGGCAGCCGCTGTGGTAGCCATGTTTGGCGCCACCTCCTCAGCAACAGTAACCGCCGGTTCCGTGAAAGATGCTGTAAAAATTGCACTCACGGCCGGCGGAGACACCTTCTCAGCTGGAACAGCCTCAGGAAGGCTGGAACCAGCGGAAGCAGGCGTAGACGCCTGGGTCGACGCCTCGGGAAGGCTGACCGAGCCTACCGTCATTGGCGGGGGAACACTTGCTCCAACTCCACCCTGGAATGCGTCAACATCCACACCTGCACAAGCAAAAGTGTTAGAAAAATTTATTTGAAACAACAAATTTAGATGGGGGTACTCACGGGGTTTCTTGAGCTTGAACGCACGGACGAGCGGGGGCGAACCCGATGGAGCCGGCCTCTTGACACCGGTAACCGTCGTAGTCGCTGCCTCCCCGGAGGGTAACACCTGCAGCCTCCGGAGCGGTGGTCTCCTCACCACCGGGCTTCCCCACCACCTCTGCATTATCTGACTCCGAGTCAGATAGGACTACCGGGTCGGCCGTAGAGGCCACCTTCTCCTTGCCCTTCCCGACGGCAGCCTTTTTCTTCCGCACCAGTGGAGGACCTTCTGCGGATTCCTCAGAAGAAGAAATGTCATGAACTCCAGCAGCAGGCACAGCGTTGAGAGGTTCAGGATAGAAGATAGGCTTACCTGGCCGTCGGTGGCTCAGGATCTCTTGGCCTGGCGGGTAAACCTCCACGAACCGACCCGCGGTCTGCTCTAAGATGGGCAACTCGTTCTCGTCCAGAGCACGAGTACCCATCCGCGCGGGACCATCTTCCTCCCGCGGGTTCAGGAGCGACTGAAGATCGTTCCCCTCTGAAATCAAGAAAGTTAGTAAAAATCGAAGTCAGCAAAATGAAACAAGACGTACCATAAGGGACAGAGTTCGAACCATATTCAAGGACGATCGGAACCTTATCCGCATTCGCCGCCTTCCACACCCGGCTCATCCCCAACATCACCATCGCCGACTCCGGAAAACGGAAAACCGGGGACTGGACCCGGGAAATCTTCGAGAACCATTCCGCCTCCTCGTAGTTGAGGGCGGGAAGGTTCGGAAGCGCCTGGCCATTCTTGAACTTCATGGCGATGGGGATGGCGCGAGCGGATATGAAGAAGAACTCTCTTCTCCATGAGCGAAGACTCCGCTCGGTGGTACAAATCTTTAAACCCTTGATACGGGTTGTAAGAGTGTACCACCCTTGGATGCACCTCCATGTATAGAAGGTCATCAGGCGATCAACGAGGGGCTCAAGGCCCAGTATCCGGCACACCCACTCAAAGTGCCGGACCTTGGCAATGGCCATGGGGTGCACCTCTGTCAGGTGCACACCGTGCCTCTCTAGGACACGGTACACAAACTTTGTCAACGGAAACCTAAGGTTCCCGTAGACAAAGAATGCAGCATAAACCCCGATCTTGCCACTAGGGGCATCGTACACAGTATGGTGGGGTTCAGGAAACTCAGGCTCGAGAGACTCGAGCATGAACTTCCTGATGATATACTGGTACAGATCGACAGGAAGAGAGCACTGGCATTCGCCAGCAGTCTTCTGGTCATCAGCATCATGAGAAGACATGGTGGAAGAAAGACGAAAAGAGATTTCAGGGTAAAGCTTTACTGAACAGAAAAATTCGCCGGAAATCACTTGAGAAGAAGAGATGAAAGTGGAAAGTGTGAATTGCAAATAACCCTCTCCCCCTTTATATAGTAATCGCAATTAATGCGGTGAATTTAATGCGGAGGAGAGAGAAATCAAATGTGCAATGAAACTATGACACGTGGCAAAAAGCAAGCTGGCAACAGCTGTTGAAAGGACGTGTGCCAGTAATTTCGCGGCCACGCGCCCGAAAAATCGCTCCCACGCGCCTGAAAAAGCGACTGGAATGACCATGTTCTGTCACGTCACCATAACTCCCTGCACGTCCTGACACAGTCAGAAGAAACCGTCGCACGACGTTTCAGAGGTTTATCTTTTCACCAACTCTTCGAATTTCAAAATTCAAAATTCGAAAGTATTAAAAAGTAAGCGGGAAAATACCCCTTACCCCTTGGCAAGCAAGTAACCGTAAGACGGATGCGGGTACAGTGTAAAGGCAAAACCCTTCACATACATAGCACCCGCAGGGAATTGAAGCCAAATAAACCTTGGCAAGCAAGTAACCGTAAGACGGATGCGGGTACAGTGTAAAGGCAAAACCCTTCACATACCTAGCACCCGCAGGGAATTGAAGCCAAATAAACCTTGGCAAACAAGTAACCGTAAGCCGGCTGCGGGTACAGTGTTAAGGCAAAACCCTTCACATACCTAGCACCTGCAGGGAATTGAAGCCAAGAACCTTGGTGAACAAATAACCGTAAGACGGATGCGGGTACAGTGTTAAGGCAAAACCCTTCACATACCTAGCACCCGCAGGGAATTGACGCCAGGAATACCTTGAGAGTAAAGTAACCGTAAGACGAGCGCAGGTACAGTGTTAAGGCAAAACCCTTCACATACCTAGCGCTCCGCTGGGAATTGAAACCAAGAAGGATCTTCTGGGCAATGCTTGCGGAAACGGAAATAGCATCCCCGCATAGCGGGAACATCGAGAACTACGTTGTTTGAAGCTCCAGGATGGAATTGGTGGTCTTAACATAATTGATCACTATGTTCAAAACTACCAAAACCTCATGGAAAATACATACAACTGGGACTCAATGCTCCTGACTTGCGAGGAGGTTACAGACCTACCCGCATCATACCCAAAGACCAAGCAGGAAACTCGGGCATTTCTGCAAGTGACAAGGACTTCCGCGGAAAGAATCCCCATGGAAAACCTTACAAAACCCCTTTTCAAAACCCTTTGCTCAAGTCCAAAAGTTCACCTCACTTCATTAAACACTCATGAGAAGAACATTGGACTGGGGGGACTTGAAGAGGTAGGTCCCAGCAGAGCCCAGTTGGACCCGCAAGACTCACCTTAAACAGGGACGTCTGCGCAGAGACCAACTGGATCCGCAGGACCAACCATGCTCAGAGAAGTGACGTCCTTACGCGCAGTATGCAAGCTGGTCCCGCAGGAAATGCCTCCCATGGTGAAGGACTCCGCCTGTTCCCGCAGCCTCGGATACAAGCCATGAGGGAAGGCCACCCGCGCAGCATGGCTACACGCACAAGGCACTTAGCTCTCAATCGTTCAGTGTCACCTGAAGGAATGAGCCAAGCCGGGAGCAATCCCGCACAGAGGCGGGAGGGGGAATACTCCCGCCCAAATAAGCCAGTCCGTATACTGAAGGATCTTTTACTGTACCTGACGAGGTATGGACAAAAGATCTGATCAGAGATGCGACAGCTCACTGACAGCAGCATGGCAGACAGCACGCCACAGCACTGTGACCCATAGCCGCCGCCTACCCACCAACTCCTGCCATACCACGTGCCTAGCCTGTAGTTGGCAGAAGAGGAAGAGTGCACGACACGCCTGCTCTGTGTCAGCCGCTACCTATCCACCACTCACAGGCAGGGCACGTGCATAGGTTACAGTTGGTAGCGTGTTGGGCCGGCTAAACCCCTTGGAAACCTACCTTCGGCTATAAATACCACAAATGGTATGATCATCTTATCATATCTTATTACATTATCATCATAATATACCTGATATCTGCTCTAGCAATCTCTTAATATACTTTTATATTTAAAGAGCAATCTAGTCTGATTCTCACGCCGGAGGGTGGTCACAAGGAGGAACCCCCCCCCTTCTCAGTGACGAGCTCACGGTGTCTGTTTTGCAGGTTATCAGAAGAACCATCTTCCAAGGGTCTAACCCCTCGTGGGAAACATCTATCTAACCCCCAGGTTACTAGTAATCTGTCAGGGGTCCGGTTAGTGTTTCTTCAGTTAGTTTGTTGTACGAGTTATAAACTGTTCTGCTACAAATCTTTTGGGCACTTGGGCTTTAGAAAGATTTATGTTTCTTATATGATTGTGTTATAAACTTATAACTATTATAGTTGTGTATGAAAAATAAAGTTTTAGCTTATTTGGTACTGTTCTAGGAACCTAATAACCCTCTACATACTTGATGAAACAGTCAAATCAAATAGGTATTTATTTTGTTGTGTTATATAAACTAATTCTTAATTTCAAGTATAGTATTATGCTAATATAATAAACTGATATGAAGTTGACTATGTTCATGTGTGTTAAGCTTTTTGATACTCTTTATTGTATTGTAGTTTGCTTATGTCATACTTATTGTACTATGTATTCTTATAAGCACAAAGTATAATTGTTGCGTATAATGACCATATCACCATATCTTTAATTACTTTCTTTTTTGTTCGCAGATTGGGAATTGGGTGTGGTTTTTGCTTTGTTGAGAAACAAGGTTTGTTACTAAATATATGCTTTCAGTTTATTGATTATATTTTTCATTAAAAATTACCCATTAGGCCATTAGTTTTGAGTTCTCAGTTTGTAATATAATGAAAGTGGCTTTGGTTGTGACTTTTGGTAGTATAAATATGTTAAAACATTTGACAAAAAAATGTTATGGCTAATATCTCCACTGTCCGTCCTGAACTCCTAACAAAAATTTTTTTTCACTTGCAAGGTCAAGATGAAGATCACCGGAAGAAGATGAAGTCCGACATCCAGTTTAAACATCTAAACCGCTTTTGTGTTAAGGTTGAAGCCGAATCACTTTGGAAGACATCAACCATCTAACATATACAACTTTTGGACATTCGTTAGTTTATTCGGTTATGGCTTCACATCCCGCCGCAACGCGGGGGGGCCAATATACTAGTTCTATAGATAAGTATATGAAGTTTAGTGTATTTAATTGTCTAGCCAAGTTGTACTTTGTCTAATCCTATTGTTTAATAGTGTATCTAAAGGGTTTTATGAATTTATTAATAACCAGTTCTATTGATAAAAAAAATGGGTATAGGTTGTCTGGATAACAAGAGGCTAAATACGTTAATAGTGCTTTTCTTAGGCGATTACAATTTTGTAGATATAATAACTTTTTATAACGATAGAATTACAATACTTCTAATAGGTGAAACTCATAACCTCTATTAAATAAGGTAGGCCCGTTCACTTTTGTTACATTTGATATTTTTGTTATTAGCACTCCAGCTCAAGCTAAACCTTTAGTTTGAAACAAATAACAAAAACCTAGTTTCTAATTAAGGACCATATATGAAGAAAGGATCGTGCTCAAGTTAATACTTGACACTTGATTAAAGACACCTAAGAAAGTTGTTGGGGACCAAATATCTGAAAATTCTGTTGGGGAAAAGGTGGACCCCACCCCAATCCAAAGGCTATATTAAAAAAAATAATAATTATTTTTTATTCCTTTTGTGAACCTTGGTGGTAGAGGTGCACAAAAAATCCATACTCGGAACCGGACCTGAAAAAAAATACCCGGAACCGTTTTTTATATCCGGGTATTCTATACTTGAAACCGGAACTGACCCTACCCGTAGGGTATAGATGGGGTATGCATTTTGAGGTCAATACCCGTACCCGGAACCATAGGCGGATTCATTCATGTTTCAGGGAGGGGATACACCACCACTGAAATTAGCCCATTACGCTTAATATGTTAGTGGAATCCAAAAAAAATCCACATGCCCCCCAAGACAAAATTAAGAATGCACATTGGCCTTTAGAAAGCACAAATGGAAACGAAAAACATCAAATCAATTTCTAGTTTTTTTAAATAAACTGGCTATAATATTAATCTTTAAAGCCATAGTATGCATTAATTCTTACTTTTCTGCATATATATTTTGATGCACGGGTAAGTGGGTAACTGACGATGGAATACATAGGTCTATACAACTACAAGGCTCCTGAGTCCGGCATAGTGTCTATTCATTCTACATGTTTTTTTCTTTAACTTGAATTTATTTATGCAATGTAGCTTTTAAAACCAAAACTTGCATAATCGACATGAATTGACCCATTATACTCGGCATGTTTTGACCCGTTACAACCGAGTGTTTATATCGAACATAATTTTTTCCCCCACTGGTGAAAGTTCCTGGATCCGCCACTGCCCGGAACCGTACCTGATTTATATCCGTAAATACCCGGACCCGGTCATACCCTATACCCTATACCCGATACCCGGTTATACCCGATACCAATTTTCTAATACCCGAAATAATACATGAGTTTTTATAGTATATTTATATGTTTAGTTCACAACTTTTATGTTTAAGTTTTTGTAAAATGCATATTACTAAGTAAATAATTTGTAATTAAGTGGAAATATGGTTTTTGTAATATAGTTTAATTAATTTTATAAATTACAAATAAATTTTAAACAAATTAAAAAATGTATAAAAAATTACAAATTCAAAACCGGGTATTAATACCCGGTCGTACCCGGTTCCAATACCCAAACCCGATCATACCCTACCCGGGTACATAGGGTTGAGTTTTTCTCCTCAATACCCTACCCGAACCCTACCCGATGTTGAAACTAAAGGGAAATTATACTAAACTTATCAAACACTAATTTGATAAAGTACTTGAAATTGAAATTAAATAACTAGGATGTTCTTGAAATCGATTACTCTTTCAGATTAAACCATTTGTGCACTTACAATTGATTTAATCGGATAAGATCAAGAAATTGAAACAAGAACCTGAATTGATTAATGATGAAGAACCAGTGCTTCACAAATCCTTTGTTGAATATTTTTCTGTATGTTTTGGTTGCAATATAAATTGCATATATATATATATATATATCCCAAAAACCGTCGATCATAATAATATTTTCACTTTACACCCCTTGTGATTATTCCATGTTTAATTATTAGCCTAAAACTTAACTAATAGATTTTATCTATAATATATTAACAAGAATATGTATAAGCCATATTACTAAAATTCCAACATTCCCCCCCCCCCATTTTAGTAATACCCATGATCAACATAAACAAACTTCACCATAATCAAACTTATGCATAAGTGAAATGTCCTACGGATTGAATTTCACATTAGTATATTACACGATCCAAATATTCGAATATCAAGGTGTCACAATGATTGAACCTGTTCTATTCATTTGAATACTTGAAGGTAATACACACATAAGTTCACAATTATGTGGTTCTAACTTGACACAAATTTTTACTAGCCTATGTCCCATCCTTTAAAGTAGTATATCAAAGCCAAGTCCAAGCTTCTTGAAGCAGCTAAACTTCATACTCTTATAGGTAATTCTCATCTTGCACATGTAAATGCAATTTACCAAAGAACTATTAAGAAACCATGTTTCAACCTGCTTTATCTTACAGTCTGAACACATACCTTGGGATGATTATGTTGTGTTCCAATATCTTCATGACAAGCCTTCCACATTGAATTCAGCATTTAACGTTGTATTAAATGGGAATTGGGTATCTTGACATGAGATACTAAGAAATGGACTTCAAACCCATCCCTATGGCTGATTTATTTACGAGATCTCTTCCTAACCCTTTGGTTAAATGATCAGCCATGTTTTGTTGAGATCTAATAAACTCAAAAGATATTATTCCATTCATGATTAATTCCCTAACCATGCTATGTCTAACACCTAAGTGTCTAGATTTTCCATTATACACTTGACTATATGCTTTAGCCAGTGTAGCAGCACTATCACACCTTATTGAAATAGGTGGTACAGGTTTAGGCCATAATGGAATCTCATATAATAAATTTTTTAGCCATTAGCTTCTTTTCCTGCTGAAGCTAATGCTACAAACTCAGACTCCATTGTAGAGTTTGTAATGCAAGTTTGCTTTTTAGAAGCCTAAGCAATTGTACCTCCACCTAGTAGGAATACCCATCCACTAGTAGATGAATGATCTTCTAAATTAGTAATCCAACTTGCATCCGAAAACCCTTATAGAATAGAAGGCGAACCTGAATAACACAAACCATAGTTCATGGTTCCTTTCAGGTACTTAAACAATCTATTCACTGCTTGCCAGTTATATGAGCTTGGATTACTCATATACCTGCTCAACCTTCCCACTGCATATGCTATATCAGGTCTTGTACTAACCATAGCATACATCAAACAACCTATTGCTTTAGCATAATCCAACTGAGCAATAGGACTTCCTTGATTTGGCATAAGCTTAACAGTTGGATCTATTGGAGTTCCAACTGGAGAGGAATTCAAACAATTGTAATGAGATTGAGAGATAGCAATTCCATTGTTCCCTCGGGTAATTCTTATCCAAGAATTACTTCAGCCTCCCCCATATCTTTCATAGCAAATTTGGATGACAAAAACTCTTTAGTTTTATCAACTTGTCCCTGATCTGTACCAACGATCAACATGTCATCAACATACAAGCAAATTATAACTCCCTTTCCAGAAGAATCAAATTTTCTATAAACACACTTGTCAGCTTGGTTTAGGATAAAAAAATCTGACAACACAACTTCATCAAATTTTTGATGCCATTGTTTAGGAGCTTGTTTTAAGCCATAAAGAGACTTAACCAGCTTACAAAATATATGCTCTTGTCCAGACATAACAAATCCTTCGGGTTGTCTCTCATATATTTCTTCATCTAATTCACCATTTAAGAAAGCAGTTTTGACATCCATTTGATGAATTACTAGATTATGTATAGCTGCAAGAGCTAATAATAATCTTATGGTAGAAATTCTTGCAACCGGAGCATAAGTGTCAAAGAAGTCTATACCTTCTTTTTGTCTAAATCCTTGTATAACAAACCGTGCTTTATACTTGTCTATACTCCCATCTACCTTCATTTTCCTCTTGAAAATCCATTTACACCCTAAAGGTTTACAACCTGGAGGCAAATCAGCAAGTTTTCAAGTTTTATTGTGCATGATGGAATCAATCTCATCTTGCACAACTTCTTTCCAGAAATTTGCATCTCTTGAAGGCATAGCTTCACCAAAAGTCTTTGGATCATCCTCCACCCTAAAGCAATATTGATATTGACTTTCAATGCCATCCTTTGAACCTTCTACTAAGTATAGTTGAAAATCATCTCCAAAAGACTTTACCTTCCTAGCTCTAGTACTTTTTCTAGGCTCAGGAGGAACTACTGTATTATCAGTAGAATCACTAGTCCTACTTCGTGAGTGATGACCCATATCAGTAGGTCGAGGTATTGAGGAAAATCTCTCCTCATCAAAGATAGCATCTCTTGACTCAATGACAGTGTTTATGGACACAGAATCATTTGGTTCTATTACATAGAACCTATATGCTTTAGAGTTATTGGCATATCCAATAAAGATGCAATCTATGCCTTTCTCACCTAGATTCTTTACTTTAGGATCAGTAAGGCGTACAACTGCCCTACATCCCCAAACTCTGAGATAATGCAGATTTGGAGATCTTTTCTTCCACAGCTCATATGGGGTTATGTCATTATTCTTATTGGGAGTTCTATTTAATAAATAACATGCAGTTAGCATAGCATCTCCCCAGAACCCGTCACTCAAACCTGAGTAGGATAATAAGGAATTAACCATTTCCTTTAGGGTTCTATTTTTTCCTTTCCGCAACACCATTTTGTGGTGGTGTATACGGTGCTGTGGTCTGATGTATTATACCGGTGGACTGAAAATATACCTGATTATAATACTCCCCTCCGTGATCTGTTCTAAGAGTTTTAATCAGATCATCATGAAATCGTTCAACCTCTTGTTTATAAATTTTAAATTTATCAAGAGACTCATCTTTTGCATGTAATAAATAAACATAACAATATCTAGTTGCATCATCGATAAATGTGATTACATATTTGTTATGTCCTAGTAATGGTGCATTATGGTAATCACATAAATCAGAATGAATGAGTTCTAGCAGCCTAGAGTCCCTTTTTACACTTTTAAAAGGTTTTCTAGTTATTTTAGTCAACTGACATGTGTGACATTTATTATTTCTCATATCAAATCCTGGTATTAGACTCATTTTTGCCATATCTTGCATTCTAGAATAGTTAACATGTCCTAATTTAGCATGTCACAAGTTAGATATAGAATCTACTTTATTACTAGATGAAGATGCCATGCAAACAGATTCATTATCAAATGGTACATTAATATTAAGTTTAAACATACCACTAGATAGATAACCAAATCCAACAAACATACCATGTTTTGACAACACATATTTATCCGACTTTATTACTTGTTTAAATCCATGACTATTTAACATAATTCCGGATATAAGATTCTTTCGAATCCCCGGTACATCCAACACATTATCTAATAATAATTGTTTCCCAGAAGTAAATAACAGTTTGACTTTTCCAATCCCTTCGATAGGCTCGGTTGATACATTCCCTATCCTTAGCACAGATCCATCTTCTATTAATTTCAGGTCTATGAACCATCTTGAATCTTTGCAAACATGGCTGGTAGCACCCGAGTCTACCCACCAAGCTATCAAATCATCATGCACATAGAATGATTCAGCAATTAGTGAAATGTGTTCAACTTTATTTAACTTTATATCCGAACACTTTTCCAAATTATTAACGTTCATCGTTAATAAATTAGAATCAAAGTCCGAGTCAAGTGACTCACTCTTATTTCCTTTTACTAATCTCAGCCTATTGCCAAATAAATTATTCATTGGGTAGAGGTGCTCAAAAAATCCATACTCGGAACCGGACCTGAAAAAAATACCCGGAACCGTTTTTTATATCCGGGTATTCTATACTTGAAACCGGAACTGACCCTACCCGTAGGGTATAGATGGGGTATGCATTTTGAGGTCAACGCCCGTACCCGGAACCATAGGCGGATTCATTCATGTTTCAGGGAGGGGATACACCACCACTGAAATTAGCCCATTACGCTTAATATGTTAGTGGAATCCAAAAAAAATCCACATGCCCCCCAAGACAAAATTAAGAATGCACATTGGCCTTTAGAAAGCACAAATGGAAACGAAAAACATCAAATCAATTTCTTGTTTTTTTAAATAAACTGGCTATAATATTAATCTTTAAAGCCATAGTATGCATTAATTCTTACTTTTCTGCATATATATTTTTGATGCACGGGTAAGTGGGTAACTGACGATGGAATACATAGGTCTATACAACTACAAGGCTCCTGAGTCCGGGCATAGTGTCTATTCATTCTACATGTTTTTTTTCTTTAACTTGAATTTATTTATGCAATGTAGCTTTTAAAACCAAAACTTGCATAATCGACATGAATTGACCCATTATACTCGGCATGTTTTGACCCGTTACAACCGAGTGTTTATATCGAACATAATTTTTCCCCCACTGGTGAAAGTTCCTGGATCCGCCACTGCCCGGAACCGTACCTGATTTATATCCGTAAATACCCGGACCCGGTCATACCCTATACCCTATACCCGATACCCGGTTATACCCGATACCAATTTTCTAATACCCGAAATAATACATGAGTTTTTATAGTATATTTATATGTTTAGTTCACAACTTTTATGTTTAAGTTTTTGTAAAATGCATATTACTAAGTAAATAATTTGTAATTAAGTGGAAATATGGTTTTTGTAATATAGTTTAATTAATTTTATAAATTACAAATAAATTTTAAACAAATTAAAAAATGTATAAAAAATTACAAATTCAAAACCGGGTATTAATACCCGGTCGACCCGGTTCCAATACCCAAACCCGATCATACCCTACCCGGGTACATAGGGTTGAGTTTTTCTCCTCAATACCCTACCCGAACCCTACCCGATGTTGAAACTAAAGGGAAATTATACTAAACTTATCAAACACTAATTTGATAAAGTACTTGAAATTGAAATTAAATAACTAGGATGTTCTTGAAATCGATTACTCTTTCAGATAATCCCTTTTCTTGTGACCCATCTTACCACACCTCCACATCCTTCATCACGCTTCTTATTTGGTGTTTGATAGCCCCCTTTTGCCTTCCTTTTCTTTCCAATAAATTTATTCCCTTTCTTGAAATTTCCATCATTTTCAACCAAGTTAACTGAGTTTTGACCCGTTTCCATTTTCCCTTTTAATTTCCCGGATTCTTGAATCCTAAGATATTCTTCAATCCGAATATCGCTACCTAACTGAACCAAACTTATTTCCTCCTTTTTGTGTTTCAAGGTATGCTTAAAATCCTTCTATAATGTAGGCAATTTGTCAATGATACTAGAAACAACAATTGACTCATCCATGTGCATATTGTGTTGTTCAAATTGACCAAGAATGTGTTGCAACTCATTAAATTGATCCATAATTGGCCTATTATCCGATATCTTGTAAGAGTTGAAGTTACTTACAAGAAACTTTTTACTAGATGCATCTTCTGCCATATATTTGGTATCTAAAGAATCCCACAAATCCCTGGCAGACTTAGCATTTTGGTACACATCAAAGAGTGCATCACACATCCCATTCAATATATGTCCACGACATATATAGTCGTCATTTTCCCACTTCAATCGCCTTCTCTATTGTTCCAGAGTTTCCTCTTCTAATGCCTCAGGCATTGCAGGCATTGGAGTGGTCAGAACATACACAACTTTCAGAGTTGTTAAAAGAAAATGCATTTTTTTCTTCCATCTTCTGAAATCTTGTCCCTCAAATTTCTCAAGTTTTGAAAATTTGCTAGATATATCCTTAATCGATTCTCCAACCATTAAATCTGAATTGATTAACAAATTCTATCAAATAGAATCCAATTTCAATTATCCACTGAATTAATTAAATGTCAAATAAATGATCAATTAAATCTGTTAATGCCACATTAATTCAGATTTGGATCCCCACATCGATGCTCCATTCACGTAAAATTAAATTGTTGGAAAACAAATTTCATTCAATATCAATTTATTCAAGATTGAAATCAGCGAAGTAAATTGAATTAATTCTGTATTCATGCATCGAATTTAATACTAAATTAATGTCATTAAACAAATTGAATTAATGTAACAAACTTGAAATCCAATTATTTCATTGAATACTAAATTAATTCAATTTTACACCAAACAATATTTCCGTTCGGTTAACCACAAAATCAAAATTCTGAATAATTAATTGATTTCAAGAATTAATGACTTTAAATGTGGTGATCAATGCCCAACTATTTAATATCGATAACACTACATATATCGATCACACATACAACAACCAATACCCAATTAAATGGTTTAATATGCATTAATGGTTTAATCTTTGTTGAAACTAAAGGGAAAATTATACTAAACTTATCAAACACTAATTTGATAAAGTACTTGAAATTAAAATTAAATAACTAGGATGTTCTTGAAATCGATTACTCTTTCAGATTAAACCATTTGTGCACTTACAATTGATTTAATCGGATAAGATCAAGAAATTGAAACAAGAACCTGAATTGATTAATGATGAAGAACCAGTGCTTCACAAATCCTTTGTTGAATGTTTTTCTGTATGTTTTGGTTGCAATATAAATTGCATATATATATATATCCTAAAAACCGTCGATCATAATAATATTTTCACTTTATACCCCTTGTGATTATTCCATGTTTAATTATTAGCCTAAAACTTAACTAATAGATTTTATCTATAATATATTAACAAGAATATGTATAAGCCATATTACTAAAATTCCAACACCCGATTTCTCACAATACCCGATTTTCTAATACCCGATCATACCCGAAACCGGTTCCATACCCGAACCCGGGTATTAGAAAAAAACCCGATTTATGCAACTCTACTTGGTGGTCTAAGCCCAAACAGGCAGCCCCATTAAAGGAGCCCAACATAGTTGAACTTATTTTTGAGGCTTGGGAAAGACATAAACGATATAGAAGGCCTATTATCAGACATGTGAAGTTATGATTTTGTGAATGTTGTTCTATCCCATCTCGATTTATAATCTCTTTCGGTTATGATTTCTTATGTATAATCCAATCTAGTGAATTAGTGTAATTATACACATCAGCTCGATTACTACTTTCATCATCATCGTACTTAGAAAATTCCACTAATAACAAAACTATGGTAGGGTCTGAAGAGAGTAAGATCTAGACAACCTTAACTCTACCCTGGCTCGATTACTACTTTGTGTTGTGTAATTGAGTTCATTCAAATCCACTAGTATATAAATTTTTTTTCTTTCTATAGCCATTATAAGTATAACCAAATTATCAAAACCTTCAATACTCTTATCTCATTCTCAAAGCTATCTATAAAAGCTCTAAAACTTTAGATGAAAAAATTCTTTCAATACAATTGTTAAATGACGACTTTCCAGGATCTTGTAATCACTTTTAGAATTTGAATGAGAGTCATGATTTGAATTTTACAGGTTTCCGGGCCTCACATAGTTGTTTTTTGGATTTAGTGTCATTGTTGTAACAAATTTAACCAGGACTGACTGAATTAACATCAGTTCACTACTACAACACTTGAGGTTCTTTTTTTTTTCTTTGCAAGCTTTCTATTGTTTTTAGATATGTTAGTATTGTTTTTTCTTTTTATTTAATTTGTTGTATTTAAACGTTGAACAATCTATTATATTATTTGTTTTCCTTCCGGTCCATAACCCGTCACCGACCGAATTCACATCCACATAAAACTCGACAAACCAATCAGGTCTTTTCCACTCGTTAAGCCCAATGCGGAAACAAGAAGGACGTAAGAGGAAGCCATCGCCGGCGGACCACAAATGCTCACCGGCGAAGCTAACCCGTAAGAACACCGTAATCAATCTCACAACCAACGACCCATTACGAACCATCGCAGTCCGACAGCTGAAGACTGTCGTGCCGTACGAGACGACCTTTATCCTTTCACGGTTTTTCAAGAAGAGTGGGCGAGAGGAAATGGGGGAAAATGCTGAAAAATTGGAGCATATATTCATCATCTTAAATTAGAGAGATTATGAGAGAAAATACTTTTGTATAATTTTAACTCCAATCAATTACTAATTTACCCTCGTATCTAACTTCTTATTATAGTTTAATTAAATGGTATAATTGGAAAATTGGATTTTTTTTCCTCTCAACTCAAAAACACCTAAAATGTTTAATTTCCTTACTTTTCCTTTTTCTTTTCATTAAACTCAGAAACATGAAATAAAATCACACATTTTCTTTCACTTAGCTTTCTTTCCACTGTGTTCCAGAGTCTCATTTCGAGGGAGGGGAGGGGAAGGAAATTAGGAGAGAAAAGAAAAGAGACGAAATTTTTTTTTTGTGTTCCCGAGTTTAATGAGAAGGAAAGGAAAATCAAGGAATTTACATATTTCATGTGTTCCCGAGTTGAAAGGAAAAGAAAAGAAATTTATAGTTTTACTATTATACCCTTTAAGTAAAACTAAAATTAAATTAGTTTTAAGGGTAATTTAGTAATTAAAAAGATTTTCTCTTCTAATCTTTTCAATTTGGGAGGATGATATTATAATCAAATTTTCTAGCCTTTTCCCTCCTTCCCCCTCCCCCCCCCCCCCTTCCATTTCTTAAAAAATCTCTGGAACATGATTTTTTCTTATTTTCCCCTCTTTTCTTTCCCCTCTCCTTGTTAAATGAGATTCGGGAACACAGTGAATGTTTTAATTCCCTTTTCTTCCCCTCCCATCCTTAAATGAGACTCGGGAACACAACGCAATAGTGCTTTTATTAGGCAATCACAATTTTGTAGATATAATAACTTTTTAACGACAAAATTACAATACTTTTAATAGGTGAAGAGAGCACGTTAATAACAAAAATATCAAATGTAGATATAAAACTTTTAACGACAAAAAAATTTAACTAAACCGCTCGCCGCACACTCGGAAATTGCTCAGAAAATGTTCGCTCATTTTTTCACTCGATTGAAAACGAGCCGCTCTGCTCGGTTCGGTCCGGCTCGAATATTTTTAATTTACTTTATATATAATTATATATGAACAGATATACAAATATTGACAAAACACATAAATATAAGCTTACAATTATTTTTACCCCCCTAAATTTTTTCATAATCCGTCAATTTTATAGTTTTATTTGTTTACTTCAAGTTTTTAGAATACTATAAGTTTGTTTACATAATCATTATAACTCACTTCAAACTGTTAATAAAAATTTACAATCTATTACACGTTTGTCTAAAAACTATTAATTTATTTAGAAAATATATTATTTACAAACTTCAAATTTGTTTTTTATTGAAAATTTAAAGTGAAAAACAAATAAATAATGCTCGAAATCGCTCGATGTTCGATCGAAAAATGCTCGATTCGATTTTGGCTCGTTTCGGTTTTCGCTCAATTGAATTTCAGTCTTTCGATTCGTTTTAAACGATCCAAACAACGAGCAAGCCTTCGCTTAATTCGGCTCGGCTCGTGAAAAGCCCTAGGACCATATATTTGAAAATTCTGTTTGGGAAAAGGTGGACCCCACCCTAACCCAAAGGCTATATTAAAAAAATTAATAATTATTTTTTGATCCTTTTGTGAACCTTGGTCACTTGGTGGTCTAAGCCCAAACAGGCTCCAATCAGGAAGCCGTTCATGGAGCCCAACGTAGTTAAACAGATTTTTGAGGCTTGGGAAGGACACAAACGATATAGAAGGAAATATGAGGGTTTATGCATGTGAATGTTGTTCTATACTTCTATCCCATCTTGATTTATAATCTTTCTGTTATGATTTCTTATGTGTAATCCAATCTAGTGAAGTATACACATCCGCTCGATTACTACTTTGTGTTGTGTAGTTGAGTTCATTCAAATCCATTTTTAGTATATAACCTTTTTTTCTTTCTATAGCCGCTATAAATATAACCAAGTATCAAAACCTTTCCATACTTTATCTCAGTTACAAAACTATCTATAAAAGCTCTAAAACGTAGATGAAAATACCTCTTTCAATACAATTGCTAAATGACGACTTTCCGGGAGAAACCCGAATCCATGTCCAACTTTTAATCAAATGCTAATACCAAACTTTAGGTTTCTACCATTTCAAAATCTCAGGTTTCCGGTTTTTTTGGATTTAGTGTCATTGCTGTAACGAATTTAACCAGGACCAATCGAATTAGCGTCGGTTCACTGCTGCAACGCTTGAGGTTGTTTTTTTTTGTTGGGTGCAAGTTTTCTGTTGTTTTTAGATATGTTAGTATTGTTTTTCTTTTTATTTAATTTGTTGTATTTAAGCGTTGACCAATCTATTATATTACTTGTTTTTCTTCCGGTCCATAACCTGTTACCCACCGAATTTACATCTAACATAAAACTTGACAAACCATCCAGGTGTTTTCCACTGGTTTAGCCCAATGCGGAAAAAAGGACGTAAGAGGAAGCCGGCGCCGGCGGACCACAAATGCTCACCGGCGAAGCTAACCCGTAAGAACACCGTAATCAATCTCACCACAAACGACCCATTTCCGAACCACCACAATCCCACAGCTGAAGACTGCCGTGCCGTACGAGACGACCTTTTAGCCTTCCACGGTTTCCCTCAACAATTCGCCAAATACCGGAAACAAAGATTAAACCTTGTCTCGAAAGATGAAATTAATAAACAGGAATCCGTGACGTCATCGTCTCATGAGGAAAGCGTATTGGATGGGCTAGTGAGCATGATATTGTCGCAAAATACGACTGATGCTAACTCGCAAAAGGCGTTTGCTTTGCTTAAATCTGATTTCCCTAATTGGGAGGATGTTAGTTTCTGATTATAACCCTAAGTGATGTTAGCGGTGTGAATGGGTCGGTTTTGGGTTCGGTTAATGGGTCAGTTTTAGGCTCAAACCGAAAAAAAACAAAAATTTCAATTTTTTTGGTTTTTAAAAACTATTCGGTTTCGGTTTCAGTTTTAGTTTCTTCATAAATTTGGTTTACATTTTTTACAATGTGATTTCATTTTCAGTTTCAGTTCCTTATAACTTTTTGTCAAAGGCTAGTAAGTAATAAGTCACAATATCCTGATTTACCAAACACCTTATTAACTTAAAACTATTTTTGAAAAGTTAATGAGTTAAAAAGGAGTCTGAAGAGGTAGGTCCCAGCAGAGCCCAGTTGGACCCGCAAGACTCACCTCAAAGAGGGACGTCTGCGCAGTTGAACCCGCAAGACTCACCTTCAAGAGGGACGTCTGCGCAAAGACTAAACTCGCAACTCCTTGAAGAGAGACGTCTGCGCAAAAACCAACTGGATCCGCAGGACCCACCATGCTCAGAGACGTGACGTCCTTACACGCAGTACGCAAGCTGTTCCCGCAGGAAAAGCCTCCCAATGGTCGACGTACTCCGCCTGTTCCCGGAGCAACGGGTACTAGCCATCATGGGTTCAGAACTGCTCCTCCCCGCATCACTTTGGAATGCAGTAGCATCCACGCCTGCATGAAGACAAGATATTAAAAACAATGGCGGAAAGAATTGCGGGTAAGATTAATTTACACTTACGAGTTTTCTTGAGCTTGAAGGTTCTGACAGGAGGGGACGAACCCGATGGAGCCGGCCTCTTCACGCCGGTCACCGTCGTCTTACTGGGCGGATCGGAGGTGACAGCTGTCTCAACCTCCGGGACAGTTGTCTCACCACCACCAGGGTTCCCCGCCACCTCCTCACTTTCGGTCTCCGAGTCAGACCGGTTCCCCTGATCGGCGGTGGAGGCAACCTTCGCCTTGCCCTTCGCGCCAGCTGCCTTCTTCTTTCTCACGAATGTAAGGCCCCGAACCCGGTAGCCCTACTTTAACGTCGGATTTACTCATAAACACAGTCCTTCAAATCAGAGTTTATTAAAACTTTTCGCGGAATATAAAACATCAATCATTTGTTACAAAACATTAAATCTTTTCTTTGATACCATAACACAAAACTTTATATTCAAAACATTTTTACTTCTTTCTTCAGATGCCAGCCGTTCAATCCATGCCGTGTGTCATCCTCATGCTAACTCTATATTCAGCTCACCTGCGTGCATACTAAAAGTCAGCTACGCTGAGTGAGTTCTAGTTAATCAGGCAACATACAATTTTATTCTCATATATTTCTTAACGTATCCGAAGACACATATTTCTACCTTAACCTCGTATAAATATCCATAGGAGGATCATCACGTAATATCTATTAAAAGAACCTTTACCATTACCATACTATATAGAATTTCCATAGGAGGAACACTCTGTATACTTTCCATATAAGGAACACTTTACTATCCATAGAAGGAACCCTATACTTTCCATAGAAGGAACACTTTACTATCCATAGAAGGAACCCTATACTTTCCATAGAAGGAACCCTATACTTTCCATAGAAGGAACACTATACTTTCCATAAAAGGAACATTATACTTTCCATAAAAGGAACTCTATATATATCCATGTAAGGAGCTAGTCACTTCCCTTGACGATACGTGCAATATCCGAAGATCGTTCACGTACCGTCAAGCAATCAATCGTATCGATCACATATACCATACACGGCATACACATAAAATTATATCCTTTCGTTCATACTTTCTTACTTTCTTTTGTATTATCTTACTTTCATATCTTACGTTATAAAGAGCATTACGCCCTACATTCCTCGAGTATTACTAGGGCTCGGAACCCTCTTTGTAACCATACAACCATACGTTATCATTTCTTTCTTCTATTATCTCTATCATGTTCATACACATAAACATACATAACATACTTACCTTATTCTTAGCGCTGCAACCTGACAGTACGTGCAATATCCGAAGATCGTTCACGTACCATCAAGCAATCATTCATATATTTCACATTATCCATATAAGGCATACACTTATCTCTTAGGATAAGTGTATTAACAAACATATTGAGTATGCACACAGCCCCGAAAACGTAACACATAAATGGGGCTAGAAACTCACCTGAACACGGTTACGTTCTCCGTTGATCGTAATCCCTTTCTTCAGTTGTGCACGGCTGACTGTATAACAAGTATACATATCAATTTAACTATCACTACTTATAACATCTTTCTAGTCTTAATTACTACCCACAACGAACGGGGGTCCGGGGGCAGCGCCCCTGGCAGCGGGCTCTAGGGGCGGCAGCCCCTAGCAGGGTCCAAGGGGCAGAGCCCCTGGCTGGGGTCGAGCTGGTTTTTAATTTATTTCCATTAACTGTCTTAACACATTTTCCATTAGGTTTTTAATTTATTTTCTAAACGAACTTCACTTTAGGCGAAGTTAAACCTCGGGCGAACTTGGCTTCAGGCGAAGTTAAACCTCGGGCGAACTTGGCTTCAGGCGAAGTTAAACCTCGGGCGAACTTGGCTTCAGGCGAAGTTAAACCTTAGGCGAACTTGGCTTCAGGCGAAGTTAAACCTTAGGCGAACTTGGCTTCAGGCGAAGTTATCCTTAGGCGAACTTGGCTTCAGGCGAAGTTATCCTTAGGCGAACTTGGCCGTAGGCGAAGTTATCCTTAGGCGAAGTTACGCTTGAAGGCGAAGTTACGCTTGAAGACGAAGTTCATCAGGCGAACTTAATCTTGCAGGCGAAGTTATCGCGCTGCAGATCTGTTTGCCCATAAATCCTTCGTTTCTTAGCCATATAACTCGATTTTGGTACCCACGGAATCGTATGTTCGGCGCCTACAAATCCCAACCATCAAATCGGCCTAAAATCGACGTTTTAGGGGTCCGATTTGGGCAGTTTGGGTTTCGGGTCCGGTTAACCCATCCAATCCTAACCATTTTCAGTAATATTAGCTTTGGTGGATTTGTTCTTACCTTACCAACTCAGATCTATCAACAAAATCTCGGGTCTCGGCTTCGAATCTTGATCGGTTAGAATGTGTGTTTTGAGTGTGTGAAGAAATAGATGTAAATGAAGATATTTTTGGGATTTTGGGGGTATTTATATCCCTGAAATCCCATTCTCATTTAACCCATCTCAATTAATCCAAATCCAATACCAACGTCCATTACCCGACACTAGCCCGACCCATACCAACTCCTATTCTTTTATTTATTTCCTGATAACCCGAGTAAACTTTCCCTCTATTATTAAGTAATATAATTAATATTATCTTGAAATTTCGGGATGTTACAACGAAGAAAGGACCGTCTGCGGATTCCTCATCAGAAGATGACAAAATTAGAGGAATTCCAGCAGAGGTTTGAGCATGGAGAGGACGGGGGTTAAAGAAACCCTTACCTGGCCGCGTGACGCTCAAAATCTCGTGGCCCGGCGGGTAGACCTCCACGAACCTATCCGCCGTTTGCTCCAAGATGGGCAACTCGTTCTCGTCGAGAGCACGAGTACCCAGCCGAGCGGGACCACCGCTCTCACGCGGTTGCAGAAGCGACTGCAAATTGTTCCCCTCTGAAAATAAACAGAAAAGCAGTTAGAAGAAAAACCCTAAGTCAGCAAAAAGATATGAAGCATACCGTAAGGGATAGAGTTCAAACCGTATTCGAGGACGATGGGAATCTGTGGCGCCTCTGCCCCAGCATCCTTCCATACCCGGCTCATCCCAAGCATCACCATCCCAGACTCCGCAAAGCGGTAAACCGGAGTCTGGATCTGGGAGATCTTGGCGAACCATTCCGCCTCTTGGTAATTGGAGGCGTGAAGGCTAGGGAGCCCCCTCCCGTTCTTAAACGTCATCGCAATGGGGACGACGCGAGCGGAGACATAGAAAAACTCTCGCTTCCAAGAACGAAGACTGCGCTCGGTAGCGCAGATCTTCAAACCCTTGATCCGATTGACCAAGGTATACCAGCCCTGGATGCACCTCCAGGAGTAGAAGGTCATCAGGCGGTCGACGCGGGGCTCAACGCCCAGAATATGGCACACCCATTCAAAATGGCGAACCTTTGCGATCGCCATCGGGTGCACCTCCGTTAGGTGTACACCGTGTCTCTCCAAAACACGGTACACAAACTTCGTCAATGGGAACCTAAAATTCCCATAGATGAAGAATGCAGCATACACCCCTATCTTGCCCTTGGGGGCATCGTACACCGTCTGGTGAGGCTCAGGAAACTCAGGCTCAAAGGGCTCGAGCATGAACTTCCTGACGATGTACTGATAAATGTCGACGGAAAGAGCACACTGGCACTCCCCAGCAGTACTCTTATCGTCCTTGTCAGACGTCGGGTTCTCGATGTACACGTCGGACTCCTCGGCAATAGCCTCAGGATCACGAATGGAAGACATGTTTCGGAGGATGGAAAGAAGAACGATTTCAGGAGAATGCTCGACAAAAGTTAGAGTATTCGCCGGAAATCGCTTAGAAGATGAAGTGAAACTGTGAGTTGAGATGCATCCTCTCCTCCCTTTATATACTCATCGCAATGAATGCGATGAATTTAATGCGGAGAGAGGAAAGCGCAGGTGCAATGAAACTATGACACGTGGAAAGAGCACGCTGGCAACAGCTGTTGACAGGACGCGTGCCATAAATTTCTCGGCCACGCGCGCCCGAAAACTCGCGCCCACGCGCCTGAAAAAGCGTCTGGAATGACCATATACTGTCACGTCGCCATAACTTCCTGCACGTCCTGAAACTGTCAGAAGAAACTGTCGGACCACGCTTCAACAGTTGGGACTGTTTTTATCCTTTCACCAACTCTTCGAATTTCAAAAAAAAATTCAAAAAGATTCAAAAGTAAGCGGGACTATACCCCTTACCTTGGCAACCAAGTAACTATAAGACAGGTGCGGGTACAGTGTCAAGGCAAAACCCTTCACATACTTAGCACCTGCAGGGAATTGAAGCCAAGAATACCTCGGCAACCAAGTAACTATAAGACGGGTGCGGGTACAGTGTCAAGGCAAAACCCTTCACATACGTAGCACCCGCAGGGAATTGAAGCCAGGAATGCCTTGGAAGTAAAGTAACTATAAGGCGAGTGCGGGTACAGTGTCAAGGCGAAACCCTTCACATACTTAGCACTCCGCAGGGAATTGAAACCAAGAAGGATCTTCTGGGCCATGCTTGCGGAAAGGGATATAACACCCCCGCATAGCGGGATCGTTGAGAACTAGATTGTTGGAAGCTCCAAGATGGAATTGGTTGTTTAACATAATTGATCACTATGTTTAAAACTACCAAAACCCCGTGGAGTATCTACACAAGTGAAATTCAACGCTCCCGACTTGCGAGGAGGTTACACACCTACCCGCATCATACCCAAAGATCAAGCAGAACAGTGGGAAATTCTGCACGTGACATTAGGAAACCCGCGGGAAGAATCCCCGCGGAGAACCTTAAAACTAAACCCTTTTCAAAACCCTTGCTTAAGTCCAAAAGTTCACCTCACTTATTAATAATTCATGAGAAGAACATTGGACTGAGGGGACTTGAAGAGGTAGGTCCCAGCAGAGCCCAGTTGGACCCGCAAGACTCACCTCAAAGAGGGACGTCTGCGCAGTTGAACCCGCAAGACTCACCTTCAAGAGGGACGTCTGCGCAAAGACTAAACTCGCAACTCCTTGAAGAGAGACGTCTGCGCAAAAACCAACTGGATCCGCAGGACCCACCATGCTCAGAGACGTGACGTCCTTACGCGCAGTACGCAAGCTGTTCCCTCAGGAAAAGCCTCCCAATGGTCGACGTACCTGTTCCAGCAGCAACGGATACTAGCCATCAAGGAAGGCTACCCGCGCAGCAAGGCTACACGCACAAGGCATAACTCTTAAATAATTCAGCAATGTCACCTGAAGAAGGAGTGAGCAAGCCGGGAATACTCCCGCCCAAAGCCGAGAAAACTCCCGCCCAAATGAGCCAGTCCGTACGCTACTGGAGGATCTTTTGTACTGTACCTGCCAAGGTATGGACAAAAGATCTGACCAAAGCTGCGACAGCTCACTGACAATAGTACGACGAGCAGCACGCTCTACAACTTAATGTCACTATCAGCCGCTGCCTACTCACCAACCTGTCGTAGCACGTGCATAGCATGCAGTTGGTGGAAAAGGAATAGTACACAGCCGGCCTGGTCACTATCAGCCGCTACCTACCCACCAACCACCAGCATGGCACGTGCGTAGCCCACAGTTGGTAGAACAGGAATACTATTCAGCCGGCTGTACCTGCTTGGAAACCTACCTTCGGCTATAAATACTCCAACACCTTGGAACGGTATCATATCTTATTATCATATCATCTTCTCTCTAGCTAATTCTCTTAATATACACTTATATTCAAGAGCAATCTAGTCTGATTCTCACGCCGGAGGGTGGTCACAAGGAGGTACCCCCCCCCTTCTCAGTGACGAGCTCACGGTGTCTGTTTTGCAGGTCATCTGAAGAACAACCATCTTTGCCGGACCTAACCCTCGTGGGAAACATCTACTTAACCCCCAGATTATCCGTAATCTGCCCGGGGTCATTTAGTGTTTCTTCAGAGTCTAACTAAGCAATCCCAAACACCCCCTTAGTTTTGGTTTTGGTTTTGGTTTTGGTTTTTCGGTTTAACGTTTTGGTTTGGAATAAATTGGACGGAAGAAAAATAAAATTTAATTGATTATTCTACATTTGGAACATAATTTTTTGGATTACACATTTATTTGTTTCACATAAAAATCGGTTTTTTAATTTTTCGGTTAAGTTCAGTTTTTTCAGTTTATACCAAAACCGAGTTGAAAAATTGGTTTAAAAAAAAGAACCTAAAACACGACCGTCGGTTGTTTCCGTTAAGGTTCAGTTATTTTGGTTTCGTGCAAACTCCTATATTGTATGAGTGTGATAATTTATTTGTCATGGGGATTATTGTGTAAATGTGTTAGGTTCTTGCTGCTGATTCAAAGAGCATTGAGAATGCAATCAGATGTGGAGGATTAGCTCCAACAAAAGCTTCTTGTATAAAGAATATGTTGAGTTGTCTGCTTGAGAAAAGAGGGAAGTTGTGCTTGGAATACCTTAGGGATCTGTACATCGATGAAATAAAGACTGAGCTTTCGCAGTTTAAGGGGATCGGGCCGAAAACGGTATCTTCTGATCCTAATGCTATCATTCAAAATCATTATTAGACATTTTAGACTGTTACTTATATCAAGTATTGATGAGTGAGATTATTAGAAAAGCAATTAAGTCCATGATAATGAATTAATGTTCAGGTACGTGCATAGCAAATTTATTTTAAAGTTTTATCGATTAGAACTATTATGAGTACACCATCTCGATAACATGTACACCTGCTTTCCTGTCAAGCTATCACGTTATATAGGCGCCCCTTTTCGCCTTATCAGATGGATCGTATGACTTTTTCACTGGTCATAACACATATCAGTTGTTTTTTTGTCAGTAACAAAAGTGTTACTGGCCGTTTGAACTGGCGCTTTCATACGTCTAGACGTCTAGTATGACCTTTTTTGCCATATCATACGAGTCGTATGATCTCATATGGGCTTTATGATAGGGCGAAAAAGGTCATATGTTATGTATAGCTTTGTCAGTGATCACATTAGGCATTTCTTTGTCAGTCAAACAAAAAAAAACTCATACGTGTCATATGATTTGGCCCTCATACGACCCATATGATCTTTTTTGCTCTACCATATGACCTGAATGACACGTTAGTGATGCTTGGATTCATAGTTATTAAAAGCGTTGTTTTTTTGCGCCTGGGCGTTTTTTTCAGTCGAAGCGCACCTGCAGCGCCTTCCTTAAAAGCAGAAGCAGTTTTAGGCAATTAGTTGCTAATTTTTGATTTTTTAGGTTAATTCTGGTTGATTTGTTTTTGATTTATCACTTAACTTATTTAAACAACTTACCTAAAATTAATGAGTTTAACAAAATTAATTCAACATCGGTATAAAATGATCGATCTCTGGTTATTCAATATCACAAAGCAAGAAGCTAAGAACAAAGTTATCAAAATAAAAAAAAAATAATAATATTTTCTCTCATTTGATCACATCAGTAACATTCATTATTATGGCTGCAATAAACATTTTCATAATTCTTCTACTAAATAAATACTTACAATAAACAGTTGATCACATCAGTAACTTTCACTATTATGGCAGATTATGGAGATTTTTTCCTGAATAACCAAAGATCAATCATTTTGGTACTTGCTTTGGGTTTTTAGATGATTGGTGCTTTATGTTGAGGATTATGGCTTTGAAATATTATGGTATTTGAAAAGAGTGATATTTTCCATGGCAATTTTTGTTTTTGTTTTTTTTATTTAAGTGCGCTTATTTTTGTTGAGGCCCACGCTTTTTTTGCGCCTAGCGCCTAGGCCCTCGGAGAGGCCTATGCGCCTTAAGTGCCCCTAACGTATTTGATAACTATGCTTGGATTGTATATCTTTGGTGTTCGTATAGCAGCAGCCTAAAGTTGAAGTAGATGAGAAATTCTATCATCGTGTAACTAGATTTTAATTCCGGATGGGCCAGGAGAATTCATGATTTTAATGAATGACAGGTGGCCTGTGTACTGATGTTTAATCTTCAGCAAGATGATTTCCCTGTAGATACACACGTAAGTTGACACTTGTAACGTTATAAAGACATGATACTTATCATGGTTTTAGTTTAGTGTTGAGAGATTTGTACAGATTTTTCAGATTGCAAAGGCTATCGGTTGGGTGCCCATAGAAGCAGACACTAAAAGGACATATCTTCATCTCAACAGGAGAATACCAAATGAACTCAAGTTTGATCTGAATTGTCTCTTGTTCACCCATGGTAAAGCCTGCAGAGCATGCATAAAGAAAGAAGATAACCATCAAAAGAAGGAAACTGGTTCATGCCCTTTACTTAACTACTTAAAAAATTTTAATCTTTCTGAAGACTGAAGTAGAGGTATTTGGATAGGCATGGCGTCTCGTTAGTTGATTTTTTGCTTGCAATTGTCTACTCTGATATGCAGTATTCACATCATATTATGTATAGACCTTTTTAGGGGAGAGTATAGGTACTTGCACAGTGTAGGTGCTTCTTTTTCCCCATCCCTTTGTTTTGTTATCTGTAGCTACTATAGTTTACTAATCCATGTATATTAGCGGTAGTTTATGAATCCCACTATTAGTTCTTTAGTATGCATGTTTGCTATGGTTTTCTTAGCCGCATGTTATGTTATCTGGAATACATGCATATTCTATATTGTACACACACACACACAAAAAAAGGTCTTTGTCGTAGCATGTCTAAGCAGGAGTAGTCTTTCTATCCACTGAGATAGAGGTAAGGTTTGTCTCAATTAGACCCTACCAATAACTTTGTTATAAATGGTATTATACCGAGTAAGTTTGTTGTTTTTGTAAACAATTGATTTCCAAGGATGATCTGCATTATTATCAAAGATCCTATATATACAAGAATATAGCTAATTTACTGGAGCAGATCATGCTCATATCCTTAGACTAAGCTAATTGATTTGACTAAAAATAGTTTACAAAAATAGGAAAATCTAAATAATAATAATACAGTTAATAGTTTTGTTGTATTTAAGTATGATGATGCATATTACGATGTGTGTGTGTTTGTGTTTTGTGTTGTGTGTACTTGCGGATAAGACCAACAAATGGGATTGATTAAAGTATGTGGTATCAAATTTGGGAAATCTTGATCATTAGCAAATAATGCCCAATAGTTTACCAGTATTTTGCAAAAGGTTCAAGTTTGGCATTAATCCAGTTAGAAAGATGGTCCAAACATAAATGTTGTGATCACTTTTAGCTTTAAACTTATTGTTTTAAACATTAAGGAAAATATTTTAGTGGCCTGTGTAAGAAACTTTGTTAGTTGATCTACAAACATCATCTTCCACTTCTAATTTTGTATGCCTGGAAAGATTTATTGCAATTTTTATTTCCAAAATTGTCAAGTTGACAGTAGTGTCATTGCATGTAGAATATTATAAAATATATCAGGTTTGTCATGTTTTCAAAGTTGATATGAAATCACTTTTGCCTTTATACCCCCCTTCAAGGCCACCAACCTAGCGCAAGCATTTTAGCTTATCTCAGTGGAGAAACTTGGATTGAGACAACGGGGGAGTCGGACTCAAAATGTATTAAAGAAACTCATAAACGAGGGGGCCGGGCTCAAATTTTCAGTCGAAAACGGCTAAATTGCCTTTATAACCCCCCCCCCCCCGGGGGGGGGGGGGGCTCAGTATACTTCGCCACTGGCTGATCCCATTGACAAGTAGTGGTGTCTTTGTGTATATATAATAATATTAAAAAATATAAGGTTTGTCATATGTTTTCAAAGTTAAAATGAAACCCTTCCGGCTTTACCCCCTTAAAGTCTGTCTGCTTAGTGAGGCGTTTTAGTTGATCCCATTGATTATTACATACCTTGAGTTTCTGGTAATAGGTTCCCACTGTCAATAAAAAAAATTGAAAACACTTGATTCCCTAGTTAGGATTTATTTAAATTCTGAGTGCCATCATGATTGGTGGCATTTTAACCCATTATTAATCTCCTTGTTGCATATTGGGAGTGTTTTTCTTGAAATTTATAGGCTTGGATCTTGCCTAAAAAGTTGATCAATCTTGGACCTCTTGGTATAAAAGTGGGGAAAAGTTCACAACTTTATGATATTTTTAATCTGATATTAATGCAACTTGTTGAATTTTATAGTGGTTAATGGTGCATAGCATATACTCTTGCCATTACCTGAAGCCTATGTGCCTGCAACATACTTTCTATAAATAGGTCATCCTAAATATATATGAAGTGTACTATCTTCATTCTTCCCTATCTCAAAACAATGGTAGCAATTACTTCCAACTTAGAATCACTAGAAATTGTGAGTGATAAAAAGCTAAAACTATTTGGTTTTCTGATTGACCCTTGTGCAAAGGGCTCGAAAGATGGCGAATCTGTCGATAAAAAAACTGTTTTCACCCCTACAAATATCAAGAAATACAAATGCCCATTTTGCTGCAAGAAGTTTGTGAATTCGCAGGCTCTGGGAGGTCACCAAAACGCTCATAAAAAAGAGAGATTGAAGAAGAAAAAGATGGAGCTTCAAGCTAAAAAAGCTAAGTTTAATGTTTATTTGGGTTCTATATTGGATCAAACACATGATCCTACTTCATCTTTCAAGAGCTTTTCATCCTATTTTAGCTTCTACTACTACTCACAAGACTATCAAAATATGAACTTTAGTAATACCCGTATCACCAACTCGCCTTGCCTTAATTCTTGCTCCAGGTTGCACCAAGACGGTCCTACTTTCAGGGTCGGGAAAAATGGCACGTATTAAAACTTGTATGGAAGTTTGATCACTAAGTCTTTTCCCTTTATGGGTCGGTGTATAAATTTTAAGAACGTTATATATATTAGAAATTTCTCGTGATGTTATTTATGATTCTGTAGGACTACTATTTGGTGGAATATATAAATAAGTTGTAGGTATTATAAGAGTGTTATATATTTAGAATATTGAATGTGTTAAAAGAGTCTACTTGAGCCAAGTGATAGGTAGTTTGAGTTCTGGTGAGTTATGTTAGCAATTTATTATGCCTACTAGAATTTCGCCCCAGCATGGACTTGGATACAAAGGTGAGTCACTTCGTGGGAAAATATTACGTGCTCATTAATGGTTTACACTTTTAGTTTATAGGCAGACGCCTTGTAAGTTAATGATAATTAACCTCAAGTCATCCAAAAACCTAGTTAACTTAGATAGCTAAAGTAAGTAGGAGGTATCATGTCCACCAAAAGCGTGTGGTTATGAAGCTAGAGGATTTGATTGATTTTGATCAAACAAAAGCTAAACTAACTTGCAATACAAATTAACACACAAACACGAGATGATTAACATGTTAGGTTTTATCTTTCAAATAGTTTTCTCCCACCCTTATGAAACGAGAACTCCTGAAGCTAGCGGTGTCAAAATCGTTTATTATTATTATTATTATTATTATTGTTGTCATTTTACCCTTTAAGGACTGTTTGTGTAATTATTTGGACTTTAGAAAAAGAATTTTATTTTTTACAATAAAACAAAATATATTCAATAATCTCTCTCTCTCTCTCTCTCTCTCTCTCTCATACACACCTCTACCACCCACTCCCACCCTCCGTCCATCCCCTCTCATCATCTTCATCACCACCAAAATCGGTATTCCGCCGAAGAACACGTCGCCGTTCATCATCGCCGGAGAACATGTCGCCGTTCATCATCGCCGGAGAACACGCCGCCGTTCATGAATCCGTCCATGGATCCGCCTCCGCCGTTCACATACGCATCCGCCTCCATCAGCCTATAAGTTAATCACACCATTCTACTCGTATTTGAATTCCGAACAGGAGCCATAAAGATTTAATCACAGTTCTTTGTTAACGAACACGGATTTTTTATTTGAATGGTTTCTAGGGTTTATAATTTGGGGGCGTTTTACAGATGAGTGAGGCGGTGAGGACATGGAACACCAAATCCCAACCGAGAAGTTGTAGATGGTGTTACAGATCAGTGGAGGTGTTCCATGTAGGGTTGTTGGGATTTGGTATTCCAGGTGGTGGCGGCGGCTACAGTGATGCGTGGTGGCGCTGTTCGGCAACAGGTGACCGTAGATGGTTGTTTAGCTGGTGATGGCGGCGGTGTTAAGTTGTGGTTTTGGATGAAGATGGAGTGGGTGATGGTGGATTATTGCAGGAGGGAGAGAGAGAGAGAGACTTTTGTCCTCATGTGCAAAGAATAGATAAATGTGTGCATTATTTAAATTTAGTTTTTAGTTTGAATTATTAATAAATATATGAATTTACTACACTAACCTCATGTGCAAAGCATATGACCATATTTAACCAAAAAATTTAACTGGGTTAGTGTCAAAGGATGTAACGTGAACGAAATTTGAAACATGAAATACGTTTTCTGCCATTTCTTTTGCTAAAGGACGACCATTGAAAAAACGTTCAAACGTAAATGACGTCTTTTGCCATTTTGTCTTTTTTTTTTTAATTTTTAATTTTAATCCAAAGCCCACCAAAAGGTCCAAGATAATATATGCGTTCAACAGTTTAGCCCAAATAAACTTAACCCAACAAAACATAACTACCCATATATCATTCGTTTTGGTTTCATGCATTGGAGATTTGGAGCTCACAGAAAGTCAGAAACATGTCCGTTTAACCAAAATAATTTCATGTCTTGTCCTTTTTGTTTCTGAATTTTATCAAACAAAACTCAAATTCAATCCAATATTGAATATTGAATGTCGAATGACTATATTTAAAATTCTTTTAATCATTTTGTCTAGTCTCAACAATGGTATGTAGCTCATATTCTTCGATAACCTAATAAAAGTAGTATAATTTATAGTGATATCGGTACTATTAACAAATAAATAGTATGAAATAAAGCGTATGTAAAATGTACTGATCAATTCATGTTGTGGTCAGCTAGAAGCCCAGGTGAAAACGCTCTTGTTTTGAAGGTACTAGAAGCAAGCAATGCTTGTTATGAGTTATGAGACTAGTAAAACAAGGGCCGGTTCAACGAATATGGAGGCCTAAATCGAAACAAGATTTTGTGGCTTTTTCATGACAATTGTTAAGAAAATTTCTTTGGTTATTCAAGTTTTGAACTTAGAACTTATACTTTAGTAACAACCTAGCCTACCACCTCACCAATACATTACTTCAAGTTTACTTTACATATTATAATATATCTATATATAATGTTTTTTTCCGGATTTGGAGGCCTTAATTAAGTGTTTGCCTGAAGCCCTAACTTGGTTTCGCTGCCCCACAAGCCACCCCTGAGTAAAACTAAAAACAAATTTAAGGATATAAATGAGAACATCGAAAGCATGTTCACAGCGGATGAACTGTATTGTTTTTTTAGACTTATATTGTCGAAAAATCTCATTAAGGATTATGAACAGGACTATATACGCATTAGGTCAAATAAGAGCAAATGAACAATAATACTTATAACAAGTTCACTACGGGTAAATTGTATTGTTTTCTAAGCTTCTATTGTTGAGTAATCTCATTAATTATCATAACTTGTGCAATATATGTGTAAGTATGAAAAGAGTTTGTGATCGGAACCCTGGCCCAGTTCACCACTTGGCCCTTCAAAGGTGAACAAATCGAATTTTTAAGTCTCTGAACAAATACTTTGACATATGTGTCAACTCCGTTAAAGTCATTTCAACTTTATCAAGTTAGAAGTGACAACTTCCTACAATTACATGTCATAAGTCCTAGAGCAAACGTTTGACATATCATAGTATGCAACTACGTCTGCCAAATGTGATAAATGCATCTTGTGGCATATCCACAAAGGCACTCCTCGTTCCGTTTGTCATGGGCTGGGTCGTTGGACAACTGGTCATAAAAGTTATTACAAAAATATATGATATTTTATTTAATATACCAAATATACGTGTTTTCATTTAATATAACTATTTATTTTAAAATATAACCATAGTTTTGTGTAGCCTATGCTTGACAATATCATATATTCAAAATATATATATATATATATATATATATATATATGATTTTTGTAGGCGGTTAAGTGGCTTCATTGATCGTTTTTTAAAATAATAAGTATTTTGCAAAATTAATTGTATGTTGGTTTATTACTTTATCTAAATCACCTTCAATTTAACAATGGGCTAATTCGTGCTACTTATAGTGGAGAAGGAGAAGGGATCATGACAACTATTATAAAACTTGTTAACTTAAAAGTGGTCAAGATAAGTTAGCACCGTCTATGACCATTGTTTATTTACACCACCTACTCGTTGTCGTTGGCTTCACCACGGAACCACCGTTGCCTTCATCTCCATCACATCACGGCTGCTTCCATCACAGTCAACACTAACACTTCCAACTAGACGCCACATATAATGGTCGTCACCACTGTCGCTCCCTCCATGGCGGCCTCCAACATCGCTACCAACCACCATAATGAGTATAGCCGGTGAACTTGTCTTGATAAAAAATTTTTAAAATAACTCGTTTCAACCATACTCTAGTTTAGAACTCGTTTTGATACGAATCAAAAGGTTACTTTTATAAAACAGTCCGTTTTAACCCAAACATGTTTTGTTTCATCACCTTCACCCGTACCCTGCATGCATAGGTTGCCAAACTTTGATATCAGATGAATTGATCATCAAAGTATGAAACATTAGCAACGAAAACTAAATATTTTTTTAAGAAATAATATCAAACACGTAGCATGACTAAATAGTCAAATCCTAAACAAATTACCGTGTTTAGAAACAAACTTGATTCGGATTTGTTGCCGTGTATAAAGCGTGTGGGACCATGATTTCACTTTCACGTAGAATATATGTACCTTTTTAATTATATGTTTAGCTATTTTTTTTTTAATTCAGTGGATACATTATATCTAAAAAAAGTGGCTTAACAAGAAGATAATTAAGACCTGGATAATACACCATTAGTTACATTTTAAATATTACATCGAACTTATATCAAACTACTGTTATACTCGGCGCAACGCGCCGGACAAGTTGTTAAAACTCAGGCGATGATAAATCCAAATATTGTCGGTCCCGGGTGTTGAGGCGATAAGTCGACGCAAATTCGGCCGGTTTCGGTTAAATGTGTTGTGACCGGAACTAAAAACCAAAAATAAAACAAAAACATATAAAATTTGAGGTGGATCAATTGAGTGACGTCAGTTGGAAACACTCGGGCGTTGGGAAGATCAAAGCATTGTCAATCCCGAAAGTTGAGGCTGCGAGTCTACGAAAATTCGGCTAATTTCCATCACATTAGTTATGGTACCGAAATTAAAACAAAATACAGTAAGTCTACGCGAATTTGTTCGGTTTATGTTATATATTTGTCACATTACCAACACTAAAATAAGAAACAAAAAAAAGAAGCAAAATTCAACGATCAGTACGGTGCCGTCAAGTGGCCCAATCGACACTTAGTGACGCCAGAGTTTGTAATTGTAATATATATAATTAACTAACCATTTTAGCTTATCTCTTTATTAAATCCATGATAAAGACGTGATTTTTATGTCCTCCAAGATACTTTTTGAGTACATCACCTTATATTTGAGAACCTTCATTTCTCTCCAGTGTACCTCGTCATTGCTAAAAATTCAGCATTGATCGCCTTTTTATGGGACCCCTATGCAAAAAAACGAGCCTGGAAAATCCACCATATCTTAACCCATTGATGAACTTGTGGCGTCAACGCACTCCGATGAACTTTCGGATCTGAAATCCCATTTTGAACACGGTCAATTGGTTTTTCCTTTTGGATTTTGCAAATCCCTTGACCCGAGCATATAGAAATTTCTTCGTTTAAATGTCACCTTGACATCCCCAAAATAAAGATGCTCTCTAACGTCAAACACCTTCGTTGTTAGTCTTAGCATCTCAGGTACTTTAACCAAAACAAATCAAATGTGTTTCAATTTGATCATCTCTCTCGCCATTATTTTTTAGCCTTCCGTTTAAGAACCAGGAGCGGACCAAGGTGTACCCCCTGGGGGTGGTGGGGTCGCCGCTCACCTTAAATTTATTTCTTTTAGTATTATTTGTATGTGGAAATCCCCATCGCTCCATGTGCAAAAAATTATGGGTCCGCCACTGTAAAGAACTTTTGATGATAAGAATGGCAAGCCTACCGATGGTCGGGTATTATGTACATATTTTAGCGCGTTAACTATATAATTTTAATTGTTTATTGTACGAACTCAGGTACTTCATACATGTTTATATTGTTTCAGGTCACAAGTGATTAATGAAACTAATTCAGACCTGTACGAGCACAGAATGAAGACCCGAGATGACCAGCACACAAAACGAGATAGGAAATGAAGTTAGTTGGTGGAGGAGACCCATCGCACTACGTGACAGGGTTAGAAGAGATTCATCGCGCTACGCGATGGACCAAGTTATGAAACTATTAAGTCAAGCTGGTAGGGACCATTTGATAACTAGTGTCGTGTGTTAGCGATTGTTGATGCCTAAGGTTTAACTAGTTGATTAACCAGATTCGATTATTGATAATTAACATGTTAAATGAAATGAGATTGTTGTTTGTTACATGCTTGAACCCCGGATGTGATTTGATTTTGTTAATTGTTTCTTATTTGTTTAATTCTAAACTCAAATTATTGCTAGTGTGATCAACACTCTTAATTGCTACTTCATAATGTTAGAAAATTGATTACATGTTACATTGGTCACCCACTACTCGTGGTTCGACACCCTACCTGTCCTAACTAGTTTAAGGTGATTAGGATACCTGATTGAAGAGGTAGGTCCCAGCAGAGCCCAGTTGGACCCACAGGACTCACCTTGAAGAGACGTCTGCGCAGAAACCAACTGGATCCGCAGGACCCACCATACTCAGAGACGTGACGTCCTTACGCGCAGTACGCAAGCTGTTCCCGCAGGAAATGCCTCCCAATGGTGAAGTACTCCGCCTGTTCCCGCAGCTGCGGATACAAGCCATCAGGGAAGGCCACCCGCGCAGCAAGGCTACACGCACAAGGCACTTAGCTCTCAATAATTCAGTAGTCACCTGAAGGAATGAGCAAAGCCGGGAACAATCCCGCACAAAGGCGGGAGGGGGAATACTCCCGCCCAAATGAGCCAGTCCGTACGATACTGGAAGATCTTTTGTACTGTACCTGACGAGGTATGGGCAAAAGATCTGACCAGAGATACGACAGCCCATTGACAACAGTATGGCGAGCAGCATGCTCTTGTACTGTATGTCACTATTAGCCGCTACCTACTCACCAACTCCTGTCATACCACGTGCATAGCCTGCAGTTGGTGGAAAAGGAATAGTACACAGTAGGCCTGGTCATTGTCAGCCGCTGCCTACCCACCAACTGCCAGCATGGCACGTGCGTAGGCCACAGTTGGTAGAACAGGAATACTATTCAGCTGGCTACACCTTCTTGGAAACCTACCTTCGGCTATAAATACCCCAAATGGTATGATCATCTCATCTTATCTTGTATCTTACATATTATACCTGATATCTGCTCTAGCAATCTCTTAATATACATTTATATTCAAGAGCAATCTAGTCTGATTCTCACGCCGGAGGGTGGTCACAAGGAGGAACCCCCCCCCCTTCTCAGTGACGAGCTTACGGTGTCTGTTTTGCAGGTTATCAGAAGAACCATCTTTGCCGGATCTAACTCCTCGTGGGAAACATCTATTTAACCCCCAGATTATCCGTAATCTGCCCGGGGTCGATTAGTGTTTCTTCATTGGCGCCATCCGTGCATAAAAGCTAGAACTTCATTTCTTTTCAGTTTTTTCAAACTTCTGGAAAGATGGTTAAAGAAACTCCGGTAACCACAACCCCAGCTACTCAGGGGGATACCGGCGACTACACAGTTTTTACGAACACTACCCCGGTTACCCAAGCCGGGGAAAGTGCAGTAAATTTTACGAACACTACCCCAGTTACCCAAGCTGGGGCAAGTGCAGTAAATAATCGCTCACTGGGATTCACCGATACCCAGTTAGAGAGACAACGAACGAGGCTCCCCCGCCAAACACTCGATGAAGTTAAAGAGTGGGCGGAAGCACGTCAAAAAGAATTCCAAGCCGAGTTGAATGAACGCTTACGTTCACTCCAACAGCCTGAGGAATTCGGAGAGTACTGGGACAATGATTCGGAGGAATCCGATAGTGACGCAAACCCTCGTCATAGGGCGAAAGGGAAGCGTAAGGAAACGGACTCCCAACCGAGAAGGCGTTTTGGAGAAACCTTCAAACCAAAAAACGCAAGTGGAAACCCACGTGACTTCTCCAAAACATTTACACCAACTGCTGTAAAGGCGGGAACGTCCAAATTTGCAAGGGACATTGCGGAAGCAATCGTCCCGAAAAGTGCCAAACAGATGCCCAACATCGGCACTTACGATGGTATATCTGATCCAGACGATCATTTGAACAGGTTCATAGCGGGGGCAACCGTCAGTAGTTGGACGGAACCTACGTGGTGTTACATGTTCCAAATGACGCTTGTTGGGGCAGCTAGAGCGTGGTTCGATCGTCTACCGGTCCACCACATCTACGATTGGGAAGACTTCCAGCAAAAATTTAGCCAACACTTCAGCCAACAAAGAAAGTATACCGAAGAGCAATGGACAATCCTCAAATGCATTCGAGAGGAAGATGAATCTTTGCCAGACTTCATCACTCGCTTCAACTCAAAGAAGCTAAGTCTGGGTAATATTAGCGAAGATCTTGTTCGCGCTGCTTTCATCCAGGGCGCAAACGACCCAGAGCTCATCCGCACCTTAACGGGTAAAGATGGCATGCCATCCACATGGGATGCCATCATGACAGCAGCTAAACGCTTTGCGGAAACGGAGAAGCAACTTGGTAGAGATCTCCCCCAGAGCACAAACCTCTACACCCAGAAAACAAGAGAAGACAACGTCCTTACCGCCCGACTTAACAAAAAGCGGAAGCTAGGCATTTGGCAGTCAAGGGTAAACTTTGACACATCCGGCTTGCAACATCGGTTAGGCGGAAGGGATAACGTACAGTCGAACCAGAACTCCAGATGGACGCCACTCACCAAAAGCGTCACCGAGATATTCGCCACTGAGGAGCTCCCATGGCCAAAGGCTCCAATAATCCGACATCGTCACAATGCTGATCGGAGCAAATACTGTGACTTTCACAGGACAAAAGGCCACAACACTGAAGAATGCACAGACGTAAAGAACATCGTCGAAGCATTTGTCAGAGATGGGACGCTCGCACACCTCGTGGCGTAACGAACGCTGAGCAGGCTGATGCGTGTAGAACCCCAGCTGGGGAAAACACGAATAAAATTGCAGCTTCAATGCCGGAGACTACATACTGCGTAAACAACGAGATCCCGAACCAGGTGCATATCGGCTCGATGGCACTCCCATCCCAACAACATGGAAGGGAGCTCAATTACGCATTTTGCATGTAGATCAATTCCAAATTTGTAAAGAAAAGGCCCAGGGCCACTTCTAATGGAAATGATTCTCCTTAGAACATCGACGCTGATGATTTTACATTTATACTTATGAACTTTCCACACGAATATGCCGGTTTTCACCGCATAATTATGTAGAAAGTCGTTGCGTGGGGAAGGCGGCAAAACCCGCATAAACCCAAAAAACGGCAAACCTTCACGCAGGTCAGTTAAAGGTAAAGTTCAGTCATCCCACTAAATGAAAGTGCCGGTCTATCCGCACGAATCATGATAGAGGAAACTGAACACTTAACCTATTAACAACCGCGCGTCGAACGGTTAATTTATTCAACACTGATGCCGGTACTCACCGCATAATTATGTAGAAAGTCGTTGCGTGGGGAAGGCGGCAAAACCCGCATAAACCCAAAAAACGGTAAACCTTCACGCAGGTCAGTCATAGGTAACCTTTGGTCATCCCACTAAATGTAAGTGCCGATCCTAACCGCACAAATCATGAGAGGAAACCGAACCTATTGACAACCGCGCGTCGAGCGGTTAACTTATTCAAAATACTTTAGAAAATTTCGAACAAAAGGATGAGGAAAACCTCCACGCAGGTCAGATATAGGTAAAGTTTAGCCATCCTACTAAGTGCAAGTGACGGTCTTACCCGCACAATCACGAACGAGGAAGCAAAACTTCAACCTATTATCTACCACGTTCAAAGGTTAACTTATTCTAAACACTTAGAAAATTTCAAAGGAAAAGATGAGGAAAACTTCCACGCAGGTCAGATATAGGTAAAGTTTAGCCATCCTACTAAGTGCAAGTGACGGTCTTATCCGCACAATCATGAAAGAGGACGCAAAACTTTAACTTATTATCTACCACGTTGAAAAGTTAAATTATCTAAGTACTAAAGAAATTGCTAAGTTAAATCAGAATATGCGTGAAATAAACAAGGCAAGGGATTGGCAAATAATCTTTATTCCATCGAAATTCAATTATTACAAAGATTGCTGGGTACATACCCGCATACAAAAGAAGCTATACAAAAATAAAAATCTACTCTAATGGTGGAAAGGGATCTTCAAGATCAAGCCTCAGGACCACTCCCACTTGGACCCGCAACATCAGTAGAGTGTGGCGGTTCAAGGAAAGCTTTAAGGATAGCTAGCCCATCATCAGCAGCGGCAACTTCGTTTACCTTCTCCACCACCGGATGCGGGAAGGCGGCATACTGATTCACTGCTTGGTCGTATACAGCTTCAGTATCCACATCAAATAAAGGGAAGTTGGAAGGCGGGATGCCTTTCTCAACGAACCCTAGACCAAGCAGGAAGCCGGCCTTTTCCCCATCCTCATGAGAAGCGTTGAGGGCTGCGCTCATAGCATTGTCATAAGACGTATCCGTGAAGACCCGTTGCACAACCTACAAAAAGAAAAAATACAAGTATCAAAACCTTTCTATTTACAAAAGAAGCGTAAAGACATTATGAAGTTAAGCGTACCTGAGACAACGCTTCTCGAAGAAGCCATTCCTTGGCAACCAGAGCTTCTTGGAGGGCGGCTTGAGCTTGGTCACGGGCGCGTTCGGCTTCACTTTTGTTGAGGTTGGAAAGCAACACTTCTTTAGCCGCAGCCTCTTCAACGCCCTTTAGCTTCCGCTCAGTCTGGTCAAGCACCCCCCTCTGGTCCAGGATCTCTTGGAGCTTCTTCGCGTCTTCCATCGCCAAGGCATCATGAGCCTGTTGGAGCGCCTCTAGTTTAGCTTTAAGTTCCTCATTCTCGAGGCGTAGAGGCTCAGCAACAGCTTCAGCCTTGGTGGCCCTTTCAGTTGCGTTCCGAGCAGTTTCCTTAGCCAGCCGAAGCTGTTCGTTAACAGCTTGGGCAGCCTTGGAACGGGCCTCGAGACGGGCCTGAACTTCAACTTCAAGGGCCTTGAACGCCTTCTCCTTCTCCGCAGCAGCGGCGGAGAGCCTCCTATTCTCCTCCCGGACAGCCCGCGCCTGAGCTACTTCTTGGATACGAGCTGCTTTTAACTTGTCGTTTTCACGACAAAGCAGCTCGACGCGCGGCTGCATCCGGGCCAGGAGAACCCGAAGCTCATTGGTTAGCCTACCCTCCTGGTAGCTAGCCATGGCTTCCCCCAACGCACCACTGGGAGCTGCGTGACGAGCCCACTCCACGCACTCCACAGGTGTGCGAAGGGTTGTTCCTCGGCGGATGTTCCATCGTGGAACATACACTTCATTGGAATCCGACACTGCAAAAAACAAAAAGCAGTTAGGAAAAGATGATATATATAAAAAAAAAAAAAGAGGCCAAAAGAACCCTACGCACCTGTAGGGTCAACAACTGGCCGATAGCCGCCAAACCCATCACCTGAACCCAAGGGAAATCCGTCCAAGAGGTCAGGTAGATGGAAAGGAGGCAGAGGTTGGCGAGAAGCCCCATGCATACCTGAAGGATCGGCCGTCGTTGCCGATGACGGAGGAGGCATGGTGAAGGCCGCCGCGGTAGTAGAAACCAACGGAGGTGAACTCACTGTAGGTGAACTCACAACCGTGGTCGCCGCTGCGGAGTCCGCAGAAAAAGTAACCGCCGGCTCAGTGAAAGATGCGGTGAATATGGCACTGACAGCCGGCGGTGATGTCATCGTAGTTGGAAAAGTTGGCTCAACTGGGTGAGCAACTGAACCAACGGAAGCAGGCGCAGCCGCCTGGGTCGTCGCCTCAGGTAGGCTGACCAAGCCTACCGTCATGGGTCCGGAGGTACTCCTCCCCGCTCCACCCTGGAATGCGGTAGCATCCACGCCTGCACAAAGAAGATAAGTATTAATGATGGAAAGCTATGAAGTTAAAAATAAAGTTTGTACTTACGGGTTTTCTTGAGCCTAAAAGTGCGGACAGGCGGGGATGAACCCGATGGAGCCGGCCTCTTCACGCCGCTCACCGTTGTCATCCTGGGCTCTCCGGAGGTGACAGTCGTCGCAGCCTCCGGAGCAGTAGTCTTATCACCACCGGGGTTCCCCGCCACCTCCTCGCTCTCGGTCTCTGAATCAGACCGAGGCACCGGATCGGCAGTGGAGGCCACCTTCGCCTTCCCCTTCCCGTCGGCAGCCTTCTTCTTCCGCACCAACGGAGGACCATCTGCGGATTCCTCATCAGAACACAAGATTAGAGGAATTCCAGCAGAGGTTTCAGCATTGAGGGGTCGAGGGTTGAATAACGCCTTACCTGGCCGCCTGGCGCTCAGGATCTCGTGGCCTGGCGGGTAGACCTCCACGAACCGATCCGCCGTCTGTTCAAGGATGGGCAACTCGTTCTCATCTAGAGCACGAGTACCCATCCGGGCGGGACTATCAGCCTCCCGCGGATACAGGAGCGACTGCAAGTCGTTCCCCTCTGAAATAAAAGAAAAACAGTTAGAAGACAAACCTATATAAACAAAGTAAACAGAGCATACCGTAAGGAACAGAGTTCAAACCGTATTCGAGGATGATCGGGATCTTTTGCGCCTCCGCATCCTTCCACACCCGGCTCATCCCGAGCATCACCATCCCGGACTCCGCAAAGCGGTAAACCGGAGATTGGACTCGGGATATCTTTGAGAACCATTCCGCCTCCTGGTAGTTGGAGGCGTGAAGGCTGGGGAGTGCTTGCCCATTCTTGAACTTCATGGCAAGGGGGATGGCGCGAGCGGAGATATAAAAGAACTCCCGCTTCCATGAACGAAGACTGCGCTCGGTTGCGCAAATCTTCAAACCCTTGATCCGGGTTATCAGAGTATACCACCCCTGGATGCACCTCCAAGAGTAGAAGGTCATCAGGCGGTCGACAAAGGGCTCAATGCCCAGAATCCGGCACACCCACTCGAAGTGGCGAATCTTCGCGATCGCCATCGGGTGCACCTCGGTCAGGTGTACACCGTGCCTCTCCAGGACACGGTACACAAACTTTGTCAAAGGGAACCTAAGATTCCCATAGACAAAGAATGCGGCATATACCCCGATCTTGCCTCTGGGGGCATCATACACCGTCTGATGAGGTTCAGGAAACTCAGGCTCGAGAGACTCGAGCATGAACTTCCTGACGATGTACTGATATAGATCGACAGGCAGAGCACACTGGCACTCGCCAGCAGTACTCTTGTCATCCTTGTCGGACGTGGATGACGGGTGCTCGGCGTAGAGGTGCACAAACCGTTTTTTTTAAAAAAACCGGTTCGGTTATTAACCGGACCGGTTTTTTTTTGGCCCGGAAAAAAACCGGTTCGGTTAATAACCGGACCGGTTAATAACCGGTTTTTTGCTGTCAAAACCCTAACCGGTCTAACCGGTTAGGACCGGTTTAGAAACCGGTTAGAACCGGTTAATAAACCGGTTTTTTTATTAACCGGTTTTTTTTATTAACCGGTTTTTTTTTTTTTTTTTTTTTTAAAAAATTTCGCGGTTTCAAATACGAATATTTGTTTTTTATATTTTGTACTTAATGAAGACCATTATTTTTTCACAGTATAAACAAACCGGTAACTACAAGGCAAAACGGTAACTACAAGGCAAAACGGACTGACCGAAGCCATTCTTTGCTTTCGTTGTTAGGGTTTCTTTGCTTGGAAGATGAGTATGAGTGTGTGTTGGTGAATGTGTTTTTCAACAAACCAAAGATTAAAAACACATAACTTTCATTTTATAGTTTTTACATTAAAAATACAAACATTAAATCGTTATCGCATATTCGTAAACTC